>NC_048298.1:308678942-308978942 GCF_013100865.1 Trachemys scripta elegans
CCACCCACAGCGAGAGGGGTGGAAAGGAAATACTTTGTCCCGTCTAAGGACTACGGGTACTTGTATACCCACCCCCAACCGTGTTCACTGGTGGTGGCATCAGTGAACGCACGAGAGCGCCACGGCCAGCAGGCTGCAGCGCCTAAATCAAAAGAGGCTAAGCGGCTCGATTTGTTTGGCCGTAAGGTTTACTCAGCCGGAGGGCTGCAACTTAGAGCGGCGAACCAACAGGCGCTACTGAGCCGCTACAATTTTAACTCCTGGAACTCTATGGGGAAGTTTAAGGAGTTGATTCCCCAAGAGTCCAGGGAAGAGTTTGGAGCCATGGTAGAGGAGGGTAAGAAGGTGGCTCGGACCTCCTTGCAGGCCTCCTTGGACATAGCAGACTCGGCTGCGAGGACCCTGGCTTCGGGTATCGCTATGCGGAGAATCTCCTGGCTTCAAGTTTCGGGTTTGCCTCCGGAGCTGCAGCAAACCCTACAGGATCTGCCCTTTGAGGGACATGGATTGTTCTCGGACAAGACGGACTCTCGCCTACAGAGCCTCAAGGACTCGAGAACAATCATGCGCTCCCTGGGGATGCATGTTGTGGGCCCTCAGCGCAGACCATTTAGGCCGCAGCCTCAGCGCTTCTACCCCCCCCCGCCTCGTCAGAGACAAGACTCGGCCCGGAGGCGAGGGCGAGGTGGTAGGAGAAGGTGGACCGGCCCTCAACCCGGCCAGAACCAGGGGCCACCTAGACCACCTTCAGGTCCCAGGCAGAACTTTTGAAGGTGCGGTCGAGGACGGCGCCCCAGTCATCCCCCAGGATCCAGCCCCCTCCTTTCGGGATCGTCTCTCCCACTTCCACCGTGCTTGGTCCCTCATAACTTCGGACCGTTGGGTCCTCCGCACGGTGGAGAGGGGATACGCTATCCAGTTTTCTTCTATCCCCCCCTCCCACCCCCCTTCCCCGTCCCTCTTCAGGGACCCTTCTCACGAGCAACTTCTTATACAGGAGGTTTCTACGCTCCTGTTGCTCGTGAGAAGGGTCCCTGAAGAGGGACGGGGAAGGGGCAGGGGATTTTATTCCCGTTACTTCCTGATCCCCAAGTCCAAAGGAGGTCTGCGGCCCATCTTGGACTTGCGCGGACTCAACAAATTCATAGTAAAGTTGAAGTTCCGCATGGTCTCTTTGGGGGCCATTATCCCTTCCCTCGATCCTGGAGACTGGTTCGCCGCCCTCGACATGAAAGACGCATACTTTCACATCTCAATTTACCCACCTCACAGACGCTTCCTGCGATTCATGGTAAACACGGTGCACTACCAATTTGCAGTCCTTCCCTTCGGCCTATCCTCGGCCCCAAGAGTGTTCACGAAATGTATGGCTGTCGTGGCAGCGTACCTTCGTCGGCAAGGGATACAGGTGTTCCCGTACCTAGACGACTGGCTGGTGCGCGGTCGCACCAAGGAGCAAGTTCAAGCTCACGTCCACAGAATAGTGCACACATTCAACGAGTTGGGCATCCTACTCAACAAGGACAAATCCACTCTAGAACCTACCCAGAGAATAGATTTCATCGGCGCAGTTCTAGATTCCAGACGTGCACAAGCCATCCTGCCAGACAACCGATTTGGCACCATCACGAGCCTCATTCAAGGGCTACAGGCCTTCCCAACCACCACGGTGAGGTCGTGCCTTACCCTGCTGGGTCACATGGCTTCCTGCACGTACGTAACCAGGCATGCCAGACTTCGGCTTCGCCCACTCCAGACCTGGGTGTCATCGATATACCGTCCACATCGGGACAGCCTGAACATGGTGGTCACGGTCCCGAACTCGGTCCTGGCCTCCCTCACCTGGTGGCTAGATCACAGTGTGGTCTGCGAGGGGATGCCATTTCACGCTCCACAACCGTCTCTGCACCTGGTCACAGACGCTTCATCTCTGGGTTGGGGCGCCCATCTCAACGAACACCATACCCAGGGACAGTGGACTGAACCCCAGTTAGCCCTGCATATCAATGTTTGGGAACTGATGGCGGTACGCCTGGCGTGCCAAGCATTCCTCAATCTCCTACGTGGCCGGTGTGTGTTAGTTCTCATCGACAACACCACGGCCATGTTTTACATCAACAAGCAAGGAGGAGCACGTTCGTCAATTCTATGCCAAGAGGCCATTCGCCTGTGGGACTTTTGCATCGCCCACTCAATCCACCTCACGGCATCGTTCCTCCCTGGAGTCCAGAACACTCTAGCGGACCGACTCAGCAGGTCCTTCCAGACGCACGAGTGGTCTATCCGTCCGGATATCATACATTCCATCTTCCGGAGGTGGGGGTTTCCCCAGATAGACCTGTTTGCATCTCGAGACAACAGGAAGTGCCACGTGTTCTGCTCCCTACAAGGTCGAGCTCCGGGCTCCCTCTCGGATGCGTTTCTCCTTCCCTGGAAAGACCACCTGTTTTATGCCTTCCCTCCGGTCCACAAGGTACTGCTCAAATTGCGCAGAGACCAGGCACAGGTAATTCTGATCGCTCCAGCGTGGCCGAGACAACATTGGTACACCACACTGTTGGAACTATCGGTTCAGACATCGATCCCGCTTCCATTATGTCCGGACCTCATTTCTCAGGACCACGGTCGGCTGCGTCACCCCGACCTGCAATCACTCCACCTCACAGCGTGGCTGCTCCATGGTTTACCCAGGCAGAGCGGCAATGCTCGCACTCTGTCCAACAGATTCTGCTGAGCAGTAGAAAACCCTCAACACGGACCACGTACCTGGCCAAGTGGAAACGGTTCTCCTGTTGGTGCGAACAACAAGCCACGTCCCCGTTACAGGTACCTATTCCTCTCATATTGGAATATCTCCTATCCCTAAAACAGCAAGGGTTGGCGATATCTTCAATCAGAGTTCACCTGGCTGCTATATCAGCCTTTCACCCAGGGGAACTCGCGTCCTCGGTATTCTCTAACCCGATGGTCGTTAGATTCCTCAAGGGCTTAGACCGGACGTACCCACAACAACGTCAGCCCGTCCCGACGTGGGACCTCAACCTGGTTCTCTCCAAGCTCACAGGTCCTCCATTCGAGCCACTGGCCACCTGTTCACTTCTGTACCTATCCTGGAAGACAGCCTTCCTCGTAGCCATCACCTCAGCAAGGCGCGTTTCTGAACTCAGGGCGCTTACATCCGAGCCCCCTTATACAGTTTTCCATAAGGATAAAGTGCAGCTTCGTCCACATCCTGCCTTTTTCCCTAAGGTGGTTTCTCCATTTCATATCAACCAGGACATATTTCTCCCGGTCTTTTATCCCAAACCACATGCCACTCGCCAGGATCAACGTTTGCATTCCCTGGACGTACGAAGGGCCCTGGCCTTCTATATTGACCGCACAAAGCACTTTAGAAAGACGACGCAACTCTTCGTTGCAGTGGCCGACCGAATGAAAGGCTCACCGGTCTCCTCACAACGCCTATCCTCCTGGATTACGTCTTGCATACGGACTTGCTATGACCTGGCAGGTGTCTCAGCACCGCACCTCACCGCTCACTCCACGAGGGCCCAAGCCTCCTCGACTGCTTTCCTGGCACATGTTCCGATACAGGACATTTGTAGAGCGGCGGTTTGGTCATCAGTCCACACGTTTACAGCTCACTATGCACTAGTGCAACAGTCCAGGGACGATGCTGCATTCGGGTCAGCGGTTTTGCACACAGCAATGTCTCACTCCGACCCCACCACCTAAGTTGGGCTTGGGAGTCACCTAATGGAATGGATATGAGCAAGCACTCGAAGAAGAAAAGACGGTTACTCACCGTTGTAACTGTTTTTCTTCGAGATGTGTTGCTCATATCCATTCCAAACCCGCCCCCCGTCCCCACTGTCGGAGTAGCCGGCAAGAAGGAACTGAGGGGGCGCCGGGTCGGCTGGGGTATATATTCAGCGCCATGAAGGCGCCACTCTAGGGGGGCTCCACAGCCGACCCGCCGGTGTTGCTAGGGTAGAAAATCTTCCGATGATCGTGCACGCGGCGCGCGCACACCTAATGGAATGGATATGAGCAACACATCTCGAAGAACAACAGTTACAACGGTGAGTAACCGTCTTTTCAGTAGGTCCCAGATGGCAGAGAGATCTGATCCTTCCCAGAATCATTATGAACCTGAACGTAAGGGACAGTGGTTCCAGAAAAGAGACCAACAGCTTCTCAGGCATCGACTTCACAACCCACAATTTCGAAACACCAGATTTGACTGATTAAATCATAAGAACTGCCATACTGAGTCAGACCAATGGTCCATCTAGCCCAGTGTCCTGTCTTCTGACAGTGGCCGATGCCAGGTGCTTCAGAGAGAATGAACAGGGCAGGTAATCATCAAGTTAGGGGAAACCCACGTTAGTGACAAGTGACTTTGCAAGAGCTTCAGGCCGTGGACCAAAAAGGAGCAGGGCATTTGTCTCCAAGTGCTCCTTATGAAGTCAACCCTTGCATTGGCCTCAGAGCTGACTAGATCAGACTCTGCTCCTAGCACTGTGGCCTCGGTGCGCAGCATGCCACTGGCACTGGTCTCAGACCGGCGCCGATACTCATCCTTGGTACTGGCTAAAAGGCAAAGAAAGGCTGGGAGGGGGCATTCTCCTATGTCCCCTAAATGGAAGGAGAGAGCTGGAGGAGACCAAAGACCCACATAGGGCAGCTCTTCCCCTCTGGACAGAGGTCAGGCCCCGACTCCCGCTGAGCAGTTGAGCCCACTTCAAGACCCACCTCGGGAAGCAGCAGAGGCACTTGACACCTGGTGGTACCATCCTTACCTGAGGCCTTTCAGGCCGCTAAGGACATTCTGTCCCTGCCAGGCCAGTGAGGTGCCCCGTTCTAGGGGTAAACCTGCATTGGGACCCTTTCAATGGTCCCCATCAGTGCAGCACTGCTCCACGCCACAGGAGTTGCCCCTTCAGCACACGCCTGAACGTCGCCACCAGCCCCCGGACACGGGTCGGCTTGCCTGCCAGAGTTCCCGGCGTCAGTCCCTGGACTCCAGGCAGGGTTCCTCGGGCTTGAGGCATCGATGGTCAGTGGGCTGGCACAGACCCGCAGAGGCATGGCACCAATCCACAGAGTCCCGGTGCCAGAAATACCTGAGCTGCTCTTCCAACTCACGGCACCACTCCGGAGGGTTGACAGGCCAGTCCCCTTCTCCAGAACGCCAGTATGGTTAATCTATGGTCTCCGACACGTCGGTCTACGCGCTACCAGTCAACGGAGCGGCATCACTCACTACATGTAAGGCATCTATCACCAGGGTACCATCAGTGATCCACCAAATGCTGCCGCCGGTCACAGATCGTGGCACCGAAAGCCATCACCCTCGTACAGATCCCCAATGGAGGTCCAGGGCCAGAGCCGACAGGATCGGGGTAGACAAGTGGCCTCGTCACAGTCCTAGTCCCTTCTCGGGCTCTGACAGCTAGGAAGAGATCCTGCCTGCAGGCCAGGACCATCCATTGGGCACATAGGCATTCCCTGCTGGGTCACCAGTGGCAGCATGGCCCCAGGGCCAGTGGCCTACTCCCTGGCAACTCTGGAACCCCTGGGGATTTCCCCAACTGTCGCAGGGGCATAGGTCGGCCTCACAGGCATCCAACAAACGATCTGTGACAGTCTCCCATCCGCCCCCGACTCAGACGCGGAATCAGAGCGGGCTCCCCAGGGCCAGCCAGCCTCAGCTGAGGCTCCCCTGGCAGAAGTGGTGGAGTTGGCAGACCCACCTGTACCTGCCTCCTTGTCATCTTTGCCTCATGAGGTGATAGTGCGGCCCACTCACCCGGTTCCCCAGGATGATGCCAAGGCTCACCAGGAGCTCTTGAAGAGGGTCGCCTGAAACCTGGGTCTGGAAGCCAAGGAGCTGGCGGAGCCCTCAGATTCTCTGTTTAATGTACTGAGTGCAGGAGTGGCATTGCCAGTGCATGAGGAAGTGGTGAAAAGTACTAAGGCCCTATGGCAGACACCCTCCTCACTGCCCCCCACCTCCAAGCAGGCAGAATGAAAATACTATGTTCCCCACTAAGGGGTATGAGTATCTTTATACCCACCCTGCCCCAAGCTCACTGCTTGTGTCAGCAGCCAATGAGGACGATAGACAAGGCCAACCAGGATCGATGCCTAAGAACAAGGAGGCAAAGAGGCTCGATCTCTTTGGTAGAAAAATGTATTCTACATCCAGCCTCCAGCTGAGGGTAGCCAACCCTCAGGCCTTCCTTGGCTGTTACAATTTTAATATTTGGCAGTCTATGGCCAAGTTCGTGGACTCGCTGCCAGAGGACCCCAGGAAGAAATTCCAGGCTATCCTCGATGAGGGCAGGGCGGTGGCCAGTGCAGCCCTCCAAACAGCCTCAGATGCAGCAGTCTCTGTGGCCTGGACCATGGCCTCGGCCATTTCAGTGAGGCAGGTGTCCTGGGTGCAGTCATCGGGCCTTTCAACGGAGGTTCAACAATCCATCCAGGACCTCCTGTTGGATGGCCTGCCACTGTTTTCCAAACAAACAGACAGTAAATTTCATGGCCTGAAAGACTCAAGGGCTATCTTGCACACCCTGGGCCTGTACACGCTGGGGCTGGCAAGGAAGCGGTTTAAGTTGCAACAGACACAAAGGTTTGGCAGCCAACCTCAGTTGGAGTCCTTCCACAAGAAGGACAAGGGCTATAAGCACGGGCAGGGCCATCAGCCGGCATCCTTTGCTCACTCAAGCTCCACCCATAACCAACTGGGTGGTAAGCAGGCATTTTAAGGGTGTGCTCGAGGGCGACCTTCCAGCCTGTGTCCTGGATCCTGCTCCCCTTTTATTTTCCAACCACCCGCCCCCCTTCCTCCCTACGTGGGCCACTATAACATCAGACGAGTGGGTCCTCAGCACAGTAGCAGGGGGATATGCCCTCCAGTTTATTTCTATCCTCCCTCCCCCCCGTCCTTCTTCAGGGACTCTTCTCATGAGCATCTGCTCACTCAGGAGGTGCAGGGCCTTCTGCGGGTGGGAGCCGTGGAGGAAGTGTCCTGCCGCATTTAAGGGTGGAAGGATTTTACTCCCGCTATTTTTTTAATCCCAAAGGCCAAAGGGGGTCTATGGCCCATCCTCGACCTGTGGAACCTCAACAAGTATCTCAAGAAGTTGAATTTCCCCATGGTCTTCCTGGCCTCCATCATTCCTTCCCTGGACCTTCGAGACTGGTACACTGCGGTCGATTTGAAAGAGACTTAGTTTCACATATCGATATTCCGTGGTCACCGACAGTTCCTAAGTTTCATAGTTGGCACCACCCTCTATCAATTTGCGGTGCTCCCCTTTGGCCTAGCAATAGCACCAAGAGTGTTTATGAAATGCATGTCAGTGGTGGTGGCCTACCTCAGACGTCGGGGTATACAGATTTACCCGTACCTCGACAGCTGGCTCATCAGGAGCCGATCCAGGTCCAACTCAGCATCAAGATGCTGCAAGCCACCTGTCAAGCGCTGGGTCTGCTGATAAACTAAAAAAAATAAACGTTAATCCCAGTCCAACAGATAGACTTTATCGGGGCGGTGCTCAACTCTACCCGAGCCAGAGCATTTCCGTCTGGGACCAAGTTCAGGGCAATGTCAGATCTAATTGCCAGTGTCACTGCACATCTGCTCACCACTGCCCAGGTCTGTCTTGGACTATTGGGTCATATGGCAGCATGCACGTATGTTGTCCGCCATGAAAGACTCAGGCTGCACCCCCTCCAAATGTAGCTGGTGGCACTCTACTTTCTGGCCACACATCACCTGGACAAGGTTTTCATGATCCCACCGAGGGTACTTACCTCTCTGCAGTAGTAGATTGACCTGAGATTGGTGTTGGAGATCATCAAGGAGCTCTTCCAGAAATGGTGACTCCTTAAGTGGACCTGTTCGCCACCAGACAGAACAGAAAGTGTCATCAGTTCTGCTCTCTCCAAGACCTCAGCAGAGGCTCTCTTTCTGATGCTTTTCTCCTGTCATGGTCGGGAGACCTGATGTACTCCTTCCCACCAATTCTGCTTATCAACAAAGTCCTCTCAGAAATCAAGAGGGACAAGCCACGAGTCATATGAGTGGCATGGCCTTGACAGCATTGGTTCGGCAAGCTCATAGAACTGGCCATGGCAGCCCCATGGCCACTGCCCAACTACTCTTGCAGGATTACAGTCAGCTCCTGCACCCAAACCTTGCCTCTCTCCACCTCGCAGCTTGGATGCTGCGTGGCTGAATCCAGAGAAACAGGCCTTTTTTAGTCAGGTACAGTAGGTTCTCTTGGAAAGCAGAAAACCCTCCACCAGAGCAACTTACTTGGCAAAGTGGAAGCATTTCTCCTGCTGGGCATCAGAGCGGAGTATTTCCCCGAGCCAGTCCATCCTGGAGTACCTGCTTCACTTAAAGCACCAGGGCCTCGCCTTCTCTTCGATCAGGATGTACCTGGCAGCCATATCGGCCTTCCATCTTCGCGTCCAGGGTAAATCAGTATTCTCGCATGAGATGTTGATCAGCTTGCTGGAGGGCCTTGAAAGGCTCTTTCCGCTGATCTGGGACCCGGTTCCCCGATGGGACCGCAACCTAGTCCTCTCCAGGCTCATGGGTCCGCCCTTCGAGCCCATGGCTTCTTGTTCCCTTTCCCACCTGTCATAGAAGGTTTCATTCCTGGTAGTGATTACCTCGCCGAGATGAGTCTTCGAGATTAAAGCCCTCACTTTGGAGCCCCCATACATGGTATTCTACAAAGACAAGGTCCAGCTGCCGCCTCACCCGGCTTTCTTGCCTAAGGTGGTGTCGCACTTCCATCTCAACCATGATATCTTCCTCTCGGTGTTTTGTCTAACACCTCACATGACCAATGAGGAGAGGTGGCTGCACACTCCTAGATGTCAGGTGCGCCCTGGTGTTCTACTTGGAGCGCACCAAGCTCTTCGGCAGATCAACCCAGCTCTTTATCACAGTAGCTGACAGGATGAAGGGCCTTCCGGTGACCTCTCAGAGAATTTTGAATTGGATCACCACCTGCATCCGTACTTGTTACAAGTTGGCGCAGACTGTGCCTCCACTGATAGTGAAGGCCCATTTGACAAGGGCACTTCGACTGCCTTCCTGGCACATGTCCCTATCCAGAATATATGCAGGGCTGCGACGTGGTCTTCAGTATACACATTCACGACACATTATGCCATCACTCAGCAGGCCAGAGATGATGATGGCTTCAACAGAGCTGTGTTGCAATAGACATGTCCATGAGCTCCTACCTACCTCCGATGGTACTGCTTGGGAGTCACCTACAATGGAACAGACATCAGCAAGCACTCGAAGAAAAGACAATTACCTTTTCGTAACTGTTCTTCGAGATGTGTTGCTAATGTCCATTCATTGACCCACCCTCCTTCCCCACTCTCAGAGTTTCCAGCAAGAAGGAACTGAGGGTGGGGGGAGCCAGTGGCACCCCTTATACTGGTGCATATGCACACCACTCCAGAGGGTGCCAGAGCCAGTTCCCTACGGATAGCACTCAAGGAAAAACTTCTGCCACTGATGCATGTGGCAAGTACACACACCTACAATGGAATGGACATGAGCAACATGTCTTGAAGAACAACAGTTATGAAAAGGTAACTGTATATTCCCACACAACACAGAAGGATGGGATTTTACTCCAGGTAGTTCCTGGTTCCAAAAAAGAATGGTGGTTGGAGACCTGTTCTAGAGCTAAGATTACTCAACAGATTTGTAAAGATTCAGAGGTTCAAAATGGTAACTCTTGCAGCAATAATTCAATCATTGGACCAAGGGGACTGGTTCTCAGCCCTCAGCCTTCAAGATTTTACTTTCATATAGCAATCCAGCACTCCCACAGAAGGTTACTATGCTTCACTTTGGGTCAAGAGCATTTTCAATAAGTGGTGCTCATGTTTGTTCTCTAGTCTGTGCCTAGAGTGTTCTCAAAAGTTCTTCCTGTGGTAACGGCTCATCTTCACAAACAAGGAACTCTGATTTTCCCATATTTCAGTGATTGCTTGCTCAAAGGGCGGTCCTTCAACGAAGCTTTGATGGCCACTCAGAGGCCTGTAGACCTGTTTCACAGACTGGGACTACAATTAAACATCCAAAAGTTCACCTTAACCCTAGTACAATGACTGGAGTTTGTAGGAGCTTACCTCAATGCAGTAACAGCTAAAGCATTCCTCCCTTCTTACAGGTTCGTAGCCCTAGCCACTTTAGTCACTACAGTTCAAGTCAACCCGCAAACATTGGCCAGAAATTGTCTTCAGGTATTGGGACATATGGCGACTGGCACCTTTGTAATAAATCATGGGACAGTTCACATGTGCTGCATCCAGGGGTAGCTCAGAACTGTTTACTCACCAAGCAAACAGTTTAAACAAACTACTCTCCATGCCTTTGGTAGTCAAAAAACGCCTCAACTGGTGGAAGAACCCTCACAATGTTTTCACAAGGGTCCCCTTTGCTCAGCCGTCTCCAACATCAGTAATAAGAGAGGCATCCTTACTGGGATGGGGAGCTCATCTAGACACTAACACTGTTCAAGGCAGATGGCAGTCTCCCAAGTCCACCCTCCATGTCAACTTGTTGGAATTCAAAGCAGTCAGAAATGTCTGTATCCATTTCCTCCCACAGATTAGGGGCAAATACATAAAGATCCCGATGGAAAACATGTCAATGCATATTTTACATAAACTGCCAAGCGGGAGTGAGATCACCTTCTCTCTGCATCAAAGCAGTGGGACTTTGAAATTGGTGCATACAAAATCAGATCAGCATCTTAGCAGCTTACCTTTTGGGCATACAAAACACCACAGTGGATGACCTCAGCAGACATTTCTCACAAGATCACGAATGGGAGATAGATCCCACTGTACTCCACCACATATTTCAATGTTGTGGCATCCCACAGATAGACCTGTTTGGCAAAAAGTGCTCCCAGTTCTGCTCAAGAAGTGATCCAGGTCACGTCGTTGGAGTCCAGTCATTCTGTATGCATTTCCCCCAGTTCCACTGATATCCAAGGTGCTGTTCAAGATAAAGAGAACCAAGGTTATTCTCATAGTTTCAATGTGGCTGTGACAAACATGGCTTCCTTACTTCACTCAGCTTGCTGTTTCTCAATCGTTTTCCAGACCATCCCCTATCTCCTCTCTCGGATGCTGGTCAAATCCGTCACCCCAACCTCTCCAGCTGAAGGCATGGCTAATGCTTATGCTTATGACACACATACAAAAAAAGTGGATGAGATTCAAACACTGGTGTGACCTAAAACATCTTTCGTCTACATACTCTCCATTATCATTTTAGAGCTAAAAATGACAGGTTTATCTTTAAGCTCTGTAAAAGTGCATTTGGCAGCTGTTACTCCTGAGGACATTCAGTGCCAAAAAATTAAAAATTCTGCACAATATTTTAAAATTCTGCAAGTTTTATTTGTCAATCAATAAATAAATGCAGAGGCTCCAGCATGGCAGTGGGGAGCACAGGCCATTGGCTGCATGAAGGTGGGAGATCACCCTGCAGCCACCTGACTCCCTGGACACGGACTCAGCAGTGAGGCTGCACCCGACCTTGACACAGCACAAAGCCTGGGCCTGCCCCAGAAACACCCTGGGGTCATACCCCTCTGCGCTAGGCGCACCAGGTGTGGGGCAGGCAGGCTCAACCAGGTAGGAGCCAAGTGTGGAGGGGCTCAGTGTGGGGGATCCGGGTGTGGGGTGAGAGGATTCTGTGTGGGACAATCTGGGTTCAGGCAACTCAGTGTGGGGATCTAGGTATGGGGGGATCTGGATGCATAGAGGCTCGTGCGGGGGGCAGTTCCAGGTGCAGGGGCAATGGGATTCTGCAGGGGCTTCCAGGTGAATGTGGTTGGGGCTCAGCAGAGGGGTCTGGGTGTCTTAGTGGGGGGAGGGGGGCGGGGTGGGGGCCTCGATGCAGCTTTTTGGGGGTCAGTGATGTGGGGGTCTGAATGTGGGGGCTCAGGGTGTTGCAGAGAGTGGGGCATCAGGGTGGGGGTTTGAGTGCAAGGAGCTCAGTGGGAGTGCAAGGGTGAGGCTCAGGAAACAGGGGGGCTGGATGCAGGGGGGCTCCAGATGCAAGGTTTGAAGTTCAGTGGGGTGGGGTTGGGGTATGGAGGGTTAGGGGGGTTCTGGATGTACTGGGTGAAGCTTGGCAGGGGTGTCTAGGTATGGGAGGTCCAGATGCATGGGGGTTGAGTGGCTGGGGAGCAGCTCCCTGTACAGTGACCCCTCCCCCACAGCTCAGGAGCGATGAGGGCAGGAAGCAGGGGAGGATGCTGAGCTTCTTGCAGGTGGGGGAGGTTTCTAGGGGTGGGTCTGACACAGTCCCAGCCACTCCTTGCAGGGGAAGAGGAAGTATTGTCCTCTACTGTCTCCAGCCCAGCCAGGACTATCAGCTGGTCCTGGCTCAGGGTAAAAGCCACTGGCTGGGGTGTCCCAGCCCCGCAGTGATTTACCTCTCTGCCAGCTACTCCAGGTGCCTGAAATGATGTACCTGCATTGCTAGGGGAGTAGTGCGTGACTGCTGTTGCAGCTTCCCTTTACTTCCCTGTCAAAATCTTTTTTCCTGCGGGGAAGCAAAGAAATCTGTGGGAGACATGAATTCTGCGCACACACAGTGGTGCCAAATTCCCCAAGCAGGACGCTGTTACAGCCTTCCATCATATGGTAGAGGGTTTTTTTTGTCTTTGCTTGTCCTGTAACAAGAAGTTTCTCAAGGGACTGGACAACCTCTTCTCTCAAATCAGATGCCCTACACTGGCATGGGACCTCAACTTGATACTCAAATGTCTTACAAGGCCTCCCTTTGAACCTATGGCCACCTGCTCCCTTCTACACCTGTCTCTGAAAACTTAATTTCTAGTAGCAATATCTTCTAATCAATTAGTGGGTGAGATAGGGGCTCTGATGCTATGCTCTCCCTTCACAGCCTTCTTTAAAAATAAGGTCATGCTGCGACCTCATCCCAAATTTCTGCCAATGTTATCTTCAGACTTCCATATAAATCAACCCTATCCACCTTCCAGTTTTCTTCTTAAGCCACACCAGGATAAAGAAGATGTGACAGTACATACACTCAATGTCAGGAGGACATTAACCTTTTACTTGGACAGAGCTAAACCTTTAGGAAATCTCCCAGATTATTTCTCTCCATTGCAGACAGAAGTAGGGGATTTCCAAGCAAAGGCTCTCCAGATGGATATCTGGCTGCATTACCTACTGCTATCAGTCTTGTGATTTTCAACCTCCCTCTAAGGCAGTGGTCTCCAAAGTGGGGTGCGCAAGAGGATCTTTGGAAGTGCGCGGCAGGAGGAGTGCTTTTTTTTTTGCTTTGGCAGTTTGGGCGGGAGTCAGAGTGGCTTTATTTATTTATTTATTTATTTATTTATTTATTTGCTTCGGCACGGCAGAGGGTGCGTGCTCAAAAATTTTTTACTGATGGGGTGCGCGATCAAAAAAGTTTGGCGACCACTGCTCTAGTAATTAACTCATTTCACAAGATCCCTCAAGAACATTACCATATGTAGAGCTGCAACATGGATGTTTATTCATACATTTGCTGAACACTATGCAATCACTCATGCCTCAGTTTCTGATGCCATATTTGGCCCTACTGTTCTGTCTTCAATCCTAAACTCCACTGTGAAGCCCCACTCCTTTGTAGAGGGTACTGCTTGATAGTCATCTAGAGTTGAACACCCATGTAGGGACACTACCCAAAGAAGAAGAGAAGCTACTCACCCTATGCTGTAACTGTGGTTCTTCGAGATGTGTCCCCCATGGGTGCTCCATTACCCACCCTCCTCCCATCTGCTTCAGAGTTCTTTTCAGCGAGTTCCGCAGTAGAGAAAGAACTGAGGGTGGTTTGCCTGCACAGCTCTGTATAGCATCAATGCATGGCATGAGGGTGTAGGGCATGAGGCTACGGGGGACACGTGTGGGCCAAACAGACATTGATACCTAAAATCTCTGATTTGAGGTGTATGGGCACAAACACACGTAGGGTGGAGCACCCAGAGGGAGACGCATCTTGAAGAACCACAGTTACTACACTAGCTGAGTAACCTTCTCTTTTCACATGCAAACATTGTCTTCATGGAAAGCTCAATAATTTCTCACAAAGCTATTCCTATTGCTAAATATCTTAGCTCTCTTTTGCTTGATTCTTTAAAACTTGTCTATCTAAGGGCCCTTGATACAATACAAGTTCAACCCAGTTACAACGTGGCTGTTCTCTGACCTTTTAAAAATCACAGTTGTGATTTTCAGCAGAGATAAAACCTTAACTTTGGTCATAACAGCACTAAACCCTTGAATGTAACTTGGTCAAGCCTTGACCCAGGTTCTGGAGCTCTATTGTGTTAAGAGGCTTTCTACATTCCAGATTGCAATAATGTTATAACTGAGTTATTGACACTTATTTGTAGGATAAACTGAATCTGAAACATTTAGTACTAAATTCTGCTCTTGCTTACACATCTTTGTGAACTGAGAATAAGTTCCATGACTTCAATTGAGTTTAACTGGTGTAAATGAAAGAAGAATTGAGCCCTTTTTCACCCATGCACAGCTGTGTAATATATTTCTTTTTTGTTTTTAGAGCACAATTAGAAAATGAGAAGAAAAAAAGGGAAATAGCGGAAAAGGAAAAGGAAAGAATAGAGCGTGAAAAAGAAGAACTAATGGAGCGCTTAAGACAAATTGAAGAACAGACAATGAAGGCCCAAAAAGGTAAACTCTCATTCATTATGTAATCCCTTTTATTTCAATCCTTGCAGAAGTGTTGAATAGTTTAGTTCCACAATTTAGGATTGTTTATAAAAATCACAAAACTTAATGACATTTTTATTAATGGACATTTTTGTATACAATTTTTTTGATTTTAACATTCACTGACATTTGTAGTTCAAACACTGCAGCATTTTTTTAGAAGTTGAATTATATGCTATTTGAATTGTGTACTATTGAATTGTTTAAAACAATGTATAAT
Organism: Trachemys scripta elegans; assembly: GCF_013100865.1. Taxonomy (NCBI): domain Eukaryota; kingdom Metazoa; phylum Chordata; order Testudines; family Emydidae; genus Trachemys; species Trachemys scripta. The sequence continues at coordinate 308,693,983 of NC_048298.1, forward strand.
TTCACTCAAAATGATGTATAATTTTCTGTGTTCTTAGCTGCACATTTGTAGAATCTTTGTGTCATGGGTATATAGGGCAAGCTGCACTTCAGAACCCTTTTAGTTCCTCTCAAGGGCACCCCTTTGGGGATAGGTTTCACTACCTTCACCCCTCTAGGTGCAACCACTCAGTCCTACCACTTTTAGACTGGTTCTCTGGGCTGCAGTCCCCTGTTTACTAACCACTTTAATCTGACAAACCCAATTGTATTTGGCAACTGTAAGCTCTTTTCCTCTGAGAGCCTGTGACAGCAGCTGATTAGTGACTCAAAAACAGCTTAATGAAACAAAGCATTATTTATGCACCCAAAGGTACCTAGCCCACAGAGCAAAGGGATAAAACAAATGTCTGTACACGTTTTCCCCTTACCTGAACACTAACCTTTCATTGAGAACTTTAATAAGCTCTATTCTGCCCAACTATTCCATCTCTAAGCTGGGAGAGACAGCCTGCTTGCTGCAGTTTGCATCTTTAAGGTTTTATCCTGACCTAGACTCAAATCTGGGAAGAATAAGCCCTATCAGCCTGGATGAAGCCTTATCTCACTGAATGAGCCATTTTTTAATATTTTGTTCTCTTCTCATGGATAAGAGTGTGCCCCTTAGCCTTATTTTCTGCACGTGATTCAAACCCTGCTCTGAAGACAAAAATATTAATTTTTTTCATAGGCCTTTCTGTGACGCTTGCCACTATTGTATCTGTATGCTTCACAAACATTAATCTCCACAAGACCTGTTAGGTGGTGGTATTATCTCAGTTTTATAGGTGGGGAACTGAGGCAGAAAGAAAGTTAAGGTCAAATGTACATACTAAATTTCAGTGTCCAATTTCAGATGCCTAGGACCTGATTTTTCAGAGTACTTACCATTACCCTTTATATGCTGAAAGCGCAGCACCTATTGATTTCAGTTGCAGCTGAGAGTACTCAGTATTTTTGCAAATCATAGCCCTAGCATCTCAGTTGGGGCACCCAGAAAATGAGGAACACAATTCACCACCATTTAACTAACTTACAATTTGGGTAATTTATTGACTTCATAGAGAATATAAAATTTGATACATTTATATTTATCAGTACAAAAACCAGCTAACAGTGTCTTTTGTGAACCTTTCTTTGGACAGAGCTGGAAGAACAGACAAGAAAAGCTCTAGAACTGGATCAAGAACGAAAGAGAGCAAAAGAGGAAGCAGAGCGCCTGGAAAAAGACCGTCGAGCTGCAGAAGAGGCTAAAGCTGCTCTAGCCAAACAGGCTGCTGATCAGATGAAGAATCAGGAGCAGCTAGTAAGCAGTTGAAATCAAGCTACAGTTATTTCAACAAGTTGAAAATACAGCCTTTTGGGGTTTGACATTAATTACTTTTTTGTTGAAAGAAACAGATGCTCTTCCTTGATAGAACATAGGTACTTGTAAGTTACCTTGACCATTAGATTCCAGCTTTGATAAGCAGATTGATACCTTTTACATAAGTGGCAATCACAATAGTTCGACCTGTTCATTATTAATAATAAATTTAAAATGCCAATAAAGTACCTAAAATTGATACTGAAATATATTACTCATAACATGTAGTGACATCCTTTGTAGGTTTTCCCATAGTCACCTCCAGGAGCCATTGCAGTCCTTTAGTGTCTGGTAACATGCTGTGCTTGATTGCTCATTATCGGACCATATTACGCTAATATACTTGTATTATTTAAAGAAACTGTACATTAAAATTTCAGGGTGAGGTTTTCAGGAGCATTCAATGTTGCCTAATTCTGCTTCCAGTGAAATCAACGATAAAATTCCTATTGACTTATTTGGGAGCAAAGTTGGCCAGTGCTTTTGAAAATCCCACCCAGAATATAGAAGTATTTTTTCATAATAATTAAAATTACCTGTATAGGTGGCATACATCAGCATACTCTGCTATCATAGAGATCATTGTTGAGAGGTTGACAGAATATGGCTATCTCCCACTGTATTGCTACCCACAGCAGAAAATAAGCTTTGGGGGCGGGGACAAGGAAGCCGTAGTATGCTTCCCTTACTGATGTATCCTGTATAGCCACTCTGAAACAAACCCTCCTCCTAATATTTCAGGTTCATCTGGTTGAGAACCAGAATGGCTTCCCTTAGTTTCTTTCACTGTAAGATGGCCAGTCATTTTCATCCCATTGGGAGGCTGATCTTTCTGTTAAATGGAAAAAAAATTAAGTTTAAGAAAATATTATGTTTGAATTCTCTTGTTTTTAGGCAGCAGAACTTGCTGAATTCACTGCCAAGATTGCACTTCTAGAGGAGGCCAAGAAGAAGAAGGAAGAGGAAGCCTCAGAATGGCAGCACAAAGTAATAAACTCTTATTCTGTATTAACTTGGGATTTTCAAAGCAAGGAGTTAGGTGTAGAATTCCCATTGAAATTTAGTGAGGTTGGGTGCATATCTGCCTTTGGCTCCTTTGAAAAATCCCACCCCAAAAGACCCAGTCCTCCAACTTCTTCAAACCATACAAAATATCTATTTAATTTCAGAATACTGAGTGATAAAGCAATGTGGAGAAAAATACTCTCATCAGAACTCCTTTCTGCTCTGGCTTATATCCTCACAGGTTTCAGTCTATAAATGACTCTGCTAGTGTACAGAAGGAGTGGTTACCATATATGTAGACATTTAAACTATTTTCTTTTTAATTCTTGGATTATTTTTAAATCACTTTGAAGGTGAAACTATATCAATGCTAAGTAGTAGTATTATTATTTAGGCTTTTGCAGCCCAAGAGGATTTGGAAAAGACCAAAGAAGAACTGAAGACTGTAATGTCTGCTCCTCCACCACCACCACCACCTCCTCCTCCTCCACCACCAGTTATTCCTCCAACAGAGAATGAGCATGATGAACATGATGAGAACAATGCTGAAGCTAGTGCAGAACTGTCTTCTGATGGTGTCATGAACCACAGAAGTGAGGAAGAACGGGTAACAGAGACACAGAAAAATGAACGTGTTAAGAAACAGCTCCAGGTAATGAAGGTTTGTGATTGCATTAATGGTATAATTAAGCCTTCAGTTTTTCATTCCTTAATTGCTGAAAATCGTGTGTATTTAAATAGCACATTTAAGTGAAACTCTAATGTGTAGTTTCCTTTGCATATTTTATCACTTACTAGATTTGTAACTAAACTGCACAAAACTGAGTAAATAAGACTTGGAGTAGAATTACATACTCTGTGTGTAGTTTAAAAAATGCACATATAAATGTGATGCTGCACTACCACAAATATTTACAATCAAATATTAAAAATGTAAATTCATCTGTAGTACACTGTAATCCTTAAAACTTAATCCTTTAATTTCTGAACCAAAAATCATTATACCATACTAACTGGTGTTTTGTCCAGTGAGTATTATTTGGGTTTCTCAGCAGCAACTCACAGTATCTATAAATGTAAAAAGCAAAGTAAAAATATAAACCTGTTAGGACATAATTTATCTCCATTCAAACGGTTAGACTCTAGAAGGTAATGTTTCATTTTTTTCAGGTTTTTTTTTTAAAGTGATCTGTCATTGAGCAATTTACTAATACAACATAAGGGGGTACCATTTTTCTATGACAATACTAAAATGAACGTGAGCACCTATTTTTTCTCAGTATACGTATATTACCAACAAACAATATTTTCTGAATTGTGTACATATCCTCCTGCTGTGCTGGTCATGGTACTCAAGCAGAGAAGTAAATAGCTGCAACCTTTCAGTTAAGTAGAAACTAAAGTAAAGTCAAGCCCTAGCTTCTCCTACCAGACTCTGTTCCCTTGCTCTTAGTAGAATTCTCCTCCTGGGATGCTAGAATGTGAAGAACCTTTGCTTCCAGGTTTGTTATCCCCTCAGTCTACATGATGCATCTAACAGCTTCAGTACAGTCAGGTATTTTCACTTCTTTCTTGAGCATAGCAGGAAGCATATGGTTGGCATTTAGCAAATCCCTGTCCAAGACTGTAGATCATATGTTGTCAGAAAATCCTAAGTCTTGGTGCCGAGTAGTGAAAATGCTGAAACTCAAATATTTTATTCCCACAGACACTAAGTTCTGAGTTGGCCCAAGCCAGAGATGAAACCAAGAAAACACAAAATGATGTCCTCCATGCTGAGAATGTTAAAGCAGGTCGTGACAAGTACAAGACTCTTCGACAAATCAGACAAGGCAATACAAAGCAACGTATTGATGAGTTTGAAGCAATGTGAGAGCTGTTACTTTGCATACATGTTCTTCGTAAAGCTGAACCACCAACAGAGAAACAAGCAGGCCTTTGCAGATTTGAAGATTGCACCCCACTTTGCCAAAGCACTTATACCAGTTTGACTATGGTGGTAAAAAGACAAATTTAGGGTGCAACCCATTCAACAATAAGGCAGTCTGTCATCTTTGGCTTTTTGGGGAGGGAGATTGGAATGGGGGCATATGGTTTCCATTGTCTTAGATTTTATTTTTCATTTTCATAGTTTGTGTCGCTTGTTCTCTTGAAGACTGGCGCTTACTATATCATGGCTGTCAAGTATATGTTACCAAAACACTAAGTCAGAAAGGATATTAGATCTGAACCTAAAACTGATGGATACTATTTCAGTGTGATGCAGTTTGAAATTACATTTTCCCATGTTGCCACATTTCCTTAGGAGTTTGATATTGCTGACTTTATCATTTTTTCACCAAGCTGAATTCTTTGGGTGTTTCATGTCCTGTCATCATTGATGGTTTTCTTTGCCTACCTGTTCACAAAGGTCTAGATGGCAGGTAGTAGGTTCCAGCAGAGATTTTAAAATGGAACACTACCTGTGGGCAGCAGTTGTCTGCGATTGGCCTAAATAAGTATTGCTTTTTCACTTTAGATGTGTAGAAAAGTTCTAATAAAGCAAAGAAAAGAAAAACAAAATACAAGAAGCTTGTATCCTGTTTTTTTAATCATTATTTTAATTACAATAAGAAAAACCTGGACCTTTCTGGCAAGGGAGCATATGAAAACATCAGTCCCAGGGAGGGGACAGTATCCTACCTCACTACTGTATACATGATGACAGGTCCTTCAAACACCATGTAAACTTGAGTGTGTAAATTGACTTTCATCTTATGATAATACTATAGAAAGATAGGAATCTTTACTCTTAAGATTTTGTTTTACTTCAAGATGGCTTTATAGTGCTAAATACTGCTTAACTGCCTTTTTGTTGAGTTAAATTATAAAATGATGTACATTAAAACTGTAACCTGTCACTGGTATACTATCTTACAGGAGGGGTGTGGAATGTGTTTGACTTAATGTGTTTATGGGTTTCTCTGTACCAAATGAAAATTCCCATAATTGGAAAAAAAGAGGCTTGTAGCTTCATTTCTCAGTGATGCCAGTGTGTAATTGTTATTGTATCTGATGTCTGATCATTGTCACTCAGTTGTCTCAAACTCTGGAAAAGGAGATTTAAACAAGATTTTTTTTTTAATTTTAGAGGGTTAAATAGTTCATAGAAAGTGAGTCTTTCTTTTAAGAAATTATTTTACAACTAACGTGGACTGCAGTTATTCTTCACTTTATAGTACCCTGGTTAGTGTCTAGTTGGAAAAAGCCCTGCTTTCTCTGAGGATGGTTCAGCAATCTTCCATTTGGTATTATGCACTCATAAATTTACACTTATCTATTAAAATATGCCATTTTATTAAACATTTTTTCAGGCACAATAGGTTCAAGTTATTTATGAACAGTTCAACTGAGCTTTTTTTGATTTTGCTGAGTTAAAGACACTATGTGGAATGATATCATGAAAAAGGTATAAAGTTGATTTAATATATTTTGGGTTGTGGAGCTAAAAATAGCTGGCTAACCTTGAGAAGACTGGTTTGCAAATGTTGTGCACATGCTTCAAAACACAGGTTGGTGGAAGTTTGTTTCTACTTGCAGTGCATTGAAAGAACAGTTTGTGTATCTCAGGCTTCCTGCATTGAAGCATGAGCATTTGAATTTCCAAAGCGTTAGAACCATCTGCCATAGCAGGTGAAATACTGTGCTTTCAATGGGTTTTTATGGTTTTTCCTGAAATGTGTGCACTAACATTACTACATCAGTTTATCAGTGTTGATAAATACCAGTTAAATTTGCTGTTCATAAATCTACGATATATAGATTAGAATTAAAATGGATCTAATCCATTTATAAAGCTGTGTGAATTTTTCTAAATAACCAGGAACAACGATTTGAAATGTGGATTTTCACAATGAACCAGAGTGGTTATTACCAATAGTTGGGAACACTTATTGATGCAGAGATATTATGAATGCATTTAATGAGTACTTGGTGAAGCAAATTTCAACATGCTTTCCCCTTAGCATCATGTTTTGTGTTGTACAATTAAGCTACAATTACATCTAATATTTTGGATAACATTAATTGGTTAACAATAAAGAGATACAGTTAATTTCTTTGAGGTCCACTGTTGTTATTTAATGTATTTTACCCTGGCAAATCTGTTAAACTCATTGCAACAGTTTTTTTCAGAGCAGTGAATTTCTGGATCATCTGTCTTAAAATTTCACATTGTGGTCAAAGTAAAATAAAAATGGTTTTAAATTAAATACCTGAAGAATAGTAGTCTGCTTCAGAAATTACTGCCTACAACTGGGAGGAAAAACTGGTGATTGCTGATTCAAAAGAGGATATGAATCATCAGAGTAAATTGGCTCTTTTGAGACAAGAAGATAATTTGGCCACATAAGAGCTGCATGGGTAATGTAAGAACTTTGTCACTGCCTGCACTGTACTTAGCCTCAATCAAAGTAAAGTTTAGTTTAATTAGTCATTGGCTTGTCTTTAACATTTTGATTATTTTTAATGTTGTTTATTAAAATGCCATATATTATCTGGATAGCTCTTTCAAATACAGAGGTGCCTAAAGATGCTTTTTATTTATAACCAAGCTTGCCTTTTCTACCCATCCTCTTCACTAATGTAGAGCACATGCACTGCTTCTGGCTTCTTCCACAAAAACGGCTAGACAAACTAATCTGCTAAAGAATTTGCACATGAATCGGGCTTCCTCTCAGTTGACATACAGTTCAGTCTCAAATTTCTCTTTGGCTTTGCATGGGCTTAAACACAGAGCCGTCCATTCTGTTAGTTATGGCAGAGTTGTTAAAAATAAATGAAAGGACATATAATACACCATATATGCTTTTGGATTTCTACCATGCATGTAGATTGATTTTTGTCCTTTCCCCTAACTAGAGCCCTTTCTGATGAAATGTTGGATTCCAAAAGCCCCATTTTCAGAGTACTTGTGCATAGATATGCCAACCTCAGAGTATTTTGGTTGAATTGTGAGGTAAATGCTATGAAGGTATTTTTCTTTCATGGGGAGGAGAGAAAAGGAGGCTAGAAACATTCCCATACTCCCTGTGCACTATGCGCACCGACTTTCTAATGTGCCGGAGGGTGCTTCCCTCCAGCTCCCCCCCATTCCCTGCCTCCACTCAACCTCTTCCCCCAAGACCTCACCCCTGCCCTGCCTCTTCTCACCCCTGCTCTGCTCCCTCCTACGAGTGCCCTGCCCTCACTCCTTCCCCTTCCCTGCCCCCAGTGTCTCCTGAACGCTGCTATTCCCTAGTGGGCAGGAAGCACTGTGTGTGGGGGGGGGGGAGGGGGGAGAGGTGCGCTGAGTGCAGTCCCAGGCTGGCAGAAGGCATTGTGGGGGTGCTGATAAGGGGACTGCTGGGGGGTGCCCTGCACCTATCTTTTCCCCCCCCCCCTGTGGGTGCTCCACCCACAGAGTTGGCGCCTATGCTGTGTACCAAGTTAATTTACTTAATAGGGACTTAATAGATTCCGAGTTTGGTGGAGAGGGAAATTCAGCTATTCAGAAGTATTCTCCCCTTCATAGTTATATTTCCAAAACATAAATTTTCTTTTGTTGACAGGTTCTCCAGATTCACATTCATGCATTTTTGTTCATTTTATCCAAAATGGAATTACGGCAGAAATCCAAGACCATATCATTCTATAGCTCATGTCTCTGCATGTTTAGGCCCCAGTTCGGAAAAGCACTTAAGCATTGTGCTGAAGTAAGTTCCCGTTTCAGGAAAATGCTTAAGTGCTTTCCTGAATAGGGATGGTATCCTGAAACAGCAGCTTAAAAGCAGGTTTCTCCTCATTTGCAAAGTATGGTTTCCAGAGCAATTTAAAATAACTTGCTCAAACCCATCCATGAAAGAAAGAAAACTCCTGATTCTTAATGTCTTGTCTCAAAGTAATTGAAAGTTTCTAAGGAGAAACTCCTCTATTTTCCAAAAGTCATATTTAAAGTATTGGACTTAAAATCAACAAAATCATCAGTATAACCTGTTTTCTAAAGGAAAATTACTAGGAAAATTTTTCCACATCTATTCAGATTTGGAGAAGCTAAATACCTGGTCTCTTTTAAGTGTCAAAGAAGTTTTGTTAATATTTCATTTATGGAGGATTTCACCAAAAGACGTAACTGAGCCTTAGCTCCTAAAGTTGTTTCTGGCCTTCATAAAGTAATTTATCCTTGGGACAATATCTCTTTAAAATGTGATAGAAAAATGAAAGCTTCCTTACAAGAAGTATGATCAAAGGCTCATTGAAGTAAATAGGAGTAGCCCAATGCATACAGTTGAATATCTCTACAAAGCGTTATTACTTTTTAAAAACATGGGACTTTTCATGATGAATGAGACCTATAGTCTAAGTGCTTTTGTGGCATCTCTAATCATGGTATCTAAGGTGAGTATCTTATATTCAACAGTAACCAATGACTGATGCCTCAGGGAAGTAAAACCGCCATAATGCACCTAATCTGTAGGGGAGGGGAGAGAAATATTTCTTCCAGACACCAGCTTATAACATGAATCATGATTAATGAGTAATAAAACACTGATTTGCAGTTCATAGTTTAATTTGTTAATTTGACTTTCCAGAGAAACCAACAAAACAATTGGCCCAGTTTTATTTTTCCAATGATCTATTTAGGCAGGACTTCTTTTGTGAGAGGAATTGTGGCTCAGCTGAGTTTGTTTCAGCTGAAGAAATTTGTCAGATAATTGGCGATCTCCTGTTGACTGATTTGCCTCTTGACCTAGCTATGTTTTAAGGAGTACATCATAGGTGGAGTAATTCAAAAGAACTATGTTTTGGACTTCTTTTCAGCTTCTTCACACCCCTTCCTTTTTTAGTATTAAAGCCCAAGCCCAGGTTTATGTAGGTAGTAGTGAAGAAAGAAATGTGTAGTTTATTGGCATTGAGAGTCTGATCCAATAATTAGGCTTATTTGTTTATGTAGCACCTACAATGTGCTAGGCACTTTCCAGACAGGAAGAGAGAGTTTATACTCAAGTTGCTCACATTCTAAGGACAGACAGAAGTTAGGAAAAACTGAAATAGTTAAAAGGGAATTTTATCCACCAATCCAGAGAATCCCTTGTGGAGTTTGTATTAGCTTTATTAAATAACATGTCAGTGAGTGTTTTTGTGCATAGGAGTAGTGTTTAGATACTAAAGAAGAAACAAGTGGAGATGGAAATGTACATCAGAGGAGATCTGGTTAGTGCAAAAGCTCCTAGCACAGATTGGTCATTGTGTGTGAGAGCCAGCAAAGAGTTTGGAACAATCCCTGTGTTCTGAATGGGTGGATCAGACGTGAAGACTTGAAATTTACAGGTAGGATAACCATTCTGCCTTTTCTTTTAAACATGCTTTTCCAGTTATACCTGACCTCTAACTGGGATCTGAGCTTTCAGATGCTAGGCTCTATGAAAGCCTACAGCCCACTTTTCAGCAGATATTAGGATCCTTCTTAATGCATTTTGGATATAATGAACAAATCTATTTTCATTTGTGAAAGATTTATTTCTCTATTGCAAAGGTGAAATAACGGTAAAATTCAACTAACACTTTCCCTCCATACAGTGAATCCAAATACATGGTCCTCTCTTCTGTTATATTGAGCTCCTTCTGATGTGCTGTAGCCTCGGGTGTTTTTCATACCTCTTCAAACTATTCCAGCCTGTTCTATTTCAGATTGTGCTCTGAGCTACCCAGGGTCCTAATCCTTCATGAGCACCTACATGCAGCACCATTGACATAGATGGGACTCGAGCAGGTACAGCAACTCATGCATGCAGCACTCTTTGCAAGATCTGAGACCAAGTCTGCTACCTCCTGTGTTCTTGACTTTGGTTTTCTCCCATTGCTTCATTTCTTCCTTTTATTGTTAAGAACAGAAGAGCTGCCATATTGGGTCAGACCATGGTCCATCTTGCCCATAACAGCCTTCAGGGGCAGTGCAACAGGGCAATTATGGAGTGACCCTGTTTTCCACTCCCAGCTTCTGGTAGTCAGAGGTTTAGAGTTGCCCTGAGAATGGGGTTGTCCCCCTGACTTACTTGAATAATAGCCATTGATGGACCTATCGTCCATGAACTTATGCAGTTCTTTTTTTAACCCAGTTATATTTATGGCCATCACAACATCCCATGGCAATAAGTTCAACAGGTTAGCTGTGCATTGTGTGAAAAAGTACTTTCTCTTGTTTGTATTAAACCTGCTGCCCATTAATTTCATCAGGTGACCCCTGGTTTTTGTATTGTGTGAAAGGGTAAACAACACTTTTCACTTTTTCCACACTATTCATGATTTTACAAAATTCAACATTAATTATGTGCAAAACCTGGAAAAAATGCAATATTCAGTAGCAGAGAGTTCTTTGTGTATGAGGGAGGAAATGCAGATATCCATTTTCTCAAAATAAATCTTTTAGCCACTGAAATAGTTGCTACAATCTATTTCTTAATGTTAACTGGTAATACCAACTAAACCAGCACACTTAAAATACACAGGCTTCAGAAGGAAAGGTATCAACACTTAGTGTTTGAGAGAGCACTGAATAGGGTGTTCCAGAACACCTGGTTGGTTGGTTGGTTTTTTTTGGTTTGGTTTGGGTTTTTTTTGGACAGATAGAGGATGTGTGAAAAGTTGGCATGTGGCTGTTTGCATTTCTGCCATTCACTCTGTCAGTCTACCCTTAAACATTCTGGAATCCAGTAGTACCTTTTTAATATCTTGTTCTGGAAGAATTGCAAGGATAAAGAACTTAAAGTATCTTTCACATTAAGCCAGATATCCTCCCAGGTTTTTGTTGTGATAGTAAGACAAAGTTGTTTGGGCTTTTCCCCCCCTCATTTTTCATTGAGATTGAGAGGATAATGCACAGCATTAAGCCACTTATAAATAATTCTTACAAAGTGCCTTTGTTTCCATATTGAGATGAGGAAGTTGAAACAGACCATTTATCCCCTATCCTTACATGAATCCTTGAGCGTAGCTGCTAAAAGAAAGAAAACTGTGTGAGATAGTGGATATTTGTTACACATGTAATTGAAGGAGGCAGGTTTATCATCTTGTACTATATCTTTAATTTTTGTTAATCCTTTTTCTATCCAAATTATTTTAAGCATGGAGTTGGCCTTGATGGTGACGCACGGGTTATACCATAGTGGCACGGGAAGAGAATGGAAAAGTTCTGATTTGCTAAGTGTGATTATCCTGTTTATATGCATGTATCATCTTTGTATTTGAAGTTATAAATATTGGCTATGCGCTGGCATCCTACACATATGCTGTATTCCTGGGTAACACCCACCAGTTGGTATTTACATTAAAGACAGACAGCTATGCATCGATGGCCAACTGAGGACACTTAGCTCTCACAATGGGCCATAGAAGAAACTCATTCCGCCTAGATAGCTCTTCCTGCAGATGCCTCAGACTCCAACGGGCCAATGGCCACCACCAGTGGTTCAGTAAACTATGTAAGGACATGTGATATGGTCATGTGACCCTGGACTCCATCTTGGGCCAGTAGTTTTCCAGGCACTGGGGCTGTGAGCTTTGTTTGAGACAGTAGAATTCTATGCACATGGAGGAGGATATAAAAAAGCACATGAGACATCTCCATTTTGTCTTCATTTCCTGCTTCATTTCTCTGGACTGGATTTCTAACAAGGAAGCTCTAAACAAGGACTGATGACCCCCACCCTGTTTGGGTAATTCCAGAGAAGCTTTTGCAAGCTAGCAGTTTATTCCATCACTGCTTCAAACATGATATAAGGACTTTGCAATCACTTGTATGTATATGATATATAAACCATTTATAACTCTTTTCCTCTTTTCTTTTCTTATTAAATCTTTAGTTTTTAGTTACTAAAGGATTGGCATCAGCATGATTATTGGGTAAGATGTGAGTTATATACTGACCTGGCTAAGTGGTGGTTCTTCTTCAAATGCTTGCTCGTGTCCATTCCATTGTAGGTGTGTGCAATCGCCACATCCAGCACCAGTGCTGAAAGTTTTTTCCCTCAATGGTATCCATAGGGGACCAGCTTTGGCGCCCTCTGGCGCATGTATGCACTAGTATAAGGAGCGCCGCCAGCTCCTCCCTCAGTTCCTGATTACCGCCAGTGACAGTGCTGGAACGTCTCCTTGCTTCGGCGAGCTTTCCTATCTCAACTGTGCATAGTAACAAATTCATTGTATATAGTTGTTAAAAGTTGTATAGTTAATAGTTCCCTTAGTGTTAAGTTAGAAGTAGTTAGTTAGTCCTGTACAGGACTTAGCCTAGGGGCTTCAAGCCTTGTGACTGCTACAAAAAACCTGTCAGTCAGCGATCCCCATAAAAGCTGCCTGAAGTGTTTAGGGGAAACCCACGTGAGTGACAAGTGTCCCATTTGCAAGAGCTTCAGGCCACGGACCAAAAAGGAGCGTTTGTCTTTGAGCGTTCCTTGTGGAATATGCCCTCGCACCAGCCTTGGAGAAGACAAGATCCGACTCTGTTCCAAGCACCGCAGCCCCCATGTGGAGTGTGCCGCTGGCACCACCCTCCGACTGGCGCCGATCCCCATTCCCGGTACCAGCTAAAAAGCGCAAAAAAAAAAAAAAAAAAACGGTAGAGGGCATCCTCCTACATCCTCTACAGGGGGAGAGAGCGCCTAAGGAGAGCAAACACCTGCGTGGGGCAGTTCTTCCCCTCCAGACGGAGGTCGGGCCCTGACTCCCGCTGCGTGGTCGAGCCCACTCAAGACCCACCCCCCACCCTGGGGAGCAGCAGAGTCACTTGGCACCTGGTGGTGCCATCTATGCCAGAGGTCTTTCAGGCTGCTAAGGACATATTGTCCCTTCCAGTGCTGCCCACGCCGGCCACTGAGGTGCCCCATTTGAGGGGTAAACCTGCCCTGGGACCCTTCCAGCGGTCTCCATCAGTGTGGCATCGCTCCCCGCTGCAGGGGGTGCCCCACCATCACTCGTCTGAACATCGCCACCAGCCCCTAGATGTGGGTCGGCTTACCTGCCAGAGCTCCCGGTGTTTGTCCCAGGACTCTAGGCTATGTTCCTCGGGTCCCAGTGTCAATCGCTGGCGGTCTGGCGCAGATCTGCAGAAGCACGTCACCGGTCCCCAGAGCTCCAGTTCCGAGAGCGTCCGAGTCAGTCTCCTGGCCCTCAGCACTGCTCCGGAGGGTCAAGATGCCAGGCCCCAGAGTCCTGTCACTGGTGTCCAGATCGCCAGTATGGAACACCACGGCACGTCGACAGTCTGAGACATCAATCCTCTCACTCCCACTCCCATTCCCACTCCCGGTCTACGGAGAGACACTGCTCTCAGTGTGTGGCAACGTTGATCACCAGGGTACCATCACTCATCCACAGAACGCTGTCGCTGGTCACCGGAGTCGTTGCACCGAGAGCCATCAGCCCAGTACAGTCCCCAACGGAGATCTAGGGAGACAGCCGACGGGGACAGGAAGCCTCAGTACCATCCTGGTCCCCCGGACAAGTCTCTCCCTCCTCAGGCTTTAACAGCGAGGAGGAAGACCTACCCACAAGCAAAGGCCACCCACTGGGGATATTGGCATTCCCCTCTGGGCCACCATGGCTGCATGGCCACATGGCCAGTGGTCGGCCCCTTGGCAACTATGGAACCCTTGGGGGTTTCCTTACCTGTCGCAGAGACACAGGTCAGTCTCAGGGGCATCTGAAAGTCGGTCAGTGACTGTCTCCCTCCCGCCCTCTGATTCAGACGCGGAGTCGGAGCAAGCTCCCCAGGAACAACCATCCTCAGCCGAAGCTTCCCTGGCAGAAGCGGTGGAGTTGGAAGACCCACCTGTACCTGCCTTCTCCTCATCTTTGCCCAATGAGGTGATAGCGGGGACTTTCTCACATGGTCCCCCAGTACGATGCCAGGGCCCTCAGATTCCCTATTTGATGTATTAAGTGCAGCAGCCTCCTCCAGAGTGGCATTGCCAGTCCATGAGGGAGTGGTGAAACTAATCAAGGCCCTGTGGCAAACGCCCTCCTCCTTGCCCCCCATCTCCAAACGGGAGGAAAGAAAATACTACGTCCCCGCTAAGGAGTTTTAATATCTATATACCTATCCTGCCCCAAGCTCACTGTTGTGTCGGCAGCCAATAAGTGTGGCAGACAGTGTTACCTGCACAAAATTCTCTGTTACTCGCACACTCTAGGGCACCCACCTTTACCCAGTTCCTAGGGCTCAAGGCATAACCCTCTTAATTTAGACACCCACCCTTACCGTGCCATGGGCTCAGGGCGTAACCCTACACTCTGCGGGTTTGTGGGGTCTTTTACCAGTGAAAGAGCCTTACACAGTAATATCCTACTTAACCTCTATTTATTAAGTTACCAAAAAAACCTGCACACGCTAAACGTTCAATGCTCATCACACCCAGTCCCAATAAGGCAGGTGAACTTTCCCTGCTGGCCAGTCAGGATCAGGTCATCTGGGGGACTCCAGCTTCTGCACGGTGTGGTTGGCAGGGTGTTGAGGTCTGACAGCTCTGATCTTGGGGCTGTGTCCTGGAGTTGGTTCCTTGAACTTTCTTTTGGACTCCAGTTTATACAGTAAAACTTGAGTCCTGCTTAGTTATACCTTAACCAATCATTTTACTAAAATTTTGCTAATCAATCCCAACATATTGTGACACAATTCTCTAACCAATCATACCCCACCACCTTAATTAATTTACACCTAGCAAAATGAATTATGTAACACAGGGAAACAATTAAAAAAAACAGACAGATCATATAGACAAATAGAGAAGTAGGGACCATAAAGACAAAACAATAAAGAAATGAGATTTCACAACCACAACTGTTGATAAGTGAATTCTTGCCAGACAGAATGCGATCAAACTAAGTTTTCTTTAACCATCTTAAGATTTGTTTCTTTATCTGGTGATGGTGGGTACCATTAGGACAAGATCTCCTTCTTAACAGCTTGATATTACGTTGTTTTAATGTAATTTAGATGGAATGTGAGGCTGTGACTTCCTGCTTCTTAGTTAATGGCTGCTGCTCTCCTAATATAGACAAAGGCTTTAGGCCTCACAATATGGCTACAGGAAAAGGCCTTATCCTTACAACAGGGCCAACCAGGATAGACGCCTAAGAATAAGGAGGCAAAGAGGCTCGATCTCTTTGGTAGAAAGATTTATTCTATGTCCAGCGTCCAGCTGAGAGTGTCCAACCATCAGGCCTTGTTTGGCCGTAATATTTGGCAGTCTATGGCCAAGTTCATGGACTCGCTGCAGAGGAGCCCAGGAAGGAATTCTTGGCTATTCTCGATGAGGGCAGTGTTGTGGCCAGGGCAGTCCTCCAAGTGGCCTCAGATGTGGCAGATTCTACGGTCTGGACCATGGCTTCAGCCATTTCTATGAGGCGTATATCCTGATTGCAGTCGTCGGGCGTGTCAGTGGAGGATCAGCAATCCATCTAGGACCTCCCATTCAATGGCCTGCCACTGTTCTCGGAACAGACAGACAGTAAATTACACTGCCTAAAAGACTCTAGGGCTATCTTGCGCTCTCTGGGCCTTCCATGCTGGGGCCTGCGAGGAAGCGGTTAAGAGGTTCGGGACCCAACCTCGATCAGAGCCCTTCCGCAACAAGAAGGGCAATAGCTAAAAGCGTCAGCAGGGCCATCAGCTGGCCCCCTCAGCTCACTCAAGCTCTATCCACAACCAACCAGGTAACAAGAAGGCATTTTGAGGGTGCTCTTGAGGGCCACCTTCCAGCCTGTGTCCTGGATACAGCATCCCTGTTATTTTTCCAACCATTTGTCCCCCTTCCTCCCTACCTGGGCCTTCATAACATCGGACCAGTGGGTCCTCAGCACAGTAACAAGTTTATTTCTATACTTCCCTCCCACCCTCCATCCCCATCCCTATGGGACCCTTCTCACAAGCATCTGCTCATTCAGGAGGTGCAAGGCCTCCTGCAGGTGGGAGCTGTGGAGGAAGTCCCTTGGCACCGGAGGGGAAAAGGGTTTTACGCCCGCTATTTTTTGATCCCAGAGGCCAAGGGGGGGCCTACGACCCATCCTCCACCTGCAGAACCTCAACAAATATCTCAAGGAGTTGACGTTCTGCATGGTCGCCCTTGCTCCATCATTCCTTCCCTGGATCCAGGAGACTGGTACTCCACCATTGATTTGAAGGACACTTACTTTCACATATCAATTTCCCTGGACGATATTCCTGGTCAGGATCACGCACTGTCAATTTGCAGTGCTCCCCTTTGGCCTAGCAATGGCACCAAAGGTGTGTACAAAGTGCAGGTCAATAGTGGCAGCCTACTTCACATGTCAGCATATCCAGATCTACCCATACCTTGATGATTGGTTCATAAAGGGCTGCTCCAGAGTACAGGTCCAGCGCAGCGTCGAGACAGTGCAAACTGTCAAGCTCTGGGCCTGTTGATAAACTAACAAAAATTGACATTGGTTCCTGGTCAAAGGATCGAGTTTATCAGGACAGTCCTCGACTCTACCCGAGCCAGAACCTTCCTGCCAGAGGTCAGGTTCAGGGCAATGTCAGATCTGATTGCCAGCGTCACTGCCACCCACTCACCACTGCCCAGATATGCCTCAGACTATTGGAGCAAATGGCTGCAGGCACATATGTTGTTCGGCACGTGAGACTAAAACTACATCCCCTCCAGATGTGGCTGGCATTGGTCTACTCCCCGGCCAGGCATCACCTGGACAAGCGCCTCATGATCCCGCCATGGGTACTTACTTCCCTACAATGGTTGGGTACTTACTTCCCTACAACCCAAGGTTGGTGTTGGAAGGAAGTGCCATTTGTGAGCCTGCGACCCATGATCTCCCTGATATTGGATACGTCCAACCATGAATGGGGAGCACATCTCAGTACACTGCGAACACAGGGGCTATGGTCGAGAGGGAGCTCACACTTCATATAAATGTCAGGGAACTCAGAGCCATCCGTCTAGCTTGCGTGGTGTTCCTTCCCCACCTATCCGGTCGAGAAGTGCAGATATTGACAGACAACACAGCCTCCATATTCTATGTCAACAGGCAAGGGGAGGTTGTTCGTTGGCTCTGTGCCAGGAAGCCCTTCACTTGTGGGACTTCTGCATCTGACATGTGATCCACTTGGAAGCCTCACACCTCCCCGGCATCCGGAACATGCTAGCAGATTGCCTCAGAAGATCCTTATTCTCTCACCACAAGTGGTCCCTCCACTCGGAGGTTGTCAGGATGCTCCTCCAGAAGTGGGGAGCTTCCCAAGTGGACCTGTTCATCACCAGACAGAACAGAGTGTCATCAGTTCTGCTCCCTGCAAGGCTCGACAGAGGTTCATTTTCCGATGCCTTTCTCCTGCCTTGGTCAGGCGACCTGATATCTGCCTTCCCGCTGATTCCATTCATCAGCAAAGTCTTCTTAAAAATCAAGAGGAACAAGGCATGGGTCATTATGATTGCCCCAGCATGGCCTCGCCAGCACTGGTTCGGCAGGCTCGTGGACCTGGCCGTAGCAGACCCATGGGCACTTCCCAGCCTGCTCTTGCAGGATCACGGTTGGCTGCTGCACCGGAACTTGACCTCACTCTACCTCTCAGCTTGGATGCAGAATGGTTGAATCCAGAGGAACAAGCCTGCTGTAGTCAGGTGCAGCAGGTCCTCTTGGAGAGGTGGAAGTGTTTCTCCTGCTGGGCAGTGGAGCGGAGTATCTCCCTGACCCATTCTGGATTACCTGCTTCAGTTAAAGCACCAGGGTCTCGCCTTCTATCAAGATTCACCGGGCGGCTATATCAACCTTCCATCCTCGCATCTGGGGTAGATCAGTATTCTCGCATGACATGACTTTCAAGGCCTTTCAGGAACTTAATCGAGTCTTTTTGCCGGTCCGGGACCCGGTCCCCCAATGGGACCTCAACCTAGTCTTCTCCAGGCTCACAGGTCTGCTTTTTGAGCCTTTGGTTTCTTGTTCCCTTTCCCACCGATCATAGAAGATTAGGGTTGGAAGAGATCTCAGGAGGTCATCTAGTCCAACCCCAACCTGTCGTGGAAGGTTGCGTTCCTTGTAGCTATTACCCGGCGAGATGAGTCTCCAAGATTAGAGCTCTTACTTCAGAGCCCCCGTACACCGTGTTCTATAAGGACAAAGTTCAGCTTCAGCCCCACCTGGCCTTTCTGCCAAAGGTGGTATTGCACTTCCGTGTCAGCCAGGAATTTTTCTTCCAATGTTCTGTCCAAAGTCTCACGCGACGAGCAAGGAGAGGTGTTTGCACACTCTAGATGTCAGACATGCACTGACTTTCTACTTAGAGCACACCAAGCCCTTCCGCAGGTCGACTCAGCTCTTTGTTGCGATAGCCGACAGGAGGAAGGGCCTCCCGGTGTCCTCACAGAGGATTTCAACCTGGATCGCCGCCTGCATCCGTATTTGTTACAAGACTGTGCCTCCTCCGATAGTGAAGGCTCATTTTGACAAGGGCACAGGCATCTTCGGCTGCTTTCCTGGCGCAAGTCCCTATCCAGGACATATGCAGGGCTGCAACATGGTCCTCGGTGCACACATTCACATCTCATTATGCCAGGGGTTCTCAAACTGGGGGTCAGGACCCCTCAGGGGGTCACAACATCATTACAAGGGGGGTCGCGAGCTGTCAACCTCCACCCCAAACCCCGCTTGCCTCGAGCATTTATAATGGTGTGAAATATATTTAAAAGGGTGTTTAATTTATTAGGAGGGTCGCACTCAAAGGCTTGCTATGTGAAAGGAGTCGCTGGTAAAAAAGTTTGAGACACACTGCATTATGCCATCACTCAGCAGGCCTGAGATGGACGCAGGCTTCGGCACAGCTGAATTGCAATCGATACGCATACGTCCATGAACTACCTGCCTCCGGTGGTACCGCTTGGGAGTCACCTACAATGGAATGGACATGAGCAAGCACTCGTAGAAGAAAAGACTGCTACCTTTTCCGTAACTGGTGTTCTTTGAGATGTTGCTTATGTCCATTCCAAGACCTGCCCTCCTTCCCCACTGTCGGAGTTTCCGGAAAGAAGGAACTGATGGAGGGGGGAGCCGGCAGCGCCCCTTATACCAGTGCATGTGTGTGCTACTCTGGAGGGTGCCAGAGCCAGTCCTCTATGGACAGCACTCAGGGAAAATCTTCTGGCACCAGTGCATGTGGTGAGCTCACACGCCTACAATCGAATGGACATGAGCAACACATCTCAAAGAACACCAGTAACGGAAAGTAGCTGTCTTATCCCTTGGGATTGGAAGGACCCTATATTTGATGAAAATTGTTTTTCACTAACCACTCATCATGAAGTCTAGTGTCTACGTGATGAGCCAAGGGCTGGAATGCCTAAAGAGACTGCATTTTTGACTTCTTGTTAACCAGCATGGCATAGTATAATCTTTTGATAGAATAACCACCAGTTTGGGGTGAGTCTGCCCTATTTCTCAGCAGTCTCAGCATATTCAGGATATGGCATCCTCAGCTGTGACCCACCAAGGCACAGTGACAACATGTCAGTAGTATTGACTGTTCCAAGGGACTTATGGATCCATCAGAGGCAAAGCTAGTGAAAAGATTATGTCTAGCAATGCAAGTTGTGATGCTTAGTGCAAAACATCCAGGGGGAAATGATCTGTTTAACCTGCACCCCGGGTGCTAAACTTAATTTTTAAAAAGATGCATTTAAATGACACTTGTAATTATAATAATTGATCTCCAACAATATGATGACAGTGATTCCAGAATAAAGTTTTAGATGAGTCCAGGTTGAAGCTGAAAACTTCCCCCTACTATGTCTACTTCAGTCTGCTACAAAATGACTTTTACTTATTTGGACAAAAAGACTTCCCATTACACTTCATCCTTAATATACAGAGCAGAGCACCGCTGCTGCCATCGGAACTGGTGAATTCTGCCTTTCCTCAGCAGGCAGTAACATCCATTGGTTTGAGCAGATCTTCATATTGGGATTTAGGGGAGGGGATATTGAGCTTGTTTTTAGAAACATTTTATTTTATGTGACCAGGGGTGAGAAATCTTTCATCTCTCAGATAAAAAATCCACCCACTCTACTCTTTGTTTCCTCTTCTTGACAGTCTCTCTTCTTCCACATTATTCACATTGTGACAATCTTGGACCTCTATTAAATTTTCACCTGTGGGTAGTGTTTCAAACACCTTCATCTGGTAGTTGAGATGTTATTTGCTTCTATGCATCTTGGAAAATTATGGTGCTGGGTCTCTCTCTCTCTCCCCCCCCCCCCCCCCCCAGCATCTTTGAGTTCTTGCATTGTTTTGAATGCAGCAGGCTAGCTAATAAAATTTAAAATCAGGGGTTTTAAAATTTCCTTGACATTAATCTTTTGGAACAAAATCTGAATTTAGCTATCACTAAATTTCTCTGATCAGGCAGGGCTGATAGACTGAGTTATGCCAGCAGGCAGGAAGATGGTAGATGTAATGGAGTTAATCATTGCCAAGAGTGTACTGAGCAGCATAAAAACTTAAGAAAGAGTCTCTGTAATAAGGACCTTACAGTATAAATACGATACAGGCCACTACATTTCAACACGGAGGGTTTAATCATGAGCTTGGCTGTATGCCCACACAAGGGAGTAGAGGGGGAATAAGTCCTTTAATTCCGCTGTGCAGGCTACCTGCATCAGCAGACTCTGTGCAAGGCCAGAGCAGCTGCTGGGGGGCTGCTGCTCCCCCACTCATACTGTAGAACATCCGAGTTACAAACACCTCGGGAATGGAACTCTGAAATGGTCGGAACTCTGAACAAAACCTTGTGGTTGTTTCAAAAGTTTACAACTGAACATTGACTTCATACAGCTTTGAATGCATTACTATGCAGAAGAAAAATGCTGCTTTCCCTTTTTTTAGTAGTTTACGTTTAACACAGTACTGTACTGTATTTCCCCCCTTTTTTTTTGGTCTCTGCTGCTGCCTAGTGGCATACTTCCCGTTCCAAATGAGGTGTGTGGTTGGCCGGTCAGTTCGTAACTCTGGTGTTCGTAACTCTGAGGTTCTACTGTACAAGTGAGCAGGCAGGAGTAGCAGTTGGATGGAGCTTTGGCTCTGTCCCTTGCTGCACCATCAGTGCGGTTGAGATGATACGGAGGGCCAAGAAAAGGGCTTGAGTAGCTGACTTTCACCCATGGAGCAAGGGGGGAGCATAGAGAAAACTGTATCTTTTGAGAGTCACAATTCATTCCCTGTCCTGTCCCAGGAGCAGGGCAGGGAAGTGCTGCCCCTCAATTGGGTAGGGCTGTGAAGTGTCAGTACAGACCCAGAGAGAGAAAGGAGGTCTAATCTTGAATCAGTGCAGATAACTTTGAGGGATCATCAAGTAGCCCCTCTATTTTAAAACGTGGTGGCTGGTGTGAGGAAAAGAGTTCTTCTAGCTATCTTATTCTGGTTCATTTTGAAACCTGTACAGTGAACCCACAACTGTGAGGAATCTTCTCTTAACAGCACGCCATGCACTATAGCTGGAAGATTCTGTAGCAGTGTCTGTTGACCTGCATGTGCATTGTGTACGACGCCTTGTGTTCCAGGTGAGGTTATATGAGGCTATGCAGGATGACAGTTCCCTCTTACCGTCACTTGGTGAGTGTCTGAATCCTCGTTCCTCCATGCTTGTAGCTTGGCTGCAAGAGCGTTCTCATCCATTCTACATAGTTCATTGTTCTTGTTTTCTTGTAATTAGTGTAGTTAGTCTCCGCTTACCCCGCTCGGGGCCTGCCCCCTCCAAGTTCTCCAGGGGACTATGCCCTGCATTCTGGGGTTCAAAAATGTTGTGTTGTGCCCTCGCTCATTATCAGTGAGCAACGAGCACCAATGTTCCCTTTACTGCCTCGGGGAAGCATATCTCGCTGTGATATTTGTAGATCCTTCCCACCGCAGGCCCGCGAGGCTTGTCTGCTCCACTTCCGTAAATTCCTCATGGAGTAGGCTTTCTGTCTGCACGTACAGTCTAACCCAGGACCTTCGGATCTGGCGGTGCCCCACTCTTCACTGGCAGTGAGTACCCCACCTTGCACATACCATGCCCCAGATCCAGTGGTACCCCCAGTGCAGGACAAGCCCAAACATGAGAGCCACAAACATTTTCATGAGTATAGCAGCAAGTCCCCATCGTGAACGGCCGCCAAGTGCAGCATTCCATTCCCAAGACATACCAGGTCAGGCGCGATGTCATGTGGGGACCCTGCTGCACTTCTGCCTAAGCTTCCCTATTCTGAGGGTAAACCTAAGGGGAAGAGAGATGTGATGATACCAGCGCCTGACTCACCAGCCTCCCGTTGGGACCGCTCCAGGGTACACACAACCAGTGCAGCCAGCATCTCCACACTCCGCACCACAGACACCACCGTGCTCCTCCGGCTGTCCTAGAGACATCCCCTGAATGTGTTGACCCCTCTTTCCTTCAGCACACCTAGACCTACCCTACCTGCCTTCTCCATGGTTGCATTACCAGAACCCCCCCACTTTAGTGGACACACAGCTTTTCCTGGTGCAGGGGTCCTACCTGGCCCTCAGTCGCAGACCACCCATACCAAAGGCTCCCTTGCTACTGGATCTCAGACTTTGATGCCTTCTCGGAGACGGAATCATCCTTCTCTCACATTTCCAGGCAAATCTTGGGCTCCCCTGCACGGACATTGGACCCATCAGGGAATACCCCTACACCACCACCTTGGTACCGATACCTTTCAGGCCCACCATACCCCCAGGACCCTGACCCCTTGGCTGCATTGGCTGACCAGGTACCCTTACCTCCGGCCATACCTGCCTTCTCAGGCCTTACATCCTTCTGTCCTGGCGCCTGCACCAGAATTGTCGAGCTCCGACCCTGAAGCAGAGCTGGTACTGCCGATTCCACCAGTTCCTATGGCCGCCGCCTCGTCTCCAGATGACATCTGAGTCCCGCCTGCCCTCTTGCCTCCGGATAATCAGAAGCAATACCAGGAGCTGCTGCAGAGGGTTGGTATTGATTTGGGCGTACCCCTAGAGGCAGTACAGAACCAACATCACCAGTTGTTGACTATCCTCTAGCCCCTTGGACCATCTCACATTATGCTACCCATTAACAATGCTATTCTGCAGCCTGCACAAGCAGTCTGCCATATGCTGGCCTCCTGTGCCCCCATGCCCAAAAGGGCAGAATGCCGGTATTGTGTCCCCTCAAAGAGGGTAGACTTTCTCTTCTCCCACCTGCTCCCCCCCACACACACACCTTCTTGGTGGTGTTCCTGGTGACCCAGCGGGCACGACAGCACTTGCAAAGCTTTACCCCTCTGGTTCGGCCGGCCCAACGCCTAGACCTCCTGGGCCATAAGGTCTACTCCTCCACGGTGCTGCAGTTTAAGATTGCCAACTACCAGGCTCTGCTGACAAAGTATGACTTCAACAACTGTGCCAAGCTAGCAAAGTTACTGGGCAACCTGCCTCAGGACAAAGAGCGATGTTTCCAAGCCCTTGTGGAGGAAGGCCACCTGGCAGCCAAGGTGAGCCTCCAAGCTGCTGTTGATGCCGCAAACACGACTTCCTGCTCCCTTGCCACAAGGTGTTGTCATGTGCCAGGTGTTGTGGCTGCAGTCCTTCGGCTTACCGCAGGATGTCCAGACCCTATCAAAGACCCCCCTTCGTCAAGCTCTTCTCAGTGAAGACGGACGAGTCCCCTCCCTGAAGGACTCGAGGGTGATTCTTCAGACTCTCAGGATATACACCCCAGCACCGCATTGGAAACAGCAGCAATCCTTCCATCCCTGGTCATATGCACCGTATCAGGTCACCTATCACCAATACCAGGAACCCCTGCAGAAGCGTCATCAGTTCTAGTGGGTCCCCTTTGGCACCTGCCACAGCCACCTCTTCCTCCTTGGCCTGGCAGTAACCCAAGGCCCAGTTTTGATGTGCAAGTCAAAAGCTGCAAGCCTCCCAACACGTCATCACCCCGGCCACCATGCCACCTTTGAGGACCATCTTGCCCCACTCGCCTACAACTAGGGCAAGATCACTATGGACCGTTGGGTCCTAGAGATCATACAGCATGGTTACTCTATCGATTTCTCACCTTCTCTCCACACTGGGGACCGCCCCCGGATGCCTATTGGGGGTCTCTCCCATCACAACCTCCTACAAGACGAGGTGAATGCCCTTCTTGCGAAGGGCGCAATAGAACCGTTGCTTGACTTCTTAGTCGGCAGGGGACTCTACTCTCCGTACTTTCTCATCTCGAAAAAGGGAAGAAGAGCCCTATACTTGATCTCCATCTCCTCAGTACCTTCATCAGAAAGGCAACATTCCTTATGGTGACACTCGCATCGATAATTCCCTCCCTTTCCCAGGGAGCCTGGTATACAGCTCTCGATATGAAAACTTTCCACCCAGACCACCACAAATTTCTTCACTTTCACATGGGTGACAAGCACTACCAGTTCAGAGTTCTCCCCTTCGGCATCACAACGCCCCCAAGGGTCTTCACAAAAGTATTCATGGTCGAGGCAGCACAGTTGAGGCGTCTGGGGTACTCAGTGTTCCCTTATTTGGATACTGGCTTTTGGTTGTGCCTTCCCATGCCGAGATTACGTCAGTCATTTGTGCACTCCACTCTCTCCTCACTACTCTTGGTTTCTGTATCACTGTGGAGAAATCGGTACTTGTCCCAATGCAGACAATCAACTTCATCAGCGCATGCCTGGATTACATGGTGGCTCATGCCTTTCTCCTGGCAGACCTCTTCGCTGCCCTGACAACTGTGGTGGTGGACTTGCGCTGCAACCCACGCATCATGGCGTGTTGTTGTTTGTGCCTCCTCGGGCACATGGTGACCTTCACCCATGTGATGCCACATGCCTGCTTGCACCTGCATTGCTTCCAGATATGGCTCCTGTTGGTATTCAGACCCCATAATGCTCACCTGGACTCCACATTCGTTGTCCTCCAGTTGGTTCTGGCCTCCCTTGTCTGGTGGATCGACCCTTCCAAGGTGCTGATTGACACGGCCTTCGCCGCTCCTGTCCTGACCACCACTTGACCCATGGACCTCTCCCTTGCCAGTTAGGATGATCACCTGAACGAGCACACCACCTAGGGGGTTAGGACTCAGCTCCAGGCCACATGCACATCAATGTTTTGGAGCTGCAGGCAGTTCGCTTGGCCTGCCCCATGTTCCTGCTGCTCATCCACTCCCGTCATGTTCAGCTCCTCTCCAACTGTACGACAGTGGTGGCCTACATCAACAGGCAGGGGGCACCAAGTCCCTGTCACTCTGTGCACAATCCTATCCGCTTCTGGAACGGGTGTGGGTGTATCCACCACGTCACACTCCACACGGTGTACTTCCCGGGCATGCAAAACTCCCTGGCCAATGTGCTCAGCCGGACCCAGTACCTTAATCACAAATGGAGCGGAGAGTGAGGTTGTGGAGCTCCCATCTGCCATACCTGGGGCACCCGTCACTGGGACCTTTTTGTCACACACAACAACCACAAGTTCCCACTCTCCTGTTCCCGGTAGGCCATGGGGCACGACTTGGCGGGGTGAATTCTGTTACACCTTTTTCCCACCCCCCATTCTCCAGGTCTTCTGGAAGATTTGCTGGGACTGGGCCATGGTCATACTGGTAGCTCTGTTCTGGCCCCATCAGTTTGGGTTGCAGATCTTCTCAGACTCACTGCCCGCTACCCACTCCCCCTCTGAGCAGTCCTGGACCTCCTTGACCAGGACAGAGTCCACCATTCCAATCCTGGACCTCTTTGCCTCACAGCCTGGTTTTTGGACAGGGCTCACGTGTAGACAATGCCTGTTTGACGCCACATCCTTATGCACAGTAGACAAGCCTCCACAAGAACACGCTGAGTGGAGAAATGGAGACATTTCACCTTCTGGGCTCAGCACCATTACCCCCTCCTCGACGTGATCGCCATCCCTGCCATCCAGGACTACTTCCTGGAGTTTAAGACTTCAGGCCTTACTCTCAGCTCTATCTTGGTCCACCTGGCAGTGCTTACTTCCTTCCTCCCCCCTGTTAGATGGGTGCTTGGTATTTACTCACCCCACCACTGCCTACTTCCCGAAGGGGCTGCTGAACAGCTTCCCACCGATGGTCAACCCTCCCGCCCCCCTCGGAACCTCAATCTTGTGCTCTCCACCCTCACCAGACCACCCTTCAAGCCTCGAACCACATGCTTTCTCTCCCACCCCTCCATGAAGGTCATCTTGCTTGTGGCTATCACTTCCGCCCGGCAAGTCAGCGAATTGACAGCCATGATGGCCGACCCCCCGCACCTCCCTATACATGCCTTCATGCCAAATTCCTACTGAAAGTAGTCTGAGTTCTACTTCAACCAGTCAATTTGCCTCCCAGTCTTCCATCCTAAGGTGCACGCCACTCCTGCAGACAGGACCCTGCACTCACTCGACAATCGCCGCACACTTGTGTTTTACCTTGACAGAACCTGTGTCTTTCATGCCTCTCCATGCCTATTCATGTCCATTGCAGACGGATCCTGAGGTCAGGCCCTCTCCCATTGTATCTCGAAGTGGGTCTCTGCCTGCATCTGTGCATGCTACCAGTTGTCCACCACCACGTCACCTGGCCGGATTACAGTGCACTCAATGCAGGCGCAGTCAGCCACCTCTGCCTCCCTGGTGGTTGTATCCTGGCACAACATCTGCTTGGTGGCGACATGGCATTCCATGCATACCTTTGGGACCCATTATGCCATCGCCCAGGGGGCGGCACAAGAACGGTCCTGCAGATTGTGATACTTCTTGCATCCATGCACCCCTCTCTGTGTTGATCACTGCTTGCTACTTACTCACGTTTGGATACATCTAGGGACCAGCACTTGAAGGAGAACAGGAGGTTACTTACCTGTAAATGGCGGTTCTTTCAGATGTGTGGTCCCTATTTGTATTCCAATACCTGTCCTCTGTCCCCTCTGCTGCAGACTGCACTGCTCAGCAGTAAGAGGGTGTCTGAGGGGGTGTCGTCCCTCAAAGTCTCATATAACCTCACCTGGAACACGAGGCTATGTGGGTCAATGGACACTGCTAGAGAAATTTTCCAGCCCTGGCGCATGGTGCGCATGCACCCCTGCATTTGGAATACAAACAGGGACCCCACATCTCAAAGAACCTCCAGTTACAGGTGCGTAACCTTGTCTTTTATAGACTTAATAAATGTAGAAGCCTTTTCGCACTTGTTTATCCCAATCTCTAACGAGGTCCCCATTCCTCAGCCAGATGCCACTGTCTGTCTGAGGTGTTTTTGCCAGTTACGTCATTTAATTTCTAACAGCTGAAGTACAGACTTAAATTCAGATCATCACTAGCTCTAATCCTTTTAAACAATCTATATTTCAGAGATCTTCCTGAGTAGGGCAACCTACTGCTAGAAAATGGGCGATGATGGCCCAGCGATCTGCAATCCCTGATCCTCAATCGATCCCGTGATCGGTACTGGGCCCTTGGAGATGGTCAGGGCTGGTCCTGGAGTTCTTGCCAGGAGGTGCATGCCTCAGAGGGTCTGCGCCAATCTACCGGCGAGGTACGCCTTGAATCATTCCATCAGTGCCCCTGGTATGGAGACCAAAGAGGGCTCTGCTGAGCCTGCCTCTCCAGTCCCTGAGGTGTGACGGCTCCGGGCAGGTGCGCAATAGTGGGAGGTCCCTCTCGATGGGGAATGGTGCCGCTGAGACGGGGACACACACTTAGATCCCAATCTGGGTTTTCCCAGAGATCGGGGTACCGCTGGAGCTGGTGTGGGCAGCACTGATAGTGTCAGGATCTCCTGAGCTGCTTGAAGGGCTTCCGCCATCAACGGCACCTGAAGCTGGCTGGGGCCTGCACCGCTATCCAGAGTCACAGGCGAAGTATGGGATGGGCTGCAAAACTCAACTTGAGCTGGGGCCGGACTTCCCGAGGGGGATGTCAAGCTCTCTGACATGGGTTGTGGCTTGTTCCCTGTCCTCTCCTTTCCTGTACAGGAGGTAGGAGATATATGCATCCGAAGAAGTGGGCTGTAGTCCACGAAAGCTTATGCTCTAATAAATTTGTTAGTCTTTAAGGTGCCACAAGTACTCCTGATCTTCCCCTCTCAGTCTTTTTCGGCTTCTTGACCACAGCCAAGGAGGGAGACCAGTGCCAGGTTGTGGACGGCACCGGGGGAACACAGCACACAGAGGCCACAGGGCTCAGTGCTGGAGTGAGTGCCGACTCCATTAGGAGCGCTTTCAGACGGATATCACAGTCCTTCTTCGTCCTAGGTTTAAAGGACTTGCAGATACGGCACTTGTCACTTATGTGCTCTTCACCTAAGCACCTTAGGCAGCTGGTATGTGGATCGCTGACAGGCATAGGCCATTTACAACAGTCGCAGGGCTTAAAGCTTGGGGGCCGGGGCATGCCTGGTCCCCCGGCTGAGTCCTGTTCAGGACTAACGAAGAGTTTGAGAACTATTCCTAAGGGTCACTATACAACTATATTACAGGTTTTCAAAGTTCGTAAGAACAGAGAAGGAATCAATGCTAGCTGAAGCAGCAGACGTTCCAGCACCATCACTGGCGGCAAGAAGGAACTAGGGGTGGGAGGAGCCCTTATACTGCGCCATGCAGGCGCCACTCCAGAGGGCGCCAGAGCCAGTACCCTATGGATACTGCTGAGGGAAATACTTCCAGCACCGATGCATGTGGGAGCACACATGCCTAATATAGAATGGACATGAGCAAGCACTCAAAGAACCACAGCTTTTTCTGTCTATAGCACTTAAATATGCTAGCCTAAAAAGAAACAACATTTACAATCTGAAAGAGCACTTTGAATGTTCTGCAGAACCCTTCTTCACTCAATGTGTGTCAGCTCTGGTTATTATGGATGGTCCAGCCCACACTGCACTTTCAACTAACTTTGAAAAAAGAATGTTAACAGTCTTTCCCACACTAATCTCAAGCATCATTTGCCTGGCCTGTATTAAGAGATCACAGCATTTTACAACAAGCCCGCAGCTTGATTTTTAAATCACTATTTTACAACACTTTAGTCTGTGCTGGCCAGCTAACCCTCAAAAAACATATTACCTGCAATAGAGCAGGACTAGGCCCCAGGTTTAGAACTGCTTTTTAAATGGAGCTAAATTTAATTTTCAAACAGAATTCAAAACTCAGCGTAGAGACAGCCTGAATGTTGTTAAGAATTTTTGTTCCAAGGATCACTAATTTCATAAATCACTCTCTTCTGCTGTTGCCCCATTCGCCTTACATTTTAAGAATGGAGTTCAACCAGAAATAATTCAGGAAGGTGTTATTACTTTAAATATCTAATGGGTATGACGTATAGACCTTTTACAAATATGGCTCTGCCATACAGCTATAATGATCATGCTTGTAGCTTAGTGTGTTTCTGTGCTAATTTTATTATTGTTAAATCTGCTTTGTTTTTCTGTGTCTTTTTGTGGAGGTTACAAAAATATGATCTCTTGCAGCCCTTAGGATAGGAATATATTAAGGACCAGCAGAAGACCCTGGGGTCTCCTAAGGTCTGCCTTTGTGCTTCTGTAATTCTGGACAATTTACAGTACTTTAAATTAGGTGCTAACTGGTCCAGTAAGACCTTTCTGGAAGGACCCAGTTGCTGTTAGAACAATTCTTAACATTGATGGTTGGGTTCTCTGACATGGTTTTTTTTTTAGTTTTCCTTCGTTGTCTTTTGCCAGGAGAGAATTAGCCTTTAGATATACTTGACGTGCTGTTCTCCCTAAGGCACAGGAATCAAAACTATTTCAACTGGTATGTGAAATGGAGCATTGCACAATAGGCAAGGGAATTGTCCAACGACAATTCATGGGACTCTCCGATTCTGACCACATCGTTTTTGCATGAAGCCCAGCACTACATCCAGCTAGGGTAAGATAAAATAATTGTGCATGCCTTTAAAGGTGTATTAATTTTCTACAGTTTTTAATAAGCC
The DNA here is from genome assembly GCF_013100865.1 of Trachemys scripta elegans. Taxonomy (NCBI): domain Eukaryota; kingdom Metazoa; phylum Chordata; order Testudines; family Emydidae; genus Trachemys; species Trachemys scripta. The sequence goes on from NC_048298.1 coordinate 308,724,385, forward strand.
TTGATGATATAAATGGCACCCTATCAATTGATAATTTTATGTATAAAGATTAATATGTCTATTTCCAGTGTTAGGAATTATTGCTACATCCCTTTTTTCTATGGCATTAAAATGGGCATACTGTGTATAAATACCACAGTAAAAAGTGGGCTGTGCACAAGTGTCTGAATAAATATGTTCTAACATTAATAATAATCCCTTTACTGTTGCTCTTTTTTACATATAAATGTACCAATTCATATGAGAATTTTAATTCACACTAATGAATAATAATGTAGGATACCAAGCCAGAATGGGGGTTGCCTAATGCATGCCTTCTGCTGTGATCTCAGTTATGTAGGGCTGGGACTGGTCAAACATGTAGGCTATAAAGAAAACACAGAAGCTGGTGATTGAATGGATGGATTCCTTCTGAGTCAGCACTGAACTAATACTCCATATGATGTCAGACCCAGAGCCTGCAAACATACGTGTTAGGCATACTGAACTCAGTGAGAATACTCACATGCTCAAAGTTAAGCATGTGCACAGGGATTTGCAGAATTGTGACGTTAGTCACAATAATTGGGGTGGGAGACAGAATGGGGGAAAAGATTATTTCACTTAACCATGGAACTAGTGTTACAGGAGTGCTCTGTAGCTGTATATATGTAAACCGTTCCTAGATAAGGTGCCAGTAGATGACGCTCAGAAATATGTAGCATAATTCCTGGCTTTTGTAGAATCAATAAAACTTCTTGTTGTGCATTGCACATGGCTGCCTCTTTGCAGCTATTTATATAATTTCTGCACAGTTAGCGAAATTGTTTTACTTGCAAAGCACTGCAAAAAAGTTTTCAATAGCAAAGAATCCAAGTTTTGTGTGGGATGGAAGTAAGTTTGGGTTTGAAATGGGGAACAACTGAGACCTAAAAGAGCAAGTTGCCTTTTAATTCTTGTGGAAACCTTAATCAAAAGTGATGAGTAGAAGATTCACATTCAAATCTCTTCCTAATAATTAATGTCTTCAGCCCTTAGCTCTTCATTTCTAGTATGCCACATTACTTCCAACTTCCCTGTGTTCTTAAGTCATGGGACTTGATATTGGTAATCAGCTATAACTGCAGGGTTCTTCTAGACTGAAGAGTATCAGGTATCATATTATTTAGAAGTTGGTATGATCAAGGGCTTGTCTACACAGGAACATCCAGAAAAACTAATCCAAATTAACTAAAGGTGTGAATTTGAAGTGGATTAGTTAAACTGCATTAAATCCCTGAGTAGATGCTGCTGTTCAAAATTAAAGTGGCCTTAATTAGGTTTAGCTTAATTTACTTTTACTTTCCTGCCTGGGGGCACTGGAAGTGTGTGTTTGCATGCATGTACTTTCCTGCGTGGGGGCAAGAGGATAATGCACAAATATCTATCTAGGAATGATAGATGGTAATATCAACCTGTCTTGAAAGATATGAAATCCTATCAAGCCTATGCTTTCTGCAGCCCAGCAACTCTCACAATTCTGCTAGGTATGAGCTATGGGCTATCCCTAGGCATATGCGGGTGCATAGGGCACTGGAAAACTTGGGGTACCATTCCCCTCACTGACCGTGGCTGGAATCCTCTCTTCTCCAGCCCCTCCCCTGTGCTGGACTGGCTTCTCCCTACCCCTGCCCCCTCAGTCCTTACTCAGCTGGCCCGCTGAGGGCTCCAGCTCTGCTGCCACAGCCACAGAAGCCCAGAGTGGCACGGTGGCCCAGCCCATCGCCATGCGGAGTCCCTCCCTGGACCCTGCCTGCCTGCGCCGCTCGGTCTCCAGTGGGGGCCAGGACAGGAGGAGCAAAACTTCCATGTGAGTTGGGGGGGACGGGACGGGACTTAAAATGACAGTGCGTTCACTGTCTCTCATGCTTCCCTAACACACACACACACAGAGACTGGCTCTCACACCCACATACACTCTGCTTCTCATGAGTCACAGTCCCCCACTACAGATTGTTTCACACACTCTGTCACACAGTCCCCCAACATGCAGTCTCTCACGCACTGGCACACTCTCTCTCTCTCTCTCATACACACACTTGTTATTACTGCTTGGTACTTCCTGTCAAAATGCTCGTGGTGAGCCAGGAGTGGCTAGGGGCTGCAGGAGGGCCGTGGGCTCTGACAAGATGCAGCCCCCATGTGATAGCGCAAAGCCTGCCTTGAACCACTGCCGTAGCATCTGCTGTGTACAAAGCACAGTGTGTGTCAGCAATGGGGGCGTTCTGGGAGTCCGCAGGTGGGTGTGGTGGCTGTGCCACCTTGACACACTGGGGTCAGCGGTGCTGGCTGGGGACTGCCTTCAGTGGAGCATAGGGGCACCAGTTTAATAACAGTGTGTAGGGCCCCATAAATCCTAAGGATGGCTCTGTATGGGCTATTCCCCTCCTATCTGCAGTTTCCTAAGGCAGTTCAAAGCTTTAGTACAGCCTATGCTAGCCACGCCCCCTTCTCCCAGGCCTGCTGTCTGATCTTCTGCCTCTGCCGCAACAGTCAGTGGTGCTCCATTTGTGAGGCAGTGTTAACAGGCTCTACAGAGGACAAACTATGCCCTGCCTGTTCTCAGTCAGCTGACCCTCTCACTGCTAGGGCACGGAGCTTTGACTCAGACAAACGTGTGGGGACCTCCAGCCCCCCAAGAAGCCATGACTCCACCATAGAAAAATTCAACCAGGAGACAGAGAGGCTACATGGACGAGGAGGACTTCATTCAGCCAGCCCGGGGCAATTTAGGACCCCAAGGATAAGGCCCTGGTCCCACCCCAAGTCCTGAAAGGGGTCCTAAGTGCCCAGGGGAGAGAAGCAGGGTCCCATTCAGTCCCCCTTCCTCCAAGGTTGAGCCAGGAAATTCTGGCGGAGTCCCTCTCCCCCAAGTTGGGGGGAGAGTGGGAGCCTATAGGAGAGGACTCAGAGGGAGACATTTCTAGAAGGCTCAAGGTCCTATGAAAAACAAGCTGCAAAAGACCCTTGTCAGAGCATAGCTGGGCAATTGTTTCTTCAAAGTGTGGTGCAAAAAAATATATATATATATATAAAATAAAATAAAAATCCCCATCTCCCCCCCCCCATCAAAAAGGGGAAAAAAACAAAATTACAAAAAGCTCAACATGCATTTGTCCTCCGACTCAGACACCTCCTCCTCCTATCACAGAAGGAGAGAAATCGGTCTCAGATTCTGGACAGGACACAGACAAAATGCAACACAGGCATTTCCCCCTGAGACCTTTTGAAGCCATGTGTAAAAGGATTGTATCCCGATCCAGATCGAGTGGGTCCTCTATGGACAAAGCTCAGTGCCAATACCTCCCTTACAAATCCTGTCCCAAGGCCGTGATTCTCCTGCGCCCAGCCTTTGAGGAGATAATCAGGGATGAGTGGCAATATCCTGAAAAGGGTAAATACATTAACAGGAATGTTCTCAGATTCTACATTCAGTAAGAGCTAAAGAATGCCTCACAGATGGGCCGAAGGTCAATGCTGCTGTAGCATCTGTAGCAAAGGATACGGTTATTCCTTCTTCCCCAAGGATCCAACAGATACGAAGGTGGAACCCACCCTTAGAAGGGACTTCAGTGCTTCCTCAGATACCTTGGTAGCCACTTGCTATGCTCAAACCACACTGTCATGTCTGGATGATTTTAAAGTCCTTAAGGGCAGAGTCCAACCTGACTGTCGATACTTAAGAAAATCTCCCTAGCATCAGCATTTGTGGCAGATGCTTCAAGGGATGCTGTGAGTTTTTCTGCCAGGGCTGTGGCGTCCAGCTCAGCAGCCAGGAGACACACATGGCAGCATCCCTGGAATGTAGATAATTAGATCCTCAACAACAAAAGAACTAGATAAATTCATGGAGGATAGGTCCATCAATGGCTATTAGCCAGGATGGGCAGGGATGGTTTCCCTAGCCTCTGTTTGCCAGAAGCTGGGAATGGGCGACAGGGGATAGATCACTTGATGATTACCTGTTCCAGTCAGGCAACATGACAACAGTTGCATACGTAAACAACAAAGTGTAGCTCTGCATGCAGAAACAATGGTGATAATGGAGTGGGCAGAAAAGACTCTCCCTTTCCTAAAGGCAATCCAAAAGGCAGACTGGCTGAGCCATCAACAACTCAGAACGGCACTTAAACCAGAAAGTCTTCAAGCTGATCGCATGGACATTTGGTCTTCCTTCACTTGACCCGTTGGTCAGTCATAAGAATTCAAAGCACCAGGGAAGCAGACCCCAACTCTCTGGGCACAGATGCACTGTTGCACAGATGGTCTCAGGGCCTGCTATATGTGTTCCTGCCCTTCCCTTTCATAATGAAAGTGACTCAAAAGATAGGGTGAGAAGCAAGGGTGATAGTACCAACTCCACACTGTGGTTCTCTGACCTGCTAGAATTAAAGCTCAAACCACCATTGCAGCAACCGGCAAGGCCAGATGTCCTTTAGCAAGGACCATGCCTCCTTCCAGAATCAAACTGTCTTCATCTGACAGCCTGGCTGTTGAAAGGGAAGCACCAGTTTCACCTGGCTCATCTTCCAAAATGATGGGAGCTCTGTCCTCTTGTAGGAGAGCTTCCACTCTAAAAGCCTTTTCCTCCACCCAGACCAAATTCAGTGTTTGGTGTCAGGAGCTCAGAGTAAATTCAAGAGACCCTAGGATTCCAGTTATTCTGGACTTCCTTCAAGTAGAAGTGGATAAGGGACTGCAGCCAAACACCATAGCATGCCAGGTGTCAGCGATCAGTAGTGTAACATTTGCAGGATCCTTGGGCGGCTTCGCCAAGAACCCTCAGATGTGTAGGTTCCACAGTGCAGTTCCCCAGGCTCCAAGCCATGCTCGTCATGCCGCAGGACGATGCCTGTTAGTGACCCCCACAACAGCAGTTTGAAGTGCTTGGGGGAGTCCCATAGAAAGGACAAGTGCAGGATCTTCAAAATAGTTTGTCCTAGAACCCAGAAGGAGCGGGATATCCACTTGAGGCCCTTCTCATGGAGGCTGCGCTTCATCCTGCATCTGAGCCCTCCTGATTGGACTCCACGCCTAGCACGTCAGCATCAGTGCAGAGCGCATGCCACCAGCACCGGGCCCCTCCCAGCACCATTCCCCCTCACTGGTGCCTAAGAAGAGGCAAAGGAAGAAGGGCTCCCTGGCACCAGAGGGGAAGGGGACTTTGCCCAAAGGACCTATGTCAGGCCACATGACCACCGCGGAGCTTCAAGGGGGTACAGCCAGGAATCTGCCTCCGACTCCCAGGAGTGGCAGGGACCCCAGCATCTCCTCGAGATGGTGAGCTTTGTAGTTGCAAAGAGTTCCTTTAGAATTCAGTTGACAGGTTATAGTCCAATGTCCAAATCTCATATTCTGGGCATACCAGCATAACTGGGACCTCAGTCTTGTGACTCAAACTTCCCATGATGAAGCTTAAGCAGATCTGAGATGACAGAATCAGGACCCAAGGATCTTTTATACAATTTAATGTCCTCTTTGACAAATTGGGAGTTCCTCTGGGAACAAAAGGTAATTAGGATGACTTTGAAGGAGATCCAGTGCCAGTACTTAGCTATAGAACTAACATAAGGCAATTTGCTTGTTCCTCCACCATTCACAGTACATTTCAAAGAGAGATGTTTACAATTTATTTAACTGCTAGGATGTTCTTTTGATCTCTGAACTCTAAACAGCATAGACAGTGACTGTTGATTACATTGTTGACCCTACTCATATATATGTAAATACACAAACACTATCCCGCCACATCTCTTTTGAGGGTTATTTATTTTGCAGGATGTTTAACCCTTACTGGCCATGCATCAAAACCTCCCATTTGAGGGAGCAGGGCTCTTCTCTGAGCTCTCTGATGCAAGGCTCCATGGCCTTAAAGACTCCCATACCACTCTCCACTCCTTGAGCCTTCATGGTCCTCAGCAGGTTGGAAGTCATTTTGTCCTCCGCCTCCCCAGTCTAGGTCCTGGGGGACACCCTGACCAAGCATCTACAGGAAAAAGGATAGAGACAAGGGGTTTAAGTGGTAACACCCTTCGTCTTCCCATTCATCGGCCCAGCCTGGCCCTTCCAGAAGCAGGCATTTTGAGGGTGTGTCTGAGGACAGTACCTCAGTCACTTCCCAGGATCCACCTTCCTGCTCTTCCCAACTGCCTGCACCCCTTCCCATTGACCTGGTTGCGGAGGACCTCGGACTATTGGGTGCTCAACATGCCATCTTTGGGCTACACCCTGCAGTTCTTCCTGGATCACTGCCTGCATTTGCTGCTGATACAATTGGGCAAAGGTGACCCTTCTGGCGATCATGACTAGGTCATGTTTAGGTATTTTTAGTAAAAGTCATGGACAGGTCACGGGGAGTAAACAAAAATTCATGGCCCATGACCTGTCCATGATTTGTACCTTATACCCCTGACTAAAACTTGGGCAGGGGGCCGCGGGTGCTGGGGGAGGTGGCCTGGGACTGCGCCGGTGCCGGGGGAGCAGAGTGGGCCATGCCCTGGGACCTCCACTGGTGCAGCGGGGGGGGGGGGTTGGTTGGCAGGGGCTCCCTACCTGGCTCTGCGTGTCCTTGCAGCTCCTAGGTGGCAATGGGGCCAGGAGCTCCACACGCAGCTTCCGCCACACGCACCGGCTGCGCACCTACCATTGGCCGGGAACTGCTGCCAATGGGATCTGCTGGGGTGGGGCCTGTGGACGCGAGCAGCATGCAGAGCCCCGTGACCCCTCCGCCTAGGAGCTGCAGGGACCTGCCAGTGGGAGCTGGGGAACCCCCCCACCCCGAGGTAAATGCCCCCTACCCCTAACCGAGCCCCTTCCCACACAACCAAACTGCTATTGCTGGCCACAGCAGAAGTCACAGAAAGACTTGCAGCCTTAATCATGACCGCCCGTTTGACAAGGCACAAGTCTCTTCGGCAGCTTTGCTAGGCCAAGTGCCTATCCAGGGCAGCTGGAGGGCTACTATCTGGTAGTCTGTCCATATGTTCATGTCCCATTATGTGCTTACCCAGCAGGCCCAAGACAATGCTGGCAGCGGTAGAGCAGCGCTGCAAGCTGAGACCATAAACTCCGAGCCCACCTCCATGGATACTGCTCATGAGTCTAGGGCCGGCGCTTCCACGAGGTGACTCTAGGCGGTCGCCTAGGGTGGCAGGATTTGGGGGGCAGCATTTTGCCGCCCTCTGCAGAAATTTGGCAGCGGGGGGTCCTTCCGCTCCAGGTCTTCGGTGGCGGGTCCTTCACTCGCTCCGGGACCTGCCGCCAAAGTGCTCCGAAGACGCGGAGCAGAAGGACCCCCGCCACCGAATGCTCAGAGGAGGAGTGCTGCCGCTTAGGGTGGCAAAAACCCTGGCACTGCTCCTGCATGAGGCACCCAGAAAGGAATTGACATGAGCAAGCACTTGAAGAAAAAACGGTTACCTACCTTTCATAACTCTTGTTCTGTGAGATGTTTGCTTATGTCCATTCCATTCCCGCCCTCCTGCCCCTCTGTCAGAGTTGCTGGCAAGAAGGAACTGAAAAGGTGTAGGGCGGTGGTGCCTAATGTGCCAGCACATGGGTGTGGCACTTCAGAGGGCACCATATTCGACCCTATGGATACTAAGGCAGAAATTTCTGACTGTGCACGTGGGCGTGGGCACACCCAGAATGGAATGGACATGAGCAACACAACTCATAGAACAACAGGCAGGTGGGGCTGGCTTTAAGCTGATTCGGCCGATTCCCCGGAATAGGGCCCCACACTTAAGAGGGCCCCGCAACATCTGGGGCTGCCGGCGGAGTGGGGAAAAAAAAAAAAAAAAAAAAAAGCTGCGTCCTGCTTCTCCCCCCTCCCTCCAGCACTTGCGCCACCATATAGCTGATCAGCGCACGCCTGGGAGGGAGGGGTAAGGAGGAGGAATGCGATGTGCTTGGGGAAGAGGTGGGAATTTGGGGAGGGATCCAATGGGGCAGTGAGGGGGCAGGGCTGAGGGTGGGCGCAGGGCAGGGATTTGGGGAGGGATCCAATGGGGCAGTGAGGGGGCGCAGCCAGGGATTTGGGGAGGGATCCAATGGGGCAGGGAGGGGGCGGAGTCGGGGCACGAGACAATTCGCATCCCGGCGTGGGGCCCCGCACCTGCTAAAGCTGGCCCTGAAGGCAGGTAACCGTTTTTTTCTTCTTTCCATGCCTCACAGGAGATGGTCAGTCCTCTCTTCAGTCTGTCCAGAGAAGTTTTCCATTCTGCTCTGTATCCATTTTACTTCTGCCCAAATGCCAGACTTTGATCGAAGTGCTTGTGTACTAGAGGCACAGATGGAAGCCGTCATTCCCAACAAGCTGTTTACTGTTTGAAAAAAAATACTGAGAGTAAAAAACAAAAGACCAGCAACAATGGTAATAGAAAGCTTTTATGCAAATAGGGTTTGCTGAGTACAACGGCAAAGTGCAGTTAAATGTATTATCTGCTGTTAGGCTGTTTTAGCCGAAGTATGCTGTCTGTCATCAGTATTTATTAACTCCTCTGTTTGGCTGCAAGGAAGATACAGTCTAATACATTCCAATAGCTCGACTTATAAAAGAGTCCTCAGCTATTGATTTGAAAGTAATAATAAACAACTAAGACTTTGTGCCCTTTTGTTACTGCTGAAGTATAAGATGGCAGCTTTGGCTTCCAATAATTCAGTTTTAACTTCAGTAACACAGGGATTGCCAGACTCATCTAGTCCAGTATCCTGTTACTGACAGCAGCGTAGTACCAGATGCTCCAGAAGGTGTGGGAAACCTTGCAGGGGTGATGGAATAACCTGCTCTCAGGCACTTTCTTCCTAACCTTCAAGAGTTAGAGTTTGCCTTAAGCCCTGAAGCACAAGTATTTTAGATCCCTTCCAGGATGTGGTGGGTGAAATCCTGATCCCATTGGAATCAATAGGAGTTTTGCTATTGACAGGATTTCACCCTTGGATTTTTTTTTTAAACTATGCACTATTATAGCAAATTAGTAATTAAATACATTGGAAGGATCTGTTCAAACCTCACTGTAAGGTAATTTTATAGTGCAAGAAGATGGGGAAATGCTCTACCACAATGAAGCAGAGCCCACAGGGAGCTCAAGCATAAGTCTGCCAACTCCTAAATCAGCAAGGTTTGGTCTTTAAGGTACAAAGCCACTACCTTTGTATAGAGTGTTCATCGAGTCCAGGGGTCGGCAACGTTCAGCATGCGGCTCGCCAGGGTAAGCACCCTGGCGGGCTGGGCCAGTTTTATTTACCTGCTGACGCAGCAGGTTTGGCCGATCGCGGCCCCCCACTCACCGCGGTTCGCCGTCCCGGGCCAATGGGGGCGGCGAGAAGCGGCGCGGGCAAGCGATGTGCTGGTCGCGGCTTCTTACCCTGGCGAGCCACGTGCCGAACGTTGCCAACCACTGATTCTAGTCACTTTCACCCTATCAGTATTGACCTTCCATTGTCTTCCCTTTAACTGGGTTCTAAAAGTGACAGTCCCATCTAAGGTCAACTGAAGTTAATGGGAGTCTTCCCTGACTTCAATAGATGCTGGATCAGGCCCCCTGTCCCACACCATAGATATCCCTGTGACCACAGTCAGAATCATGGGTGCCAACTCCCTGGAGCTCTGGACCTCAAGCACCCACCAGCCAGTTTGGCCACCGATGAGCTATTTGGCAGGGCCCCGGGGCTGGCAGGAGGCACTCAGGGAACGGGGAGCAGAGAAGAGCTAGCGGCAGGAGGACAGGTGGGGGTGGAGGAGGAGTGAGCTGCAGAGCAAGTGTGAAACACCCCCCAGGAAAAAGGAAAGTCAGTGCCTTTGCTCAGAATCATCACACTCTAATCTGGATTCAAACAATGGCAATTTGGGGCTAGCCAAGGCTCTATCGCCACACAGCGACACAGGTAGTAATAGAAAATGCTAGTGCGGAGGCAGCCAAGCAGCTTTCATTTGGCTAGTTCAATAATTTCAGAGCTCAGCCAAACGCGTACATTCCCTCTAAATGTGAGAGATAATAGCATAAACCTACACATTTTTCAATTTCTCTGATTAAGTGACTGAAGTACTGTCACTGTCTTGTACTGCTTCATTCCACAATTTATGAGTGCTGGTAAATTGCTCAAAGAAAGCCTCCCAGTGTTCCAGCCCTCTCCTCGGATTGCTAAGAAAACACATGTGAGCTGTTAGCAGGGTGGCGTTATTCAAGTAAATTTGTTTTTAAATGTCAAAAGAGTAAGGGGAGAGAGAATGAGTCAGATTTGATTAAAAGCCTGTTACAGGTTGAGAACACGGTACGAAGCCAATTTCCTTGTACCATACGACACACTAACGGGTTTCTGTCTCTCTCTCTCTTTATTTTTTTAATACTGACTTTTTTTTGTTTAATGCAAAATCTAAAAATACAACCAATGTAAATCAGTAGCAGCTTTGATCTGTACTGTGTATGTATCTTAACAACTGAGAGTTAATTAAATCATAGTATTAAATGCAGCAGCTCACAGAACCATTTTCCTCTGTAAAGGGCCTCTGTGTTAGCTGGGCAGCTTTTCAGTTACAGGATGGTAACCGTACAATATAAAGCAGCACTTACTGTGACCACAGCTACTGGTTCATCAAACAGTTGCTGCAGAAAAGGATCCTCACTCACCTTGCAAACGGATAGAGCTGCTGGCTGCAGATGCTCTGCTCAAGGGGCTGGCAGAATTTTTGCCACCTCTTCTGGTTATTTTCCCTTCCCCCCACCGTCACTTCAGTCTGGTTAAAACTCACTCGGACACCTAGTCAGGGAGGGACTTGGGCCCCAAGTCTATTGTAGTGACATGCTCTAGGTTTTATCCTTAACGCCACCTGGGATCCACAGGTAGATTTGATATTGACAAATAGGGAGGAAATAGTTGAGATTTTGAAAGTGGAAGACAGCATGTGTGAACGTGATAATGAAATAGTGTTCATGATTCTAAGGAATGGCAGGAGGGAAAACTGCACAATAAAGATAAAGAAGGCAGACTTTAGCAAACCCAGGGAGTGGGTAGGTAAGATCTCCAGGGAAACAAGTCTCAGGGGAAAAACAGTGCAAGAGAGTTGGCAGTTTTTTAGAGAGACATTATTAAATGTCCAAGAGCAAACTATTCCACTGCACAGGAAAGCTAGGAAGTATGGCAAGAGACCAGCCTGGCTTCACCTGGAGAGCTTCAATGATCTGAACCTCAAAAACGAGTCATCCAATAAGTGGAAACTAGGTCAAATTACAAAGGATAGGTATAAACAAAAGACTCATATTGTCCGATGATGCTGTTTCCTTACTGAGGGTCAAGAAAGTAAAAACAAGTGCACGTAGGTTGGGGATGAAGAATGAAGAACACCTCACCAGGGGCCATGCTGGCATTTCAAGTGACCTACTGCCACAGAGGGGGAACAGCAAGACCCCTGTATTTGAGGACCAAGTGGCTCAGGCAATTGAACATGGGATACGGAGCCATTCAAATCCAGCCCTGATTGACAGTGCCTGAAGGTTGTCATCAGCAGCTTGATCAAAAATGAGGTGATGGTGTCAGTCCAGTTCCTAGTGGGAAGATGGCCACATCCCAATTGGCAGCATGAACAGAAAGGCCATGAGCAGAGACTGAATTACCTTGTCATCCAGAAGAGGCTGGCCCCTGCAGCTAAGAGGCAGGAATGCTGGCAGGAGAGCACGAGGGAAAGCTGCATGACTATTCCCTTGTTGATGATTGCAAGGGCTGTGGAGCTGGTGTCTTTCATGAATCCACAGGAGGCAATAGGGTCAGTCTAGTTGTAACCACCACCCCTGTTCCCCATCCCGAGATGAGGCTGTTCACGGGAGGGTAAGTCTGCCTTGTGGCTTTTACGCAACTTTGGGGAACTGGGCCTGAGGTTCCTCAATGTGCTCTGCATGGTGTGCCAGTGAGTGTTCACCTCAGACTAGACCCACTCAGACAAACCACCAGGAATGTTTTATTCTGTAAGGAAACACAGAACAGGATTACAGGCCAGCAGCCTCCCCTCTGCTTGTCTCATGCTGGAAGGGCGGAGGGTACTTCCCAACAGGAACCCAAGTTCTCCCAGCATGCAGCAGATTGTAGTACACATTAGTTTGTTGCAACACTTGGATAAGTTAAAACTAGGTATTTTGTTGGTTTCATTTTTTATAAGTATCATCCACTGTATTAACAATACTGAACATTTTAATTTGTATTCTGCCATCTTCAAAAGTGGTTTGGATTTCTTTCGCAGAGACTCTGCAACTTTCCCCTTACCACTACCCCCCACTTCCATCAGCACATGTAGCAAATCTCTTAAAATATAAAGATGCTTTTCCCCCCGTGAACACTATGATTCAGCCACTTAGCTGGTGTTCTTTCCCCTCATTTCAAGAACTCTTGCTGCTCTAGCAGCTTGACAATTACTTTGCAATGAGCCTTCCTAAAGTTGCGTTCCCATACCAACATGCTCGATCTTTAAATAGGCTCTCTTTTGAAATCTGAAAAGGCTCAGATGGTTGTGCACAGCAAATTGAGAATGATCGTATTAACTAGAAGGGCCCCGTTACTTTCATAATCAAAATGCAATGAACCAAGACTACTTTACAGTGGTTAACAGCCCCTTCAGCTATGATAAATCAAAGCAGTTGGACACTCTGCAGGTACTTAAAATCATAAATGTCAGCTTGTGTCTCAGTGTTTTACTACCCAGGTACCTCCAAACTGTTACTCTTGAGCTGATTATAGTAGCTCAGGTTTCTTGTTGTCTTAGCAGTTTGTCATAATGACTAAGAAAGTGATCGCGATGTGGTAAAGGGTTCATTTTGCCTTCGGCACTGCTGGCAGTGTTGCCTAGTGGATAGAGCACAGACATGGGCCAGGAGACCTGGCTCTGCCACGAGCCTGCTGGTGGGATCTTTGAAAAATCCTTTCACCACTCTGTGCCTCAGTTTCTCCATCTGTGAAACAGGGATAATGATACTGACCTTTTTTTCAAACAAAACCAAATGCAGGGGGCCAATTTAAGGGAGAACAACAAATGTCTGACCACCAGATGTAGCTCTAAAATCACTTATGGGGAGGGAGTAACTGATTGGCACTCCAGCTGTTCCACTTTCGTTAGTCAACCAAGATGGACAGTTCAGAGCCATACATGGGGGACTTCAAAGAGCCTAGAAGATTACAGACAGTCCTTAGAGGCCAAATCATATTCAACTAATGTATGAAGTGGTAGCTCAGACAGGAATCAAAAAAGTGAGACACCAGCCTGGAGCCAATCTAATATGCAACGACATCTCAGATGTATTAAACTTACCAGTTGGGGTGGGGGTGGGGGGGAAGGAAAACCGCTTTATTCTATGGTTTAAGTTAAGCAACATTCCTTGGCCTTATTTGTAGTGTTTCTGAAATGGTCCAATGTAACAGACCTGTCCCCTTTGAGGTCAGCAAATAAATGCTGCTTTGTTCTAGTTGCTGACAGATTGCCTGCACGAAACAGCTACAAATGGGTTTACGAAATGTTACAAGTGACTAGCTGATGTTTGGGATGTGTTAGATACAGGGCATCTGCAGGGATTTGTTCAACATTTTTGAAATATATAGAGATATACCTATCTCCTAGAACAGGAAGGGACTGTGAAAGGTCATTGAGGCCAGTTCCCTGCCTTCACTAGCAGGACCAAGTACTGATTTTGCCCCAGATCCCTAAATGGCCCCTCAAGGATTGAACTCCCAACCTGGATTGAGCAGGCCAATGCTCAAACCACTGAGCTATCCCTCCCCATAGATATGTATCTGTGCTAGTAAAAGTGCCATAATAGACTGATATGCTAGGCTATAAAGATCTATAGAATGTGCTTAAGTACAAATTTATGTCATAGCTACAGGAACTTACTGTTGTTTATTTCAGTCTTAAGTACTAACTTCAAGTATTGCCTAATTACTGATGGGCTGGAATGCCCTAAATCCCAACTTTAATAGCACAACTACAGAGTGAAATTAATTATAGTCCAATTCATAGAGCATTCAAGGATTGGTTAAGGGTATCCTAAGCCACAGGGACATCAGTCCAGGTATTAATCAGCAGAATATGGATCACATGCAGTCCTGGGTAGAGTGGAAGAGGTGAGGGTAAGGTAGCATGTGGGAAAATGGAGAGATCTGGTGCACAGGAGATAGATCCATAAAAGGTGAGGGGTAGTTCAGCAGGAAGGAAAATGCACAGACTGCTCTGGAAAGTCAGTTCTGCCACAGCCAGGATTACCAGATGACGGGATCTGTATTTAGGAAACTTTTCAGTGTGCTGGTTAAAGGGTTCCAGCAGTAAAGGAGAGAACTTTATCTGTTAATGGGATCTTGGCCTGTGGGCTCAACCCAAGTATACGTGAATAACGTAGCTAACGTGCTTAGATCTACTTACCGTAGATCTAAGTATGTAGATCTTCACTACGGTAAGTCGAGGGCTGACTCACTCCTGTTGACTCCGCCTGCGCCTCTTGCCCTGGCAGAGTACCGGAGTCAATGGGAGAGCACTCAGCGGTCAATTTATCACGTCTAGACTAGACACGATACATCGACCCCCACTGCATCAATTGCTGCCCATCCAGTGGGTAATGTAGACAAGGCCTTAGTTTAATATCTATATGTGCAAATGAGTGGATAAATTTAGCTCTTGACCACATCAGTACAACTTACAGCTTGCAGTAGGCTTGCATCCACATAATTAAGAGGAAATTATGGCTCTATGTCCTCCACTTGAACAGACCTAAAGTACTTTCTACCTATATATTATGATATACATTTTTGCATCAGGGCTGCATTTTTCTCTCCTCTGTTTGAGCAAAACTTAGTGAAAGGTCCTTCAACCCGTAGAACTTAAACTCATCTCTGTATGGCTAAATACAGTAGATGCTATAAAAATTTAGTTATTTTTAAATAATTTTTCTCAGTGTTGTAGTTATATGATGGTAGTAATTCATACATTAAATGTAACATACTTGCTCTTTTAATTGCATATGTAAAAGACTATCATTTCTTCCCTTTGAAAGTACTATCCAAAAATAATGTGTTAGTTATCCAGTGACTGGAAAATGGAAAACGTAGTGCCCATTTAAATTAAGAATAGGTGAAAGAATCAGGAGGGTACTAGTTATTCCAGGAACTAGACAACGTTGCAGTAATTTAATGATGCTTTTGATACAATCATACATGACAATCTCATAAGCAAACTAGGGAAATGTGGTCTACATGAAGTTATTATAAGGTGCATGCAAAACTGGTTGAAAAAACATTCTCAAAGAGCAGTTACCAATGTTTCACTGTCAAACCAGGAGTATGTATCTAGTGGGGGCTCTGCCTGTCTGTCCTGGGTCTGGTACTATTCAGTATTAATGACTTGAATAATGGAGTAGAGATAATACCAAGCCAGGTCTAGGAGGACAGGATTAGAATTCAATAAGTCCTTGACAAATTGGAGACTGGGTTGAAGCCAAGATGAAGAGAAAATTCGATAAAAACAAGTGTAAAGCATTACACTTACGAAGGAAAAATGAAATGCACAAATACAAAATGAGGGAATAACTGGCTAGGCAGTAATACACTGCAGAGGAAGGCCTGGGGGTGATAACAGATCATACAGCAACAAAAACTGATAAAAGGTTTAGAAAACTGCAGAGAGAATTGGCTCTCAGTAGGCGGTACCTGTCAATGTTCTAAGGAAAGATGATTTTGATTTGGCAGTTGTGGAGTGGGATTTCCCAAAACACTTTAGCAACATGCAAGACAAGCAAACTTGGAGTCTGCCCTACACCTCAGGATATTGTGGCTGCCTTGCTTACAGTGTGACTATGGAAACACCTGAGGAGTACTGATGTGTGAACACAGAGCATCTTAAGGAAAAAATTCAGTCAACACAGTTAAATCTCTCATGAAGACAAATGTTACATGTCTGGGACCACACCTTTCAATGAAAGTCAGGGGGACTAGTGCTCCTAAGTCATTTAAATGCTCTTGGAAACTGCACTTTGTGTATCTGCAGAAAGGGCCAAATCCTGCTCCCACTGAAGCTGATGGGACTTTACCACACTTTTTACAATCCTGGAAGGCCCTTTTCTCATTCATTGACTTTTTAATATATATATAAAAATGACTTATTGATTGTGGAATACAGAGTTATACACAGTACTGCATTTATATTACACATGTATCTGTAGCCACAAAAAACATTTACAGATGATCATGTAAAAGACTATCATAGTGCAGTTGGATAACAGGCAAAGTTAAGGTCTGACATTTCTTTAAATTTGCAACTTTTTCTTTTAGGCCAGTTCTGAGGATGTAATATTTACTAGCCCTGCTCCATAGCATGGGCCTGGCCCAAACAGAACTGGTTACCACAGTACTGATAAAAGAAACACACAAAAATGATAGGAGGACTGGAGGCTAGTACATGCGATGAGAGGTAGGTAGTCTAGAAAAAATGCAAGGAGTCATAATTATACATGATGACACTATAATGAAAGTCAGTCAGTCAGTGTCAGCAGATGGCAAGTTAAGTAGCAATGGGTTGAAGCAAAGAAGAGCTTAGAGAGAAAAATTATTCTGGAGCAACTGGGCAGTGAAACAGCCTATCAGAAAAAGATAATGAAAGCAGATTATTTTATAGTACTGCACCAAAAGCACCACATTCAAGCATGAGTTTGGTAAGTGCTTTCTGCTTAACAGTTAGTAGCATTTTATGGAAGCAAGTTTCATACCAATCGCTCTTCCCCTACTACGAAAGGGATAGACATTGGACAAAGCATATGAGAAATGAGTTTTATGAGCAGCACTCTCAGAGATGCATTGCTGTAGTCTTGTCAGACCTCCTTGTTAGCAGGAAACTTGTCTTTTCAATCCACTGTCTCTATTTTAGAAGCCCTGTGATGATGCAATGTCACTGAACAGCCAATGAAATGACAAGGATGTATGTAACATCACAGCAAGAGCTCACACCTGTGCAAAACTTTGCTCTTAGGCCTGTAATTTATCAGCACTCAAAACGCACTGGTAGCAGTATGGGATTGTTTCCGCAGTGGAGTGCTATTTACATTGTCATTCTTAACACTCACCCTTGTCTGTTCACCCACATAAATCGTCAGTGGCCATTGAAGCAGAGATCCAGGTTTTTGAGAGCTCTTTCCAAAGGCTGGTAGTTTGTACTGTCCTTGACTTAGAGTTATTTGTTACCACACAATCCTTTTCAGTACAAACTACCAGGATTATGCAATTAAAAAACAGATTGATGGCAGTATTTGAAAGAAGTCAAGGTCTGTTCATACACAGAGCCTCTAATACAAATTCTGCTGCTAAATTACTGACAATCCTATTTAACTGCCTGTATTTTCTGTATTAGAGAAATTAAAAATATATGCCATGGGGACAAGAGTTAAATCAATGAAACACAAATTACTTCTAAGAATGAACTGACAGTCCATGAACCTATTATGCATTTAAAATGCTTTCTTTAGCTATACTGAATTATATTAGCTGTACCAAGTTCAAGCAAAAAGTTTTTATTGTGTAGTTATGAATGACACTTATAATTTCATTGCTAGAGTTTGTGTTGCTCTAGCAAGGTTGTCTTATATGAAACAAAAACAATCCAATCGTGAGAAAAGGTATCTTTATTTTTTCTCTAATAGAAGAATTCCATGTACATGTTTTGCAATGGTTTTTCTTAAGCTCGAAAATACTGCTAACAGATGTGAACAGTCACATCACAGAAATAGTACACAACAGCCAGCGAAGGCAGAGAATAAGTTTAAGTTTATCAGGTGGTCCAAACTGTTCTCTGACAAGCTTTTTCTGCCAGAGGGGACGTCAGGACAAACACTAAAATCCCACCTAATCAATACAAGTTACGGTGTGCGTGTGTGTATGTGTGAGAGAGAGACAACAAAACAAAACAGACCATGACTCGTGCCACTAGGTCTGCATTTTAGTATTTTGTTGGTGAAATTTTTTTTTTTTAAATGTCAGTCTCATTAAGAATTCCACTCAATTTTTTTCAAATGCTAAATTATACTTCACCTGAGAAAAAAGTTGCCTTACAAAAGGAAAAATAGATTATGTGGGGTGAATCAGAATCTGGACAAATTGTTAGATGGAAATATCTGTCTGCATTTTAATCACTAGAACATGTGCAGTGCTGGCCAAATTCTCTGCTGGTGTTAGTGCCATTTCACCCATTTATAAAAGCAGAGAATTTGATCCTACACATTAAAATGTTCACCAGGTTCCAGTCTAAAATATACCCAAACTCAGGCCCCAATCTTGCAAACACTTATGCCCATGCCTAGCTGTAAACCTGGGAGTAGTCCCATTGAAGTTAATGAGACTACTCATGTGTTTAAGGTTAGACATATGAATACATTTTTGCAGGATTGGGGTCTCAAATTATTACAAAGACTAAATAAGGAATGAAAAAAATCTCTTGAGAACAAAGGCCAAACTTTTCACATTTGAAAGAGGGCATAACAATTTTAACTTAGATCATTAACACATAGATATAGTAGAATACAATTAAAAAAACTGAACTGAATTTCGGAGCCAGCAAAACTATGTATAGCATTCTACAGTTACTAACTGAATTCACTATAATTTGGTAGAAACCTTTATATGCTGCTACTGTGTATTTTATATACAAAAATAAAGGTTTGTAATGCACTGCAAAAAAGTACATACAGGAGTAAGTTTCACATGTGCACAGACTGCCCAGTGATATACACGATTAGATCATCAGAACACCAGTTGCTGATTAAGTCTTAGGATGAGCATAAGTGAAACTTTTCCCACAGATGTGAATGTAATGTCTAGATACAAGTGTAGTTGTCTAGAAAAGTTTTAGTTAGAACAGTTATTTAAGATGGATTACTACAAAATTATTTACATATCCAAGCTAAACAACGACTACATGTATTTTATATAATTCAAATAAAATTCTTAAACTATACTATGGCTTCCATTTTTTTCTAATTTACAAAATACATAAAATGTGAGATCAGACATTTAAAAAACCCTAACTTTTTAAAACAAAACATGGCCATTAAGGAGATCTTTGCTTTAATCAATAATTTGCTTTGTTTTGATATTTTTCTTCTATAGTAATTAAAAGTTAGATTTAAAGATATTCCACCTCATCTTTATAATGCAAGTAATAAATTAACAAGAATAACTTACATTGTAAATCAAAAATAACTTCTAAACAATGTTTTATTTTTAAAAATGGTCTCTTAATTGCACAGTATTATACCTGTCCAATAACAATATTAAGTCAATTGGATATTTTTTAAACATTCTATTATGATAGCCGTGTGTCAGTATTTCAGTCCTAACATACCAAAATCCTCTTGCTCAAATCTTCACCTGACAAATGTTTTGGTAATTGCTTACTGTGGCGATAGTGGTGCCTAGACTTGAAAACCTTCACATCCACCATCCCAGCCAAGAATGTTTCTTCATAAGTCTGTCACTTTCCTAAGGTAAAGGCTGCAGAGTTTTAGGTTTGACTAAATAAGATACTCTGGTTTTCATCCACATCTTTATTTTTAGATGATATTCTTCTCCTACCCCTAAGGCCAAACTCTCCTCTTCTCTTTGTATATTCACGTACACCTTCCAAGAAGGGCCAAAAACACAGCAACAGTTCACTTCCTGACCTTCAAATGTGAATGCCACCTGTAGTCACCCTAAGCCTGAACAATATTTTATTAGGCTGAATGTGAAACTTTCAGCTCTGCCATCCCAATTGCTAGGGTTTAGTTTGGTTTGATTTTTTAATTTAGACATACTGGACAAAAGAGATTACCTGCAAAGACAGTATCTTACCTCAGAAGAATAGTAGTTGGTGGTAACTGAGATTTAAAGATAAAAGGAAGAATTCTTTAAAAATCCTACACAGTGGGAACAGTCGTTAAGACTGGCTTTGATATAAAATATGGGCCAAACTCAGTCTTGGTGTTATTTCACTGAAGTTAAAAAACTAGCAGGAAAAGAATTGCCCATGCACATTTAACTAATTAAAAAAGGTATCTTTGAGATGTGTTTAAAAAGCTAATATTGACAATCTAGCTAGAAAAATAAAAGTTGTGAGTGGATGTATTATGGAAATATGTGTACCATATAAAATATTGTACATCTATAAAAGCAGAGTGTTTTATTTTTATAATACATAATTTATGGTAAATGTATCAAAATAATTCTCCTAAAAATACTGCAGACAAAGTAAAATGTTCCCCTCTCTTCAATGATGGCGTAAGGCTTCGCTCTGAATACTTTATCCACACATGAAAGCCATATTATTCAAACAGCGTAAAGGCAAGCAGTCAATATCCCAGTTTGACTTCTTAAATATATATAAATCACACCTTATTTTACAGTTATATTATTTGCATCAATGCATTTAACATAAATCAAATGTAAAGTTTCACCAGTATTATCACTGTCCTATACATACTGGTGTGTCATTTCTCTAAGCTATTAAATATCTAGAGTGAACTCTTCCAGGATGACGAGCTCATGGAAGGTATTGCTCATTTGCTTTTATTAATCACAAAGAGAGAAATACCAACGGGGAATATTTTGTCAGCAGTAAATTTCCTTTGCACGATATAACAAAGCTGGACTTGAACTAGCATATCATTGCACAATATTAAAAGCTGCCAAATAACTCCTGTTCTTACATTTTGTAAAGCAATTTTAGTGCTTTAGGACAAAGCACAATTTGACATGGTATAAGAATGCTTCTAGCAATCAACTTGCTTTAAATGATTCAATACTGTATTACATATACAAGAAAGCATCCAATGCGGATAGCTCTTATCTGTGCACTGCAGCATACAGTGCCCTGTTACTCCTCTCACCATTTTAATAATGTAGACAAGACTAATGATTTAATATTATATATCAAACTGCTACATTATTAGGAGACATTCTGACTGAAAAAAAAAATGAAATGCATCTATTACATACACATCTCTTCAGATGTTTAAAGGAATTCAGCTTTTGGTAGAAGTTAATTCATACATACAAATATAAATGTAGAAATGCATTAGAGACAAAACACTAATAGAATTATTAAAACAGATGCACCTACACTATGGTGTACTACTTAAAAGTGTAATTTGATTAAAAAAATCTTAGTGTACAACTAAGACAAGACTCACTTACTGTTTATAACCTCAGAGTCACATTTTACTAGCTTCTACATTAAAACATGTTCTACAGATAGTGACCAACAAAATCAAGGGAAAAAATATTGTCACAGATGAACAGGTTCTCCCCCTAAACAACTCAGGATAGCTTATGTACAGCACCACCTGTATTGTGTTACAAGGGACAGATGAATGCAGATCCCACCTCAAAAAATCAACTGTAAAAGCTGTAGAGAAGAACACTTCCTGAATTAAGTTTGCTGAACATGGTTCAGATTATTGAATACGTCTATAAGCTCAATGCTTTTTAGAAGCATTTACTGTATACCCTAATCCTACTTCTTGCAACACACAGTGTCACACAAGTAGTGAAAATGTTTTCCTATTCAAAAGGTGCTTGGACATTATTTTCAGGCAGCATTTTACCTTTATTTTAGTAAGTTCATACTAGGTATGTTTTAGAAGGAAGAAAATGCCAATAGCTTTTTTAAAAACAAAATTATAAAAATATAAAATTGAGACAGACACTTATCTAAATAAATTACTGTATTTTTATTTGTCTAACTCTATTCTAGATTGAAATCTATTATTTTAAATAAGGGATAAAATGTTGCCCAAAATTCTAATTATAGTTACACATTTGTGTTTTAACTAGATCTACAAATCAAAATAGTTCTCAGTTAAAAAGATACAATTTGTATCAACAGTATAGGTACTTTCTGGTTCTTCAGGGCCTTACTTTAAATTGCAGCAAGTATATCAAAATTATCATCAATTACATTGTAAACCAGTGAATTTACAACACTGAACAATGTTACTTTATATGGAATCCTAAAACTATAGGCAACTGACTACATCATGTAAATACAACCCTCTGCCAATGATTGCAAACCCTGTATAAAAAAAAAAGTTTGAAGCAATAGTAAAACCCATGACTTAAAACCAGAAATATCCCTTACTAATACTAGAACAGACTATTTTAATCTGTTTCTACAGCTATACTATTTGTGGCAAGAATTAGGCCTACATAATACAACAGGCCAAAAAACTAACTTCTGGAACATATACAGTATCTTACAAAAAGGTTTAAGTTATCATTTTCAGCTACAATACTATTACCATAGTGCAGTTAATAAATGTTGCATATCCTCAACACACAAAACCGTCTCAGGCCAGCCTTAATAAATAGCAAGAAAATTGAACAGTATCTTAAATACAAAACTTGCATTGAGAATACTTAGATTCATTTAAAAACAGGTAAATATTTTATGAAAAAGCATATTTTATCCAGTACACCTGTGCACAAATACAAATTAAAAAAAAAAAAGATGAATATAAAACAATTTAATGGAATCCTAAACTTTCAGTTCCATTTCTACTGACCAGAAGCACAGAAGAGCTGGACAACAATGTATCTGAACTGAAACATTCATGGCCTGATTTTAGGCAGTTCTGAGCAGCTGCAGCTTTTACTGGATTCAAAGGGAGTTGCATATGCTCAGAATCTTTGCAAATCAGACCACCAGGCTTTGCCTTATCCAAAAAGTAACGGAAATGAGTTCGTTTATTTTTGATTGCATCTGCTCTTACTAAATCAACCGAATCAAATCATTAAAAACTATTCTTAAAAGAGCAATGAAAAGTGCCATACTGTAAATTACTAATATATCGTTACCCATTTCAACTTTAACTGGTAACTTAATATTTTATTTAAAAAATAAAGTCAGTGCCATAGTAAATCTTTGTTTTCTATAAATAAATGATTATAGCACAAAGAAGCCCACAAAATAAATAAATAATAATAAATTAATTGCTGTTAAAAGTTCAAATTAAGCTTGGCTTGAAAATTGTTTGCCAGGTCTATTAAAATTCTTTCAACTTTCTGTAGATTCTTTTAATGCCTTGCAGCTGAAGGACAAACATCCAGTAAGTTAATAAAACATAACAAAAAGATAGAAAGTGCTGCATATAAACCCCTGATGCACCAAAGATTATTACCGGAGACCACAGATAACACACACACATATATTAAACTTAGACTGGAAAGATTTCAGTCATGAACATAACTTAAAACCATTTAAAAATTTCAAGTTAGAATGTAAAACAAACCTGTTACTTCCAATGCATGGGGCTATACATACAGATTCCATGATACTGTATTTTCACATAAATGGATTACTATATAACCTCCTTGCTGAGAAGGAGATCACATATGCTATTGTAGCAAACCTCCCTCAGCATTAGAGCTGAACTGAAAACTACTAGACACCACAAAGATGCATCATCTTTCAATAACCTAGCTGGGATTTTTCCACTAAAATGGCTGCAGCAAGTTGCTGAGCATCTGTCATGTGAGGATTCCTTTTCATAACAATTCTCACAAGATCGGGAGGGAAGATGTTGCATAAGTTTATATAAACCTTCTCCCGTGTGTCTTGATACCTTGGAGGATCTTGAGGAATTCCACAGTAAGGTATGCACCAAGTCTGGTCTTGCTGCTCAGGTAAACTTTGGAAGGCGAACTGCTCGTAACATGGCTGAGTGGGGTTACTAGGCAAGGAGTAAGTCTGACGATAGCCGTACGCATCAATCCCATAACTCTGCCTATCCCAACTTCCAAGCCCATCTTGGCTGGAATAAGGCTTTCTTTGTCTTAATGGAGAATTATCATATAAACGTGAGTCTGAAATGCTATCTATTCTTGTGGATACAAGGGCCCTCCCCAGATGCATGGTCTTTGAATGTTGCAAACTTTGAAGAGCAGAGTAGTCATTAGGGCAACTAGAACGAGCACCAACTGTAGGATGCTGTAGATGTACAGACATGTATGGAGTAGGAGGTTTGCGATGATGCTTTGGTTCTTCATGACTGTAACTTTGCACTCTTGTTAAAGGATCATGGTAACTCTGCAGGAAGGGCTGTGAATTAAGGCGGCTATGTGGATGCACATGTTGGCATTTTAAGTTCTCTTCTAATTGCGGGTCAGGTGAACTCATGTAAGACCGATCATTGTAACCCACATAGGAATCGTTACTACCACAGCTCATACTACCTTCACTGCTACAATCAGAAGCTACAGAGCTAATCCTATAATCGGTGTCTAAGGAGAAACGCCTTTCAGGACTGCGTGGACCAGAAATACTTAGATTCGAATAAGCATTCAGCATAGAGTAGTAGCCTACGTCCACAGGAGACTCACATTTTGGGTACTGCTCATAAGGCATTGGCGTTCCATGATTTTTGGTTGCCATCATCATTGGAGGATATTGTCCCTGTGGTCTTTGATCCTGAGGTGGGAAATGAACCCCGGATGGAAGGCCATTGCTTAAAGGTGCAGTACTTTGGGGTTTTACAACTGAAGAATTCGGTATACTAACTAAAGAAGGAACAGACCTGGTTTCCAATTTGTTTTTGGTGGGAAGCTTTTCCTCCAAGTCTTGGTAGACTTGAGTCCTTATACTAGGATCTGATTGCCTCTTTGGAGCAGCACGTTTGAGATCAGAAGTGCCATCAATCTTAGTGCTACAAGGAACACTGTTGCTTTTTACCAGTCCTCCTTCACTTGCAGCTTTGGCAGCTGTGCTTCTAGACAGGGCTCGAAGTTCATCAGCAACAGACCGCTGAGGCTGATTTCCTCTTTCTGGGTGGTAGTATTTGCATTTGTGTCCATAGGTACATTTCTTTCCTATTAAAAGTCATACAATTTGAGGTAAAAAAGAAAAGAAAAAGTTATTTAGGCATTTGAATTGGAAGCTCTTAATTTTTTAAAATTTGTGAGTGAATTGAAAAGATTTTTGAACTGTGTGTCACCGAAGTGAGGCCTTGAAACCTACTTTCTTGCTCTATGGAAAAGATTGTGGTAATGTTCAAGAAGGTAAAGGACCTATATAGCACTAGCTTGAGACAGTGCAAGCAGGAAATATTCACTAGACTGCCAATGTATCTCAATTCTGTCCTGAAACATCCTTCCCATGCTTCCACTGCTCTCCTAAACTGAGCATCATGTGGAGTCGAATCTTGCTTTCATTTGAGATCTATGGTTTTGAACTCCACCCTTCCTACCCCTCCAAAATGTAATTTTCTGCCTACTTTTAAGTAATATCCACAACCTTTACATATTTTATTCATTTAATTTAAAAGGAAAAAAAAGTCTTCCTTGAAGTAAAGCCAGTGAGATGAACTAAATATTATGCATGTGTAATAATCAGTTTTCATGCATATAGACCTCATGGTTGTCAGTGTGATCAAACCAGTAACCCCTGGCACCAGAAGCATAAGCTACTAACATTTGAGCTGAAGCAGTAATTTTTTATCATGTAGGAGGCTGTTCTTGGAGTGGGAATTTTTTGTAATTCCTCATCCCCATGTGTGCCTCAGTTTCCCCTATAAGTTGCATAGCTACCCAGTGGGTGGGCGGGTGGGTGGCAAATGGGGGATGACACACACGACAACACTAAGTTTACTCTCAAGGAAGGCTAAGAGACATTGGTGTCTCTTATGTGTCACCTCCCTGTCTGGGTGGAATGAAGAGAGTCATTAAAGAACTTGCTGAAACCAACCTAGATTAACAAGGGGTCTAGAGAGACAATGTAACATTCTCAGCAGCAAAGGTGAGTAGAGACCCCAGCTCAAGAACAAAGGACAGGAAGATGTGAGGTGGAAGATAAGCATGAGCTCTGAAAGAAGTTTGGGAGTTCTCACTTGGGAACTAACTGAGGAGGTTGGACAGACAAACAGAGCCTGAAAATGGAGTTCACTACAGCTTGGCTGACCTAAGGATTTTCTGTGCTGTGTTCCAGTTGACTAGTAAATCTTACTGTTTTGAAAACGCTGCTTGAGTGTCCCTGTAAAGGCTTGGTGAGGTGCTTTAATCCCAAGAACAGCATACAAGTTTCTGACAGCAGTCTGTCTCAGTTGAACACACTGAACAAAGCACATGGTGTGAAGGAGGAGTGCTGAAGCCCAGAGTTTCAGCCTAAGGAGGTGGTGAGGCTGTATCGCCTACCTTGAAAGAAGAATGAGACCCCTGGGGAGTCTGGCCCATCAAAGGGGTTCCTCCAAAAGACCGTTCTATAGTTGTGGGCATAGCTCCGATCCTGTGGATCCGCAACAGTGGGGTCATGATCACAGCCAAAAAGCTAATGTATTATATACTTCCACATTCGACTAGCTTGTCCTGAGTGTCTGAAGGCCAAAGGAGTTCAAGTTCCATCTGGGGTATCACTTTATAATGCACTGTGGCCACACACATTAGACATGATGGTACCCCAAATCAGACTAAAATCTCTTCTGCACCTTAGATGACCAAGTCTAGCTTGCCTTGCAGGAGGAGCATGTAATATACTGGCTTAGTCAATGTGAACAAAGCTCTTTGTAGTGGTGGGCCCCAGTAACTAACCTCCTGGTACTTACTGATGGCTAATGAAGTTATTTCTTTAGTTTAAGTGGTAGATACAAATACTAACACATTCTTTTCCAACTGATAAATGAATAAGATGTGTCAGCAGAAATCTTGGCTCCACTGAAATCCATGAGAAAACTCCCATGGACTTCAACAGAGTCAGGATTTCAGTCCTTATCAATATAAGATAGCTCTGTAAAAATGTCTTACTTTTATTGGCACAGCTATAAAAAAAGGAAGCAGTTTGGCCTTTATCCCTAACCATACAATAAATTCTGCATTTAAATCAAGTTACCATATGGACATGGTTGCTTCTTATGTTCCGGTACAATAGGTTTCTTCCTTAGAAAATTGTCAAGGCTTGGGCCATGACGGCCAAGAGGATCATCAGGAGGCATGAACCTATAACATACAACAAACGCATAAAAGAACTGACCACCACATTTCATTTTCATGTTCCTGTTGCAACCAATTATAGCTATGGACTACCCGTTACAATTTATCTATCATACGTTAGGTCAGCTTTATTCTGAAGTAGTAAACATTTTCCAGGAAAAGGTTTAACAAAGAAAACCCACATTTTGCAACTAAGAGGAAGTTGTCAAATCAGGACTATTCGTCAAATGATTTAGCTCCAAAGTGTAGTTTTGAAAGACTGCTTCTGCACTCCAGCATCTGCTTGCCAGAAAAAAAAAAAATCCCAAAATATACTCCCTGGCTGTCCTGCAAGCTGTTTTACAATCTCCAGGATTATGCAACATATTACAGCACTGCCCTATAGCCAGAAGTACAGGCCACAATTTTAAAAACCGAGTGCCTACATCAATATTTACACATGTAACAGAAGTGGCCTGATTGTTCGAGGTGCTGAGCAACCCCTACACTTCCACTGGGGTCAACAGGAGCTGTAGGTGATAAGCATATTTTAAGTTTATGCCACTTCTATTTAGGTGGCTAAGGGGAGTTATTCCAGAAGTCATAGTCCTGATTAACTCAAAGTGGCACCTTTATTCTGGAAAAAGAGAGTCTCCACTCATGGAGTTAATCAGAAACAGTTAACCTATTTTAAATTCACACCCTACCTTGTTCAAGATTAACCTTCATGTGTTGAAATGCCCTAATTTAAAAATTAAAGGGTTAAAATTTTTGTCTTAAACATAAGAAAGGCTATACTGGGTCATACCAAAGGTTCATCTAGTCCAGTAGCCTGTCTTCCGACAGTGGCCAATGCCAGGTGCCCCAGAGGGAATGAACAGAACAGGTAATCATCAAGTGATACATCCCCCATTGCCCATTCCCAGCTTCTGGCAAACAGAGGCTAGGGACACCATCCCTGCCCATCCTAGCTAATAGCAATTGATGGATCTTCTGCCATGAACTTATCTAGGTCTTTTTTGAACCCTAAGACATTTTATATAATCTGCAAAATTTTGTCACCTCACTGTTTACCCTTTTTTCCAGATCATTTATGAATATGTTGAATAGGACTGGTCCCAGTATAGACCCCTGGGGGACACCACTGTTTACCCCTCTCCATTCTGAAACCTGACCATTTATTTCTACCCTTTGTTTCCTATCTTTTAACCAGTTACCTGTCCTTGAGAGGATCTTCCCTCTTATCCCATGACAGCTTACTTTGCTCAAGAGCCTTTGGTGAGGGACCTTGTCAAAGGCTTTCTGAAAATCTAAGTACACTATAGTCACATGCTTATTGACCCCCTGAAAGAATTCTAGTAGATTGGGGAGGCATGATTTCCCTTTACAGAAACCATGTTGACTCTTTCCCAACAAATTATATTCATCTATGTGTCCAACAATTCTGTTCTTAACTATGGTTTCAACTAGTTTGCCCCGGTACTGAAGTCAGGCTTGCCGGTCTTAGAAATGACTGAAGATTCTTTGTTGTTCACAGAACAGCCAAAGCAAAACTATCACCTAGGTATTTCATACTATGGAATACACTCAATATACAAAGTATCTGAGCATCATGGGAATTACAGGGGCCCAGTAAGTAGTCTAATCCCTTTCAATCTTTGGGTTCTTTCCAGGACAGGTGGGAAAGGTAAATAATACATTTTGATAGTGGTTATTACCATTATGGAGAACACTGGCAAAAAGCAGAGTTTGAAGGTTAGAAGATTAGGAGCAGAGCCTGGAACTACAACATCCTTTTATTTTCTCATGTGTAGCTAATAATTTTGATGGAATCCAGCATGTTAATGGAAGCCCTCAAAATGCCATTTTTCCATTAGTTTTCTAACAAGCGGTACAAAATCAAGATTACTTACTTGTCATTGACAAATGAATACATCAACAATCGCTCATCTATGAACTTTTTCCATTCTGGCTTTTCATTAGCTAGATCCCTGTAGTTATCATTAGACACAATGATACCATCTGACTCAAAGGCCAGCTTCACTATGAATCTGTCATCATAGCATACCACCCTTCTCCCCTGCACACGACGGGATGGTGTAAACACCAGAATTTTCTCTTTTTCTAACTTGCGCAGGATTTCTTGATCTAGAAGTATTAAGAAATAGTCAAAGATTTAATGTCTGAAGTGAAATCAGGAATTCGTTCATCTTTACAGATCTTAAGGTTGAGGCAGAAGGTCAAAGTTTTTAGTGCCAAAATATGCCTCACCTTAAAATAGTTATAATTCAGTAGAAAGCATCTGATGTATATTATTTTAAATTTACATTCAGCAATCAACCAATACGTTTAAAAAAACAAATTCATTCTATACCATTTTTATCAGATCAACAGAGAAGACTGCGTTTTGCGCTCTCTTTGCTAGCTCTGAAGCGGTTAACAGATACACTATTTCCCAAGTTTGGTTGTTAGAAGAGTAAAAATCCCAAACTGCTCTGATGGCAGGAGGAGAGCTCACACGAGGCATAGGAGCTCCCCACTCCGCCCGGTACTGCGTGGCCATGTCCTATTGTATCCTGACTGTAATCAAGGCTGTCCAATGACCGCATTCTTAAGTAAAGATAGATCTCTTCATCCTCACTTGGTACTCACTGAGGTTAAGCTTCTGAAATTGTCTCAGTAGTCCATATTAATGGGGCCTCCTCTCTCCACAAGAGAAAAAAAAAAATCAGCAGAAAGATGACTCTCCCCCACAAGGAGGCACTGGTACTACTGCACACAGGAACCCATTTTCCAGCCAGTTGCGAAGTCTGGTATTGTGGACATTACATTGCCTCCATTTCTCACAAACGTGCACACTCTAAACTACCTTCTGACAGGGCACACAAAAAAGCTGGCTTCACAGCTGCGTCACTAAGTTTCAGAACAAATTCAAGTTTCCATCCGTATTGTCAGACAAATGAATAATGATATAGAATTTGTTTCCCTTCTCTAAAGGTCAAATGTCTCATTTCCTTTCAACCCACAAAAACAGGCCAAATCAAAACCACAGAAGCTCCTTGATCCTGTTAAACAAGGGTATTTAACACCTTGGAGAAATGCCATTTCATGTGTCCCGTTGGATCACAAAGGCATTTTCTCTCTGTTCCCTGTGTTGACGTGCTCGATAGGCTTACAAGCAATTTTTGACCTCAGATAGCTAAACTGCTTTTTGGAGTACAAAAAACTCATGACAGAATCTCTTCTGCCTGGAACAAAAATGTCATAGGAAGAAATGTTAGCATTAACAGATCTGTAAGATTTGTATTTGGTGTATCAATTGTTCTACTCATTAGAAATACGTAAGATTCAAAGACCAGTGTTTTCAGTACCCAGTCCTTCCTTTCAATCTTCCTATTGCCCAATGACTTATTAAAATTTTGAATGGAAGAGTAGCTGTTCTTCATTATGACAGGATTCAAGTTCTGTCATATTTAGATGACCACTGATAAAGCAAAAAGGCTGTGCTTCAAAGATTATGTCCTGTTCTTCAATCACCACCATTTTTACACCTATTCCATCTAACACCTCTTCAAAACTCAGGAACGCCACATGTTTCAGTTGAGTCTAAATACACAAATTATTTCACCAGATTTTTCAGGATGCAGATCTCAAAATGTAATTGTCAAAGAGAAACTGTGATTAAGTGGTTTTGTTTCCAGTGGGGATCAGTTCTTGGCCCCATGCTATTTAACATTTTTATCAATGACCTGAAAGAAAACAAAATCATCACTGCTAAAGTTTGCAGATGACACAAAAATTGGGGAGTGGTAAATAATGAAGAGGACAGGTCAGTGATACAGAGTGATCTGGATTGCTAGATAAACTGTGCATAAGCGAAAAACACAGGTTTTAATATGGCTAAACCGTAAATGTATACATCTAGGAACAAAGAATGTAGGTTACACTTACTTAATGGGACACTATCATAAGAAGCAGTGGCCCTGAAAAAGGCTTGAGTGTTCCAGGTGAACATGAGCTTCCAATGTGATGCTGTGGCCAAAAGAGCTAATGTGATCCTGAGATGCATAAACAGGAATCTTGAGTAGGAGTAGAGAGGTTATTTTACCTCTATATTTGGCACTGGTGCCACAGCTGCTAGAATACTGTGTCCAGTTCTGATGCCCACAATTCAAGAAAGATGTTGATAAATTGGAGAGGGTTCAGAGAAGAGCCACAAAAATGATTCAAGGAATAGAAAACATGGCTTATAGCAGGGGTGGGCAAACTCTTTGGCCCAAGGGCCACATCTGGGTATGGAAATTGTATGGTGGGCCATGAATGCTCACAAAATTGGGAGTTGAGGTGCAGGAGGGGGTGACGGCTCTGGGGTGGGGATGATGGGCTTGGGGTGCAGGAGGGTGCTCCGGACTGGGACTGAGGGGTTCGGAGGGCAGGGGGAGGGAGATCAGGGCTGGGGCAGGGGCACAGAAGGAGGTCAAGGGAGCAAGCTCTGGGCAGCATTTACCTCAAGCAGCTCCCAGAAGCAGCGGCATGTCCCCCCTCCAGCTCCGAAGCAGAGGTGTGTACAGGCAGCTCTGCGCGCTGCCCCATCCGCAGGCACCACCCCCCACAGCTTGTGGAAGCAGCAGCATTTCCCCCCTCCGGCTCCTACATGGAGCTGGCCCGGCAGCTGTGTGTGCTGCCCCAGCTGCAGGCACCACCCTTGCAGTTCCCATTGGCCATGGTTCCAGGCCAATGGGAGCTGCAGGGACAGCACTTAGGGCAGGGACAGCATGCGAAGCCCCCTGGCTGCCCCCATGCATAGAAGCTGGAGGGGGGACATGCCCCAGAGCCCGCTTCCCAGTGGGAGTTCGAGGGCCAGATTAAAACGTCTGACAGGTCAGACATGGCCCATGGGCTGTAGTTTGCCCACCCCTGGCTTATAGTGATAAACTAAATATAATGAGCTCTTTGAATCTAACAAAGAGTAGGTGGTTAAGGGGTGACTTGATTACAGTCTACAAGTACCTACATGACAAACAAATATTTAGTAATGGGTTCTTCAATCTAGCAGAGTAAGGTATAACATGATCCACTGGATGGAAGTTGAAGCTAGACAAATTCAGACTGGAAATAAGGTGTACATTTTTAATGGCTAAAATAATTAACCATTAGAAAAATTTACAAAGGATAGTAGTGGATTTTCTATCACTGACAATTTTTCAATCAAGATTAGATGTTTTTCTAAAATATATGCTCTAGGATTTATCTGGGGGAAGTTCTACGGCCTGTGTTATACAAGAGGTCAAGCTAGATGTTCACAATGGTTCTTTCTGCCCTTGGAATCTATGACTCTGAATAAGGGAACTCCCCATAGACTTGTTGCAAAAGATAACTGTGAAGTGCCTCTGTTCTACAGAAGATGCAAGAATATGCTAGCAATAGACTTCCGTGCTTTCTCCACTTCTTACTTTTCTTCTCATTGCCAAGGTGCTGACAGAGAGACAATTGGACAAGGTAAAATGGATTCTTATAGCTCCAGAAAAACCTACTGACTCTAGGCTTGGCCTCATCTTCAAAACCCTCTGTGGCAGGGCCCACTCCACCATCATCATCTACAGCCATTGCTTGGGATGAATTAAGTCTGAAGGTCAAAAGCTGTCTGACTGATGTCCTTCCCAAATCTCCAACACAAGTAACTACTGACCAGCACAACTGAGCCTGCCCTTTATGACATGCTTATAGGAATATTTCCTCTGAGTTACAAATATCTTATTTTCTTATCTTCAATGCAGCCTATCATAAAATCAGTCTCTTAGTACTTCAGAGAGACAGATCCTCCATTTAATGCTATGGTGGGATGTAACAAATGTTTCCAGGTGGTAGCTCGTCCTTAATAAGGCATGTTCTAAAAGTAATTGAGCAAATAAAAAAACTCTAATTCTGCAAAGATCACTCCATTTTGGTAGTGAAGTCTGGTGCTCAAAATACTCTGCTACTTTTCTTTAGAAACTACGGTGACTATTCATTTGAACTTTCTTTCATTTTAGGTGGCATTTTTAGGAGCCATTTCTTCAACCAGAAGGCAAGGACAAATTGCAGCTTTTATTGCAGAGTTTGTTTCATTATCTTTTGCCTTGAACGAGTGGTCTTGAGAACTCTATTCAGCTTAACTTGAAAGAAAAATTCTAGCTTTCACATTGAATCAAGAAATTTCCCTCCCTCTCTTCTACCATAATCCAAAATGTGATAAAGAGAAAGGATCCTGCCCTGGTGCAAGTCCTTCATTTTTACCTGGGAAGAACAAGCACATTCAGATCAAATTGTTTTCTTTTTCTATGTTTTGGAGCACCAAAAAGGCAAAGCATAACACCAGTTTCTCAATGGAGTCATTCAGCTTCCCCTGAATCACACTTCCAAGAGGGGTTCCATTTGTTACCCAAAAGGGACGGGACTTTCTGGCCACAAAAGAAAGTAGCTTCTGTAAGAGCCTCTTATCCCTGTAAACAGATTTCTTCAATTTGAACTCCACTCAAAGCAGTCACCTAGAAGTCCATCTTCTCTAGAAGACATTATTGGGTGGATTTCCGTGCACTGGCTGACTCAAGACTTTTGAGTTTTCACTCAAGACTTTCTAAGACTAAATTTAGTATATAAAAAAAAAAAAAACAGAGCAAGGGGGTACGCCTTTCTCCTCTCAGATGCAGCCCATTGGTACTACTGTTGCCCATCAGTACAGTATGTATTACTGGAACTACCTTACAACAAAAAAAGGCATTCTTCCCGATCATTAAAAGGAATTTGTTTCTGAGCAGCTACAATCATCTACAATTCTTTCAAAAAATTTCATTTTAATGATATACAGCAGATGGATAAAAAAAATCCACAACCTTAGAGATTTAACTAGAAACTTTCAGGGAAAGCTCATCTGGCAAGCACACAAAACAATGGGGTCTTGCTGTGTACTGGCTATACATTCCCTTGCCTTTTTCCTCCCCACCTGGAGTTCACTGAAAAGGTCTTAGACCAAAGATGTCTTACTGTATAAAAAATAATAATTTCAAATGGTTTGTTCAGTTAATGCTCAATTAGTCATTAGGAATCTCTTACTTTATGCAAAACAAAACTTAAGGCAGTGATGTCAGAACAGAGTTTACCTGTGATAAGAGCGTCAGGTCTTGACTGTTCTTTTCTCCATGCTGGCACAAACACTGTAACATCTTTGTGGCGTCTTTCCAAAAACCA
This sequence comes from Trachemys scripta elegans, assembly GCF_013100865.1. Taxonomy (NCBI): domain Eukaryota; kingdom Metazoa; phylum Chordata; order Testudines; family Emydidae; genus Trachemys; species Trachemys scripta. Next base: position 308,758,579 of record NC_048298.1, read on the forward strand.
GTCTACTGCCAATTTTATTCCTCTACAAGAAAATACTTCTTTGTTCCCATGGCTGAAACAGACATCACAGAAACACTTAATTTCCTGTTTTACAACCATTACTTTCCATGTGATCATGAATCAAGCAGAGCACAGCAAACACAGCTGATTATTCTTAGTAATGTTATTAACTTAATCCAGGATTTCTATTGGCAAATTTGGGGTCAATCTGAATTCCCTCCCCAACAGTGCCTCTTCCCCCTTCAAAGGGGGAAAACAACCAAAAAGAGGAGGTAGAGGAAGATAGAAGTAAAGAGCTGCTGTTAAACCAAATGAGTGTTTGTTATGCAGTATTGTTGATATATGGTATTTATAATGCACACATTTATTTAAAGGGAGAGATAGAGTTATTTCAAATGTATATGAAAAAAGACAGTACACAAAGTTTTAAAAAGATTTTATTTCTGTTTTACACACTTTTTTTCATTTGTCCTGTTTTAAAGTACATTTCCAGCCCCCTAAAATATTGTACTGTTTACCCACACAGAGTCATTTTGGGGAAGTTTAGGAAATAATGCAGGGAGGGAGGTAGTGGCATAACACTGGCAGGAACAAGGGAAAAGGGAGTACAGGTTGAAAAAGTCTGTTTAGAGCGATGATGTGGCTTTTGGTCTCCCTTGTTACACAGGCTCTCCCACTGGTTGTCGTAGAGTGAACTGAGGAGCTAGTGTCTCAAGATTCCCAAGATGAAGTATTGAGCCGCATCAAACCACGTCCCTACATTAGGGTTGCCAACCCTCTAGGATTGCCCTGGAGTCTCCAGGAATTAAAGATTAATCTTTACTTAAAGATTACGTCATGTGATGAAACTGCCAAGAGTACGTCCAACACTTTGGCAACACTAATCTACATATGGGCAAAACAGGGACAGGGTGTAATCCATGCTAGTGTGTGTGGGGTTTCATTGTAAAGAATTATGGCCACAATCAGACAAATACAACTGTTATCAACAGAGACCTGATCTGGGACTTTCAACACCAAAAGAAAAAAAAGCCCCATTTGATTTATTATTGCCAGGGCCAGCCCCTAGAGACAGACAGGATCACACACTAAACCAGTGTATAACAGTCATTTTTGTGTATTTGAGTGTAATAATAATGCTCTTGTTGATTCTCATGTATCCTCATTACAAATTCAGAGGGGCAGATCCTCTAAATACCTCTTCCCTACTTTTAGAGCTTCATTAGTACTCGTCTGGAACTCTGGACTTAAGTCTGATTATGTAACTTGACGTCCCTTATAGCTTTGGGTACTGCAGTCTATGAAACAATGAGCATACTGCCATTGTGACATGCACAATATGCCAGTATAACAGCTTTTTAAATAAGAAATACTGTAGCTTACACTTATTCTTGATTCTAATTGGCCGAAAGAGAATAATGTGGCTTATTAAAGTTCTTTACAACTCCCCAGAAATAGTAAGCAGATTAATATGCATAAAGGTGAAGATACCGTGATTTAAAGAGAAACACAAAGCAAAAAGCCAACAGTATGTCCAGTCATCCCACCTTCCACTAAGATGCGGTCAGATTTCACATGTTCAGGATGGGTGGGCCTAGTCCATACTTGGATGGGAGACAAATGGAGTTTTATGGCCTAGGACACAGAACACTGGACTTGGAGTCAGGACTTCAGGACTCAGGAATAGTACCCAGGTTTGCTGGGTGACTTTAGGCAAGTCACTTCCCCAGTTTCTGTGCCTCAGTTTCCACATCTGTAAAATGGGGATAATGATACTGACATCTTTTGTAAAACATGATATAAAAGCTAGACATCATCATGATGTGTAGTCATTAAAGATCCTATAGCACTTTTCAAAAAGAGTTGTGTGTATGTTCCAGCAACCGGCCCAAATTCCTGGTAATAACCCCAAACTGACCCTTTTTTCCAACTGGATAAAGGTATTTTTCACTTCCTACAGTATACAGTTGTGTAATATTGTCATGCTCTGTTAAAGAGCTTTTATGTTTCACATCAGAAATGGCTTCATTTCTCAGATTCACAGGATGAAATACTGGCCTCACTGAAGGCAATGGGAGTTTTGCTATTGATTTCAATGAGGCCAGGATTTCTCCCATATATTTTAAGGCCAGAAGACCATCCATTAGGACTATCTTTGACTTCCTGAATAACACATGCCATAGAATTTCTGTTGTGGGTCAGAAGAGTTTGATATTATGAATTTATATATAAAGTACAGGTTCTGGAATGGTGGACACAGTACACCAATTTTAGATGCTCTGCTGACTACACAGGAGATCATAACTCACTTGAGGTTTCAGCTTTCATAGCTCTCCCTCAGAAGTTTGGCCAACACTATTATTATATAGGTAATACTTATCCAACAGGAATTCATAAGATGATTGACTACAATATTTGTGAGGAAAATATCAGTGTGACTAAAATGTGTAGTGCTCTTGAATATGTGCAGCTTTGCCTCTGCTTTTGGCTGTGTGCTTCCGTTAGCTGTATTTCATGTAGGTGAGAGGACAGGAGATGGAAAATTTTATTTTTCTGCTGCCTGCTTGTCAATATTTGGAAAGTAAAGTAGTGCTTGTATTTCTGTGTCAGGGAAGATGATTTTTCAAGTCTAGAAATCTATTCAAAGATGAGCAGCAGGCTTTAAAAATGTAAACGAAGGTGCAGACTGGGAGTAGTATTGAAAGACAAAATGTCGGAGCCAGCTGCGGTGTTCTGCTTTGGTGTTGTTTGCTGAACCAACTTGATCTAGTGTACTTAGTGGATTTGAGGAAAAGTGTTTATTTGTCCTTTACGCTGTGGGTATGAATGACTCTCTTATTTATTTATCCCTCCGGTGTCTTTTTACAATTGCATATACTCATTCAAGTGGTAGGTGGTGTTTTAATTTAAAAAAATAGAAAAGCAATAAGATTGATATTTTTCTGAACAAAAACTCTCTGAAGTGTTGCCTATGGACTAGCACAGTTAAAGAGCTTGTGAGAATATGTGATGAGAACATTTTCACATTACTTTCTTAGCCCTCAGGCTAAAATTTAAATAGCGGCTACATATTTTAACTACGACACTAAATCTACAAATTGTCAAAAATACACCTCTACCCCGATATAACGCTGTCCTCGGGAGCCAAAAAATCTTACCGGGTTATAGGTGAAACTGCGTTATATCGAACTTGCTTTGATCCGCCAGAGCACACAGCCCCGCCCACCCCAGAGCGCTGCTTCACTGCGTTATATCCGGGTAGAGGTGTAGTTATGGTATACTTCTAAAAAGATGACCATATACAATGAATGCACAACTTCAATGGTGCCATGCTGCAATATTCAGGTAGCCATGAAGGTCCCATATTTTGGAAGTTATATAATATATACACACACATACATTTTATAATTGCACTGGGCCTTCTAGCTGATGGCCTGCAAACACTTCTATTGTAAAAAGGTTCTTTAGCTAACTGAAATTTGTTGCACACAAACATTTTATTCAGAGATGATTTTTTTTATTTTTTTTTAAATCAAACGACAAACCACAAAATGTAAAGAGAACAAAATACTATCTGGAAACTCTTTCCTTCTCCATATTGACTCACTAATTTTTTTCCTTGTACATTGTGTAAGAAATAGTGTGTGTGTGTGTGTATATATATATATATACACACACACACACACACACACACACACACACCACTACAGAAATTGCTGTGCTAGATAAGACCAGTGCCCTTCTAGTCCAGTACCTCATTTCTAACAGTAGCTACTACCAGCTGAAGCAGGAGGGTTTCTGTCCCTTCAAAAACTTTATTTACTATAACTACTCTGGGTAAACTTGCTTTTCCTGTATCAGATTTTTTTAATCCTGCTAATTTTTTTATCCAGAATGGTAACTTGTGAGAATGAGTTGAACAGTCTAATTGATAAAAGAACATACATTTTTCACACAATGCACAGTTTTGAATTTGCCACATATCCATATATTTTAGTGGAGTTTGCATGGGGGAAGAAACAGTTTCCAGATAATATTTACATAATCATTGTGGAAAAGAACTGCTCTACTATTTTAATATCTTAAATACACACACACAAATCTTACTGTTGTTTGTAAAGCTGAAACCAGTTAGCACACTAGATTGTATGTTTGACATCTGAAAATAGGTATTTCTGTAAGAAAGATATAGTAGCATATAAATAAATGTTTTTGGTAAGTTCACAGGAAGTTTAAATTCAACTGTTTTTCTTTAAATATTTTTTTCCTTCAGGTCACTTGCTGCTACATTTTAATTTTTGATGCACATTTATATTTTTACTAAGTATAAAAATCCATTTTTACTTAAAACAAAGGAGTTTGCTGCGTATGTTCTGGTGCATCAAAAACCTCTCCATAAAAAAAAAAAACCCACAACAAAACAAAAAACACACCCACTCTGGTAGAATACAGTTCTTAAAAACATGGAGGAGGAAAAAACAAAAACAACACAACTTACTAATTCTGCCCTTTTCCCATTTGGCAAAGGAAAAATTTTCCCTATGAACATTCCTGGATTTGGCTCTCCCTTGTTTGCTTCCTTCTGTGTATATAAGCATTTTTCTATATCTCTGGGAACAGCATGTTAGGCTACTGTCCTACAAATACTTACATTAAAAAAAAAAAGTCAATGTATGGTTACATGCTAAATATCGCAAATAGCTAGGGGACCAACAGTAGTACGACACATAAAGGAGGCTTTTAGGGCATTATTCTTTTTAGGACCAGAAAAATTTCAGAGATGTCCTAGAATGTGTTATGCTAGGTGCACCCACATGTCTGTCATAGAGCCTCACTGGAGCATGTGATAACAGGCATATACAATTTTAAAATATATGTCAGTTGGTATTTTATTTTTAAATATCCTTTGGAATCTCTCTTTAAAAAAAAAAAAAAAAAAATCAAACTTCGCAAACTGACATATTTTAAAACACCACTACATAAGCTCACTCTATACTCCAGAGTGGGTTCTGTCACCAGCACAGAGCACACTGGGACATCTCTTGAAGCAAGAACCATCCATCTACAACTTGGAGAGTTCTAAAAGGATTTACATAGAAGTTTCACCCGTAACTTGCTATTAGTGAGATCCTATCCATGTGAACAGTTCTTGCTGGGAAAATAGTACTGCATATTCCTGGAAGTGGACTCAAGATAGTGAAAGACAGCTGGGTACATAGGAATTGCCACATTTGGCCAATGGATAACTGTCATTGAAAGATAAATATCACGACTACCTTAGCACAAACTCAGCAAGCAAGGACAGCCAAGCCACAGAGCTTGAGGAACTTTTTTGACGTTTGATAGAAATACGCACTTGGAAAGTTAGATAGAAATTACATCTAGCTCAAATGAGTGAAGCCAAAATTTTGGTTAACGGCAGGTCACCACAGATATATGGAAGCTTAAATAAAATGTTATGCTGTTATACATTACTTTTTGTTCTGTTCAACCACGGTTACTTGAGAGTCTTGCATCTGTCAAATGTGGTTCTTTTTGTTGCTCTAACTTGTTTTGCTTAAGAAGATAGGAGGAGGTAATGTGATTGAGAATATTTTAAAAAGCCAAAGCTGGGAACTGAAGGAAGAAAATATAGTGTCTAATAGCTCACTGAAGTCCCAGAAGTGATGTTGGTGGCAAATATACCACAGGCTATTTGGTTATTCTGTGTTTGAGTTTGTGTTATTCTCAGAGGAAGATTTCAGTGAAGCGCTGAAGTTATCTTTTTCAGCACAGATGAGCATTTTAAGTGTGGAACTGCTTAACAGAAAAATATCTTTGTAAAATCTGAAACTCTATTAAGAAACAAGCAAAAACATTCACTTAAGCAAATTCAGACTATAAAATGGGACAAAAGTGTAGAACTAGCAACATGTAGATAAATTATCTTATTTTTTAAAAGTAACTACCTGTGGCTAAGTACTTGTCTTGAATTGTGCTGCTTCTTTTGGCTCTGCAGAAGCACTACATGCAGTGTACAGGTCCTATGCAAACAACAACTCTTCATTATTTCTTGGTGATATGCTGCAGAAGACAGGCAGAGCTCTCTCCCCTGCCTCTTTAGGAGTTGAGAGAAGTGTTTGAATGGAGGAAAGGGAAGAGAGCAGAAAAAGCCCAATTTCTGCTCCCACCTCCAACTTCTATGAAAAATGGGCCAGACGTTCTCTCCTCCCCTCTAATCCTGCAACACAGTCCTGTTAAGGTGGAGAAGAGAACCCCCTAAAGCTGCCTCTCCAGGAGGCTTGGGAGGAAAGGACGAAGAATCTCTGGAACAGCAAGACGAGCAAAGATGCACATTGGGCAAGGGGCAGTGTAGCGAGGTGGTGGGATACCCCACAGCCCTGCTGAGGGCCGAACCTCCCCTAATACCAATGTGGGCGGAGCCACCGGGTTCGGCGCCCGCCCCTCAGAGGTCACGGCACCGACCCGGAAGTATAAAAGCCCGCCTGCAGAGCTCAGTGGAGCCCACGCTGGCGGAGAGAGCAGACGTCCTTGGCCGAGCTCCCGCTTGGGAGACAGCCGCAGGCCGCGACCGGCTTGCTGACTTACCAAGCCTACCTCTTGCCCGGTACCCCGAGGAGGACTGGCCAAGCCTGCCCCGTGCCGGCTACCCTGAGGAGCCGATGCTGGTGGAGAGCACCGAGGACAGTAGGACAGCCCGACAGCCCAGGTACCATACGAGGGGGAGTGTGGAAGTAGCCCGGGGGCAGCCGACTCTAGTCTGGCTGCTGCACTGCCAGAGCCTATGTCAGTGTGTTGCGGCCAGGATCCCCACTGACAGCAGCGAGTTTCCGCCGCTACTAGGGCCCCGGGCTGGGACGCAGTGGAGTGGGAGGGCCTGCATCCCCCCTGCCACCCACTCCTTGGGTGGCAGACTCCCCCTTTTCCCCTGGCCTAGAGAGCCTAGGCTGCTATAAACCCTGACCCAGCCCCTGCTTAAGGGCCTGGGTGTCTGACTGACTATTTGATTACTGCCCCACCCTGACCTAGGGCCTGGGCTGCTGTAGACATTGCCTCAGCCTCCGTGTAGCAAGGCGGTGGGATACCCCACAGCCCTATTGAGGGCTGAACCCCGGCCGAGACTACTACAGGCAGATAGGGGGCTGGGAGGTGCCGAATTGTTGTGGAGTTGATGTGGGGCTGAGGGTGCAGAGTTAATGTGTATGCTGAGTCACAAAATTGATAGGGGGTGTCAAACATATTTCTGATTATAAATTGGCAACACTCATTTTCACATGCATATTGGGATTGAGCAGAGAGTTAGAAAATTACCAGAAAATAGAAAAAACATCTCATTGTTCAATTAAAAAATAAAATCTTGTGAGTTGGGGCCAGACTCAATTTTTTAACTTTTGCAGTTGGCAATATTGCAGTAGTATAATTTTTAGAAATAAATATTTAAAATATAAACAACTATCATTAGATTAACACATTTTGTTTTTCAAGGGATAGGTCAAATATTAGCCTCAATTATCTGTCAATGCATTTATTTATTTATAAAAAGGCATTTTAGGATTGTTTTAGACTTTTTGATATTGTGAGAAGTATGGAATACTCGTTTCTTACAGAGATACTCCAATTTGAATTTTGTAAAGGATATAGAACAGGGATTGATTAAAAGATGTAGGCACATTGGGGAGAGTGACAATCAACCAATTTGCAAATCATATTGTAAGAATATTGACACAGGTTTTGGTAGCGCTATTCAGTAATTGAGAAATGTTTGTTTTATTTTGTGGGCAAAGTGTACGGATGTGTGTAATACAAAATAGTAATATAATCGTAAATAACACCTCACAGTATGCAATATCAGTTTTATATAGCACTTTGAAAGGACCATGTGTATCATTGCTTAGATACAGCAGGATTGAACCACAAGTGCCATAGAAGCCTTTTATTTACTATAATATCTTTTGCCATTTGAGGATTTTGGCACTTACAGTTAGTTTGTATAGATGTACAGCAGACAGAGAGGGCAGCAACAATCTCAAAGGAATTTAAAATATCCATTCTTGGTAGCTGCCGGACTTGCTTTTTACAAGTTTTACAATTTAAACAAAGAAAAATCGAACCTGTAAGAACATTCCAATGACAGTTTCCCACGTTAGGTGTAACTGCTTATGGTCAACTTCTCTCTTACACCAAGTAACTAAAATCAATGGCAATATGAAAGCTAAGAGAATTAAAAAAAAAAAAAAAAAAAAAACCTGAGGAGGCCCAGTAAATGTTCTATGAGCATTCATTAGGTAGTGCTAAACTACAAACCACCAACTCACCAGGCAGCAGCCTCTCTGCCAGGTACCAAAGAAAAGTTTTAACAAACCAATTCACTACTTCAGCCAATATCTGAAGATAATACAAGAGGACCAACTCATCTGCTGTCTTCAGGACAAACTTTAGAGGACAAACTACCGGAGAAGCCATGTCAAAATATCAGTTAGATGGATTGAAGGCATCAACATTATTTAAACCATCAAGGTCTCTCCATGTCTCTAGTGATTTGTTAGTCTAGAACCTATCCACAGTGTATTTTCCCTAATACACCTATTAGATCTCTCAGATAAATTAGTATCAGAGGGGTAGCCGTGTTAGTCTGAATCTGTAAAAAGCAACAGAGGGTCCTGTGGCACCTTTAAGACTAACAGAAGTATTGGGAGCATAAGCTTTCGTGGGTAAGAACCTCACTTCTTCAGGTGCAAGTAACGGAAGTATTGGGAGCATAAGCTTTCGTGGGTAAGAACCTCACTTCTTCAGGTGCAAGTAACGGAAATCTCCGTTACTTGCACCTGAAGAAGTGAGGTTCTTACCCACGAAAGCTTATGCTCCCAATACTTCTGTTAGTCTTAAAGGTGCCACAGGACCCTCTGTTGCTTTTTACAGATAAATTAGCACTTTCTATTTAGGTTTATTCTGTTCCACCATTATAGTAGCTAAATGCTATCATATCGAGTGACTATCTCTTCTTGCCTGTGGACACAAGAGTACAGAAACAAAACCAGACCATTCCTGGAGAAGCGTGTGTGTGTGTGTGGGGGGGAGAGGGGTATGCAAGATGAGAAAGAGGATGCCTCCCCAGATCTTTCATTCCCAGTCAGGAATTATGCACAATATTTTTCAGGAATACAGTCATTGTTTCCTGCTAGCTATTCAAAAATAGGCAAGAAGTATCATGGCTCCTTAACATCAATCAACTAGGTGTAATGAGGAGTGGGGAAAGCATGCACTGCAATGATAGTTGAACAGCCAATTAAGCATATGCAGATACTCACCACTCATTCATGCACATCACATCACTGAAACATCTAGATCACCGGTGCTCAAACATCTCCGATAGTGCCCTCCGCTTACCAGGAATGGAATCTGTCCACACCCCCACTCCATTACTGCACAGGTAGCTCAGCAGAGGATCTTGGGCTAAAGGCAAAGCTGGTGGCAGAACTGGGGATGGGGGCAGAGAGGGAATGAGGACAGAGCTGGCCTGGGGTTGGAGCAAGGGCTGGAGCAGAGCTATGGCTGGAGCCAGGGGCTGGGAGAGGGGCCAGGCAGCAGACAGAGTTGGACTGGGTGGCACTCCCTCCCTTGTCCCCCCAAGAGGTGATGCCCCACAGTTTAGGGGCCACTGATCTAGACAGAGGAATTGTGGCAAAGTCATCCAAAATTCTACACTATAAAACAGCCCAGCCTCTCTGCACCTTGTTCAACATACTTCTGGCTGTAAAAACCAGAATCTAGCCCTATAATTATCATGAGTGTCTTTTATATGCTATGAAAACCCACAAAAGATACTGCGAGCTTCTGACTTTTTGGTGCAGCATCTTACTGCAGAAAAATATTTCTTTTAATCAAATTGGGTTCTATGTAGCACAGCACACATTCAATTTTGACTCATTTTACAGAGGTGGTTAAGGCAACAACTGAACATAGGAAAGTCTGCATGTCAGACTTTATATAGAGTTGAGTGTCTATTAAAAATGGATAGCCACGTTCTCAGTTGCTTCCAAGGGGTGTCTGGTGTAACATGTAGGGAAGTGAGGCTTATAAAAAGTGTGCCAGTATTGCTCCCCTCAAACAGCTTTAGTGCTGGGTCAGTAATCAGGTCCAGATTAGAGATGCTTATCCTGGCACCTAGGGGTCATTTGGGTTCCAGAAATTGCTGCTAGGGAAACCCAGGGCACTGGGATCCCTTAACCAATGCCCCCTTTTCCCCCCCCAGTCAAGCCCCATCTAAGAATTCCTGTACACAGAGGTAATCCTTAACATTGGTTCAACCATTTTTATGGCATCTTTGCATCAACAGATTAGCACAAAGCTGTCACAGAGCAGTGGAGGATTTGGCTTTAACAGTTAAAGAACTAAGAAGGAATAAACCAACAATGAGCAAAACTATAATGGCAGTCTTCCAAACCTGTATCTCTGTTTTTGCTAAAAAGAACACCTCTAAACATTTTATAAAAACAGTTCTGTAACCACATAAAATTAAGTTTTACAAAATGTGGATGTATTTCAGAAGTCTCTGGATCACTTTTAGTTAGAATATTAGGATACTGTCTACTTGTTATGTTAACTTGAACATATTCAGTATTTACAATCAGGCTCTTTTATAGTAAGAGACAGCTAAAAAACAAGACACAGCATATCACATGGAAAGAATTAGGAGAAAACTAAACAGATGTGCAACTTGGCCGAAGAAATTAAAAGGTGAGTGGATAGGAAATACTAGCATTCAGAGTTTGGAAAGAAGGTAGCAACCTGCATTTAAGGGTTAATTGCTTTTACTTAAATCTACTGAAATTATCCAGTTGCTAGAGTTATCTATACTTAAATTACATTTGACAATACTCTGTTTACCATGTAATTACGATCATGAACTAAATAAACTCAGATGCCCCAAGCCCTGAAGTTTCTTATATAAAGTTTTACTACTAAGATAACAAGAAGTATCCACAAATTATTACTATGCTAAAATGGCTTTTCCTTCTAAATACTATGGTAGGATTTGCTAGTATAAATCCCTGTGCTCCAATTAGCTACCAAACAATTTCCTATCCATACGCCCACATAAAGTATGGTCACCTTGATTTCCGATGTTGCTCATCCCAGTATCTTCAATACTTCCCTCCTCCACCTTTCCTTGACCTAAGGAAGGCCAGCTCCTTCCTACACACAACTAAGGCCTGGCCTACACTGGGGGAGGGGGTGGGGGGAGGAGAAAATCGATTTAAGTCACGCAACTTCAGCTACGTGAATAATGTAGCTGAAGTTGACGTACTTCGATCTACTTACTGTGGTGTCTTCACTACAATAAGTCGACTGCTGACATTCTCCCGTCGACTCCTCCTGTGCCTCTTGCCCTGGTGGAGTGCCGGAGTCAATGGGAGAGCGCTTGGCGGTTGATTTATCGCATCTAGACTAGACGCGATAAATCGACCGCCGCTGGATCAATCGCTGACCATCAATCCAGCGGGTAATATAGACAAGCCCCAGGAGTATTTCCTTATCTACAGTTACAGGTGAAGATGGGTGTGTGAGGTGTGCAGATATGTTCTTCTGTGGGCATGTCATTGAACTTCTGAAGACTGCAGTCTCAGGAATTGCTGTAACATCTAGTCGAGTATCCTATCTCTGACAGTGGCCAGTACCAGCTATTTCAGAGGAAAGATGCCTCATTGTGGAATAAACCTACCCAATAGGATAATTTTTTTACTAAGCCAATCCATTAGAGTTTGATTTATGACTTGAAGCATGAGGGGTTATACCCCAGCTATTTTACCTTATCATAGGTAACTTTGGATGGTGCAACTATTCATAGAAATGGTGCCTGCTAAACAGTTGGCTTCAGTGATACCTAGTGGCATTGAGTAAAGAAAGAATTTTCTTTGATCAGGTTTGAATTTACGGTCTTTCACTGGATGTTTCCTTGTTCTTGTATTATGGTGTTGCCCATAAACCTAGTTTTGTTAGGTCCCTCTTAAGTTCCTCACAGGTTTCTCTGATTTCAAGAGATGATAGTAATTTCATGTCATTTATCAAACGTGCCCCCTCATTGTTCACTTTTCCAGATCTATAATTAATATTGATCAAAGTGGAGAGAATTTAATAATAGCCAAAGTAGAGAGATCTGCATAATTAATGTATAGTTGCAATTACTGATAATGCACTCTGACTGGCTAATGGCCCTTTGAATACAGGGGTTTGCATATTGCATTGATGAAAAATAAGCATACTGTGATTATGCAAATGAGAACCAATGTACTGTTATAGATGTGTAATCATACAGCACATCAGTGCTCTAACTGCGCAAGATAATGCAATTTCCATATAATAGGTAACGTAATGTATCAGTAAATCAATGCCTCGTTGCCACATACCTCATTGCCACATTGCTGCCATCAATAACTATTGGCCTCAGGTTATCTCCATCTTCAGTCACATCCTCCTGAAATGGAGACTCAGACCTCTGAGACTCTATGGAAGATGCTTCACGCATTATGTTAGTGTTAACATTATTTACAGGCTGGTCAGTCTCAGTTTTATTTCCAAGTTTGACAAGTTCTCCCAAAATATCATTGATTAAAGCATCAGTGCCAAGCTTATTTAGCACAAGTTGAACCTGTTCTTCAGAGTAACCTAACTTAAGTGCAAACTCCAGTTTGGTTTGATATTCCTTCACCACATCAAGGGGCTTCTTTACTTCCTTAGATACTATCTGGGCCTCCTCTATCTTAAGGTCTTGTAAGATTTTGTTACGTTTTCGTACATGAGGCTGTAAGCAGGGAGACCTGCACAGTTGTCGGTGAGTCTTAGGTAGCAGATGTGATTCTGCTGTAATGTTATTCAGTCTCTCTGACTCGTTATCAGAATTTGTGCTCTCTTCTGAATCACAACTGGAGCTTCCAGTCTCCTCAGATGCCTCCTTATCTGCATCTTCCTTCCTAGAGTTAACTTTATCCATTGTTGGTTTCTCCACCATTGACCAAGATCCAACTGCATTTATTTGTGTGTCAGTGCGCTCCACATAAAGATGGCCTAGGTCATGCCCCAGATGATCCTTCAAGCCCATGAAGCTGCTGCATGTACTCGATTCCACTTTGCTGTTTTTCCTGTATTCCTGAATATAAAGTGTCCCGTATTCCTACAGAAGAAATAAAAGTGTTGTAACTAGTTAGCTCTTATTTTGTTTTGGGTTTTCTTGTTGTTTCCTTTGGGACTCTGCTTCTTTGCCAACTTAAAAATACCTTCACATTCGAGGAAATTCCCTCTTCACTTAAAGTTGGTTGCATTTGTAAACAAACTAGTGTTTACGTGCAGCAAGTTTCATACACTTCTTCAAACAGAGAACTTTCCAATAAAATCAATCCTGTTTGATTGATGAACAGAGTATTATTAAACAGTTTTCAAAAAGTATTTACATCTAAACTGATGAATACATTCAAAAATTAGTTTTTATATAAACTGGTTTTCCTTAAAAGTTGTTTGAAAATAAAGTAGTGTGTGGACAGGAGTCTTTTGTTCAGAGTTAAAGTAACTGATATTCTGTCACTGGGTATACCTACACTGCAAAAGAAACCAATCAACCAACCAACCCACCCCAAAACGTGGCTGTAAGTCTCTGACCCTTGGTCAGCTGACTTACACTGGCCCTATGGGACTAAATATAGCACTGTAAATATTTCTGCTCAGGCAAGGAGGATGGGTCTCAGAGCCCAGGATCCAGCCTACGCAGGAATATCTACACTGCTATTTTTAGGCTCTTATTGTGAGCTGGAGGCAGTTGACCTTGCTCTGAGACTTGCTGCTGTGGGTTTTTTATTTTCCAGTGTGGATGTAGTCTCAAAGATAATATTACTAAACAGTGTAATAAATAAGAAGTGCAGCTATAAAACATATGAGTACTGCTATGGAAAAGTTTTTATACTAAGTGGCTTAGACCTTCCATTTAATACAAGGGAACTAGCATATTACTATATTATCACAGAATCATATAAAGGTAGGGTCAGAAGGGACCTCAGGAGGTCATCTAGTCTAGCTTCCTTCACCAAGGCAGGACCAAGTACATCTACACTGTCCTGGACAGGTGTTTGTCTAACCCGTTCTTAAAAACCTCCAATGACAGCGATTCCACCATATCCCTTGGAAGCCTAGTCTAGAATTTAACTTCCCTTATAGTTAGAAAGGTTTCCTTAATATCAAACAAATCTCCTTTGTTGAAGCCCGTTCCTACTTGTCCTATCTTCAGTGGACATGGGGAACAACCCCACCTCCTCTTTATAACACCCCTTAACATCTTTGATGACTTATCAGGTCCTTTCTCAGTCTTCTTTTCTCAAGACTAAACACACCCAGTTTTTTTAACCTCTCCTCATATGTTGTTTTTTAAGCCTTTTATAATTTTTGTTGCTCTCCTCTGGACTCACTGCAATGTAGCCACATCTTTCTTCAATTGTGGTGCCCAGAACTGGACACAGAACTCCAGCTCACCATGCCGAGTAGAGGGGGATAATACCACTGGTGTCTTATGTTCAGCACTCCTGTTAATACACACCAGAATGACATTTCCCTTTTTTGTAACTGCTTCACATTGTTGGCTCATATTCAATTTGTGATCCACTATAACCCCCAGATCCTCTTCTGAAGTATTACAATATTGAGTTGTACCCCATTTTATAGTTCTGCATTTGATTTTTCCTTCCTAAGTGTAGTACTTCACATGTGTCTTTACTGAATTTCAACATGCTGATTTCAGACAAATTCTCCAATTTGTCAAGGTCATTTTGAATTCTAACCCTGTCCTCCAACATGCTAGCAACAGCTCCCATCTTGGTGTTATCTGCAAATTTTATAATTATACTCTCCACTCCACCATCAAGTCATTAATGAAAATATTGAATTGTATCAGACCCAGGATAGACCTCTGTGGAATCCCACTAGATATATTCCTCCCCCTCTGCCTCTGCCTCTGCCCCTGCCCCGGTTTGACAGCAAACAATTGATAATTACTCTTTAAATACAGTCTAACAACCAGTATTGTATACACCCTATCATAATTTCATCTAGACCACTTTCCTTAGTTTGCTTATAAGACTGTCATGTGGAACTGTGTTAAAAGGCTTACTAAAAATAAAGATATATGTTGTTTACAGATTGCTTTCTATGCACTTGGCTAGTAACCCTGTCAAACAAGGAAATTAGGTTGGTTTGGCATGATTTGTTCTTGACAAATCCATATTGGCTATTACTTATAAACTTAATATCCTTTAGGTGCTTATAAATTTATTGTTTAATAATTTGTAACTTTACAGATATCAAAATTAGGCTGACTGGTCTATAGTTCCTTGGGTCCCCTTTGTTCCCCTTTATATTTCACTAATTAGGGAAATGGGTTAATGATAGAATAAACATAGTCCAATGAATCCTGAAACAGAGTATTAATTCAGTCAGGTAAACATCACTACACATTCCTAAATTCCTTTATAAAGTCCAGGCAAATCAAGAAACACTTTGAATATTCTCAAAGTAGCACTTCTGACTAAAACAAAGCAAGACTTGGAACTATGGGCTGATTCAAAGTCTACTGAAGTAAATGAGAGCAATCCAGCAAAGCACTTAAATATTAATTTCAATAATGTGGCTAGTTACATGCTTAAGCTTAGGCATGTGCATAAGTACTTTTCTGGATCAGGGCCTAAATGCAGAGATGGAAAGTATATAGGAGATATAGAATAAAGCAGATTGTGGTTTTCTGTGCCTCATAAAAGCCCCACCCACCCAAGTTTACTGGAGGAGTTCACATTATTGTAGATTAACAATTTTTCATATATCTATTTCCTCATAAAAGTTATCTCCATAATCTGTTTAAAAGGAACTTATTACTTCCTTTACTTTTTGTTCTCTTGAAAGAGAATTCTGGCATAAAGCAGAACTGTTTCCGTTATGAAAAAGTAAAATATCTACTTCTCTCTCATTGTTAAAAATGGGCTAAATTGCTCATGTTGCAGGACTAACATTAAAACAATAACATGAATTAGATAAGGATGAAACAGAAAAACAAACAACAGCTCTTCTAGTTCATGCAGGACAAAAATTAAGCAAGATACATACACAGGAGGCAGTGCTTGAATGTCATATATAGTGTGGCCACAAACCAGATTGAAATCACACTGAGAAAAATCATTGTATTAAACACAACTCCATTGTCTCCATTCCATTAACAATTATCCATAGTTTAAATTTACCCAAGATACAAAATTTCTTTCGTTTGAATAAATAATCTCCCGACCTGATAAATAAATAGTATATATTTAAGAGTACTGAGTCATTTGCGGAGTTTTAGTTCATTTGCTGGAAAAAAAAAATAAAGTATGCAGAATACATATGACAACTCATGAAGACTTCTCTTGAGACAAATGTGAGAAGTGAAAATGCCAACCATGATTTAATTAAAAAAAAAAAGTTTTTAAATGCATTGTTAGGACATCTCCACAGCAGTACAGTTTTTCAGTAAATAGCTGTATTAACTAAATTGTCCTACTTGATAACTTACCATTTTTAATTTGAAAACAAAGAGCATATTTTTCCAGCAGTTTAATCTAGTTTAGACTGATAGAAGTTAAAAGTAGAATATATTTTTCTGTATAGATCTGATTTAGTTAAAAGGCAGAGTGATTGTGATGCTGTCTCTTGCACTATATCAGTCAATGTTCATTTTCTTTACAGGGATCTTTATGAGTTCAAGCAATACTGCAGATTAAATACAAAGGGAATTTAGGAAGTGTACCTTTATACTTGGTGATTTAT
The DNA here is from genome assembly GCF_013100865.1 of Trachemys scripta elegans. Lineage (NCBI taxonomy): Eukaryota > Metazoa > Chordata > Testudines > Emydidae > Trachemys > Trachemys scripta. Next base: position 308,775,412 of record NC_048298.1, read on the forward strand.
TAACTACTGTAATACACTGGATAGCCTAGTGCCAGTAACAAATCACAACAGTATCTCAATAAAAGGATACAGTTAAAAACCCACACTGTGGCCTCCATAGAACTGCCACCAAAAAGTATCTTAAACAAGAAAAACCTATTGGAAGCTAGGCTGCCTAGCAACCAGCCTTTAGTTGCTAGGATGCACTCCTTTAACATGCCATCATGAATGCTAGCACAGTGAAAGAATAATTTGCTATGAACAAAAGCCTATGAAAAAGACGGGGACTTAAGTGCGTCTGGTTTACCCTCTGAGAACAATGCAGCTGCCAAACCAATCTGGACGCTCCGACATCATTGTTCCATAAACCCCACAATCTGCTCTGACTGGATGAAGTATATTTAATGGGCAACATTTTTAAGCTGGACTGAAAAGTTGGGTCAGCTCATGTATTGCCCTAATAGAATACACCAAGATAATGGGTCACTGCCCAAATCCATGTACTGTGAAATGCCATTTTAGCACTGAACTAAATGTAGTACTTTTCTTTTGGACACTATCAGAACAGGAGAAACCTATCTTGACATACATTTAAATTAGTTAAGATTAATGTATTGTTATTTCCTGATGTCATATTCTAATTGTTTCTCATTAAAGTTTTATCGTAACTATAAACATAATATTCTTTCAAAATGACACATATCTCAAGGAACCTCAGTTACTGCACTGGGTGAGTAACCTTCTCTTCTGCAAAGAGATACTACAGCAGTTGCAGCTTTCAAAGCCCACACAAACAGTATCTAATTGAATTAAGCATACTATTGTTATTTTAACTAGTGTTTTAATACAAAAATCCACTACAACCACAAAGCATAAAGATTCTGAAATATTACCTTTAAGTTTTGCATAAGCAGCATACTATTCCTGCTGTCAGACCTGCATGTAAGTGCTATGTATGTTCAGACAAATTCTACATCATCTGTGATAGGCAGCCAATAATCTGCTGCAGCACCTCCTTTTTTTTAGGCTTGGGAGCTCCCAACACAATGTCCTATACAATATTCATTGATTATAACGATGAAAATTAGATATCATAGTTAAATCCTAATAGAGTTTATTAGAGAGTGAAGAGAGAAATGGCAGTCACTCTACCTGAGCAAACTAACCTAAATTATTTTTGCTTCTTTCAGTCAAATGTTAACGCACCTGTTGACAGCATAATGAAGCCCACCAGAAATAAAGAGAATGAATTTATTCAAGGAGTAACATAAAAACGTAAAAGCTCTCTCTGTGTCCTTTATTTTCAATAAAACTCTTTTCTTATCAACCATGTTCTCAGTACAACTTTATAGATACCATGTAATCTAGATGAAAATACTTGCTATAAACTATTTTGATATATGTGTGTGTGTTGATACACTTTTTATTTTATATCTAGATATAAAATAAAAAGTGTATCATCAACACAAATGAGTGGCCAAAGAAATAAACCTAATAACTAAATTATTGTACTTAGTTCTTATGCTTTCAATACAACTACTAAGCAATAGTTTTGAATTTATAAAAATTTTAAATATAAAATATATAATCTTCCATTGGCTATTCTGTGTGATAAAAAACAATCCAATCATTACACAGAAAAGGAAGGGTTCTTAACTTATGAATGCATACGTACTTATATTCTTTACACCAAAAAGCCTGCAAATCATAACCCTCCCCCTTCAAAGCTATACAACCAAATGTGGCTTCATATTTAAACAGGCTCCATTATTATAGGATTACTATACTATCATCATCAAATACTATGTCCATTTATCATCACACACACTTGTTAAGTAAGGGGTTTACATTTAACACTGTGGATGCCATTATGTTACAGAATTGCATCCTTTTTCCATCTACTGTTCTTCAAATTCAGTAGCAAAACTATTTTCCACTAACTACCAGCATTAATTTATTTTGAACTAGACAGTTCTACTTTTCAAGAGGTCAGGTGCAAACTTTTAATATTACGAAAGCTGTCCAGTTACAGCTGAAATTCATAATAGTTTAATGCAAACTTTACATGGTGCAATAAGTGAAACAGCGCGTTATAACAAAATGTTTATAATAGCAATTGCATGTGTCCTTAAAAGAGCTTACATTTTTAAAGACATATCCTACAACAGTGAAAGAGTTTGGTTTTTTACACAAGGATACTTAAATTATTCCTAGATCTTCTAAACAGCAAGCAGTAAATATTTAGACCACAGCTTGTTAAAAAAAACAACTGTTTGTCATATAGAACTTCAGACTACCAATATAGAAACAAATGTCCTAGCTTCCCAAATGGCAAAGATATTGCAACAATGCAAATAAAATAATGAATATGTAATAAATACCTCCTGCAGTAGTTTCTGTATGTTTAATTACCATTGTATTTCAAGGGAGTACTGTTGTCTGCATCACTCTATCTAACAAAGGAAGGATGTCCCATTGAACAGATTGGTTAATGCTCTGGGGCAACAGATGTCTACTGGAACTGCAGGAGACCAGCAACTGGTGGCCTGCCCATCTTCTGAAAACTTTCAATAGACTTATGCATATGTTCACACAATAGGGCATGTGGTAGAAATGCAAACCTCTTTTTAACCCTTTTATGTGCCCTCTTTCCCTCCCAACTGGTATATGAAGGTCTTTGTAGTGTTTTTTCTTTAGAGGATCCTTGGAACACTGGTTCATGGAGTGTACATTGTATGTGTTCTTCAACCTAATATCTGAACCCAAAATATAAAACAAAATAGATTAAAAACTGCACAATAATGTGTTGGCTAATTTTATAAACGTAAGAATGACTTTGAAATCACAGAAGCTTTGACTAGATCATGTTACCACCTGAGAGTAGCCCCAAAGAACTAATGTTATATCCTGCCCTAAATCCATCCCTTTAAGTTCAGACATTGTCCCCAAGTGATGTTCCTCCTAATCTTAGCTAATTTTTTCAAATTTCACCATAATTTAGTAAAATGGGCAAATCTATAAAATATTATAGCATATTTACAAAGGATAAAACATTGAAATTTAAGTTGAAGTCACCCAAAGAGTGCAGAAAATCTAGTTCCCCTGAAGAGTTCTGACTGTCATTTCCACCCCCAGCAATACATTTGCTCCTACAAGTTCCTTACAGAATGTATCAAGTTAAAGATCACCCTTTCATGCAATTATTTTTCAGATGTAAATTTTCTCTTTTTTTTTTTAAAACACCCCCAAAATTTGGAGATTTTGTGATGTGTATGGCTATTTATTTTGTTGAGAACGCGGTAAGATGTACTGAAGTGTTAGAATGGTGAAACTTTTCAATCCCTGCAGAGAGTAGTCCAAATACTTACGTTAGCTGGAAAACACAGAGACATTGGTTTCTTGTAGCAGTTCCAGAAGCAACTCCTTAACACGATTTCAGCTGCAGACTTCCAGGCAAGCAAGCAGAACAATGAATGGTTGAACAGATGGAATGGCAATGTCTTTGCTTAACCTATTACTGAGTGGAACAACAGCCAATCATAGGCCAGAGAATTCACAATTAGTTGGCCAGGCAGATGCAAGGCAACCTCCCCACCCTGTATCAGGTTTGTAGGTTTCTAAGATAAGCAAGTTGATGTCATTCTCAGGGTCTGCCCCAGGCAGCATGTGTATTAACGAGGGGTGTGCAGCAACAATAGGCCATACAAAGGAGACTAGCAGGCAGCTGCTGTATGAGCGCCAGAGTCATTAGGGAGCAGGCTGCCAGCAAGAAACACCTGGCTTGGGCAGACTTCAGCTTTTCCTCATTGTTTCTAATACATGCAACAAAGAAAGGAATTATTTTTAAGTAGTAAAAGTTTCTATAAAAACCAAAACCTAAAGGATATAGCCAAGTCTATTACAAAAACCTTGTAGCTTTTGCTGGCAAATTAAAAATATATAGAAAATATAACAGCAGTGATTGTGTGTATTTTCTTTTTCCTGTTAATAAAATAAATCCTTATCGATGCAGTGCAACAGGAGGTCTGTTAAGAAGCCAATATTATACATAAATACATTCAAAAGCACACTCTGAATTTCCTGAAACTTTACTTTTATTTATGTACCAATAAGCCTGATGAACTTGTACTTATACACAACTAAAACCAAATACAATGTTTAGAGTAAGAATTTCAGTTTCAATAGAAAAAGTTTTGATAAAATTATTAAACTGCAAAAATATCAATTTTAAGCATAAAATATGGGATTTTTCTTACTAATGGCATTAGAACATTAATAAACATATATAAAGGAAAGAGGAACTGTGCTAGCACCATTTCAACAATAAATTTATTTGTTGCAGTCATCAATGTTCATGCGTTTGTAAGAAGAAAAACTTATACTACAGATTTACACTTGAAGCAGAAATCTCCCTGGTTTCCTGCAGTTTATATAGATAATCTAAATACATATTTTGGAAGTTAAGTCACTAGGTAAGCAGGTTTTAAAATTTTTCTTCCTTGTGGAGACAGTATGTCTCTAAGCTAAAAGAAAATGTCCAAAACAAATTTTTTATTAATAAAAGACCTGCAATTTACTACATTTAGCAACATGACAACAGCCATTTGCTACCAGGGAGGCAAAGGGGACATTCACCCTCCCCCCCACACCCGACCTTCAAGGGACCTCAAGTTATTGTCAGAAAGGCCAAAATATGTACAAAGCCATCCAATGTTATGCAATGGAACAGAAGAAGATTGGAAAGTCTTCATCCTTTATATAAATTATAAATCACTGTGAATACTGATACTGCAGCCCAATTATACTTCTTTAAATCTCCTAAAATCCAATATTTTCTCTGGGTTTAACAAGCACCTGGGTCACCTGTTTTTTTTTTTTTTTTTTAAAGCTACATCCAGGGGGCATGGGCCCCAGAATACCCACTTGTCCCCTTCTTCCTTCCCAAATAATTGGATCCTATGAACAGCCCAATGTGTAGTTTTGGTGTTTGGTAAGAAAGCAGACCAAATCTGGGACTTTCAAATCATGGCCTTTGTTTTTAGTAACTTTACACAAGAAAGCTCAATTCAGATGAAACAAGGCTGAGGCACAAGTATATTAAATGACTTTCAGTTCCATTCAATGAACAGATAAGCAATACTGAAAATCAAGCTGAAGCATCTGTTTGTCTATTCTCACAGGCCAAGGAAATCTATTTGAGACCATTTGCTGTGGTTTAGAGGGCTCCCAGAATACAAATAGTTTATTATTAGGATTGTTAATTTCAGGCATTTTCCAATTTGCATTTGAATTTTAAAATGTTTCAGGAAAACAAATGAATCCCTGCATCATCATACTTTAAGACAAAAGTTTATCAGATGTCCAGATTTACCGATATAGAGCAAATATTATCAAGTGCAAAATCCAATGCTGCATGCATTTCTGCACCTAAACCTTCTGGAGATAGCAGCAGATGAATTTAGAAAATTGCAAATCAAAAATCCAACCAAATACAACCTCTTTACACTGTCCATTAAACACTCACAAGAAAGGGTACTATCATTACTATTTTGAAGTTTTTAATTCTGAGGCAGGAGAAGTCTTCTCACTAATTTCTGCCACTGTGAACACAAAGAATGAGAGAAAGCTACCCAAGTGCACAGCAGGAAGCCTGGTCTCCAGCACTGGATTAAGCTTCTTTGCAAACAGCAAATAAAGGCAGTGATCTGAAAAAGCTAATCAGTCCCTGCTGTGGTATTTAGACTACCTCAGTTGCTGGTATTGGATAATGTTAAGCATATTAAAACATCTGTAGGAGAAATAAGGAGCCAGTCTGGTTTACCTAGTGATAGGCACTGACCTTAAACGCAAGCAGCATCACTTTGCTAGCCTTTAGTTCAAGCCCTGTCAGAGTTGAGACAGACGCTTGGTACCTGGTGACAGAAATGCTTATTTTGGCAAAAGGGACATATGATGTAGTCAAAGTACAGGAACGATGAACTGAGGAGAACTTTGGTAGTATAATACAAGTAGTATATTTATTGTTTTATAACACAAATGCACATTAGTGCAGGTGGATGACGTGACTTTAAATGTTATTTTAAATATTAGGTTACCATTTGGTACAAGTCACCCCTTCACTATTTTCTTGTTTAAAAAAGTTTCCAGATCCCATGCCTTTTTGAAACAAAGAAACCTACTTTAAGTTACCTTTGGTTCATCTCCATGCGAGCATTACTGGGAAATGGTGTAGTGCAACTTTGACAAAGACCAATATCAAATTAGGTGTTTAAGATATCAAATAGGTCAGTAGGTTATATTTTAAGTAAGCCAGTGTAAACTACTTTTAAAAAATATAATTACATTAAATTTAAATACAATTTAACATTATGTAAAAACATTAGTCAATTGTTCAAATCAGTCTCAATAGTTTTCTCGCCTGAATAATTTTCTCAGCACTTCCTTAAAATAAATTGGAAATGCTCAAGATTTAAGAGACGTCAGAACCATTTTATCAAATCATGCTCATGGCTGACAGAAGAACATTCATATTAGGGTTTTAACCAGTAACTAGATTTCCTACTGGGAACAATGAGGGCAACAAAGAAACCTTAGCAGGAAACAATGAGGATCTCTGTCACATTTGTGACAGGCTATAATGGCATTACTAGAAAGTACACACAGCAGATGAACAAAGAAAACTCTACTTCTGCAGCTAAAACATTCTGATCCAGCAAACTGACCAGTCTAGCCATTTCCCACTGCTATATTTAAAATACAATACAGAAAATTAAGATTATAGCTGGTCATTGAAATGCAGAATGCATAGTGGGTCCTCCGACTTCTAGCCTCTTACCCATCTGGAGAGGCTAATGATTCTATTTTCTTGCCCTTTAGTGAGACCAGAAATTGCATCAAAGCTCATCATTAAGTTCCTAGCACTATTTTATTAAAACATTAAATAGACTACCACGCAAAGAACATAAGATGGTTACAGACAACTAGCCCTGACTAACTTTGGAGGACATCAGGATGAAAGGACATTTCAGGGTTGCACACAAAAAGACAGGGGGGAGAATACTAGAGTCCTGGAGGAAACACAGCCAGGGGAAGGAGGAGGAACTGCATGGGAAGAGGCAAAAGACCCACAGAGGGAGAGCTGGAGCAGCAGGGAAACTTGAACAGAATGGCCAAATGGAGGTAAGGCAAAGTTATCAGGATATCACTTCTATAGAAAATGTCCAGCACAATCCTCTAGTGCTAGCAAACTCTTGTTATTCCAAAACATGCTGAAAACAAAAGCTTACTTAAAACAAAATTATATTAATTTAAAATGTACAGAAGTTACAGTCCTCCAGTAATTTCAACCTGCTAAAAAGTATTGCTGCAGAAAAATACTAGAAACAATGCGATTTATCCCAACAACTTGTTTCCTTGTTGTACAACCTTGTACGAAGGCCACTATAATCCACAAAAATACAATTTTATTTCTGCAAGAATACATTTTAGAAGACAAATTAAGCACATATCATTATAAACAGAGACAAGTAGAAAGATTTTGATTTTAGCATTCATACTTCAGACAAATCTGACTATTATTGCATTATAAAAATATCCATATATTTAATGTTGCACTTGGCAGCTCCAGAAAAGAACCTTTTATTCCTAAAATTAGGAGTTGGCAATCTTCTCAGTGTTTGTTGATCACTAATCAATATCTTAGCAGGTGCAAAACATTCAAAATACAGCACCTTAAAGCATCACCTTCAAAACTGAGCAAACTTCTGTATAGACTAAATCCAAATGCAGATCTGCACTACAAAATGAATCCTACAACTATGCTGTGGGATGAACTAAATAGCGGAAAGGTCCCTGCCAATCAAGATAACTACACACTTTTATGACAAAGATGAGCAATAGTTTTCCCTAGGCAAGGAGGAAGTGAAATTGTAACTTCCAAGCTATTTTGTAAGAAAGACCAATTCTTATAAGAACTGAAATACCAGAACCACCAGTTCTAATATTCTCAATCTTACAATGGCTAATGCAAAATGCCTCAATAAGGCAGCAAGATTCACAGGCAATGGGAGCACTCAATTTACCCTCTCTTTGCTATTCAGTCTTTCTTTAAAATTTCATCTAAATAGTCTTAGTTGCTTATTTCTAAATTCAGAGCCACTTCTCTTACTTGTGGTAAAAATATTAAAGTCCTTTAAACAATCTAAAATAACTATAGCTTGAATTAAAACCAAGTGGCAAGGAATATTTTGGCTTTGGAGAGGAGACTCATCCATTTCTATACATCCATATAACTTGGTAAGATATGGATATGTATCACTGTAGGCCCTCTGTATAAAAGAGTCCTCAAATATCGAGAGACCATTGGGTTCCAGGAAAAACCTGTTAAAGCACACTAAATATTTGTGATCTATGGGTATATCTGCAATTAAGACACCACTGCTGGCTTGTGCTAGCTGACTCATGCTCATGGGGCCTGGGCTAAGGGGTTATTTAACTGTAACATGGACTGTCGGGCTTGGACTTGAGCTCAGGCTCTAGGACCCAATGAGGTGGGAGGGTCCCAGAGCTCAGGCTGCAGTCCGAGCCTGGAAGTCTACACTACAATTAAGCATACCTATAGCCCGAGCCTCAGGAGTCCGAGTCAGCTAGCATGGGCCAGCCATGGGTTTTTAATTGCAGTGCAGACATAGATTAAGACACCCAAACAGTTGCATTGTTGTTGATGGCATGATATAATATTTGTATTAATGAGGACAGAAAATTAAAAATGTTAACATAATAGCATTTATTCTCACAATGTTTTGTGGGTATAAATATAGCTCTGACCTTTTCTTGGATGTTTGCTGACTAAGGCCCTAACCATGCAAGCTGCTCGTTGTAGGAGCAATGCTATGCCCATGTACGGACCCATCAAAGTAAATGGCCTGTCCACACAGAGCTGCCAGCAGTATCAGGGCCTAAAATACCTGCCTAGTCATCCCTAAGTAAGCACTCTGTGGTAAGAAAATGTTAAGAAAGCATTTGACAGCCTACATCACTCTGGAACATCTTGAAGTTTTGCCAACAAAAATAATTAACATCATCAAGGCTTTATATCAAGGTGCAGCTTGCACAGTTATATAGACTTGCGTGAATCATTTATTAGAGATATTCGTGTCAAACAAGGATGCATTCTCTCACCGCTCCTGTTTGGCAATGTCATTGATTTCACTATGTGAAAAAGTGTAGAACAATACAACACAGACTTCACTTGGTTCCACAATAGAACACTGAAAGATATAGATTTTGCTGCTTTCTAAATGACATCTAAACTAACAAGAAAACAAAGACCAAAAGACAGTCCAGCATTGCAAAAAAGACAGGATTAATAATGAGTTATGAAAAAACAAATCTAATGAGAATCCCAATAGCTCCCAAACTCAAACATTACAAGGAGTGAGTACATTGGCAGTAATGTACAAACCAATGGAGATATCCAGAAAGAAATTATGTCATGAATTGGCAAGGTGGCAGCTGCATTCACCCGTTTAAACAAGATTTGTAAAAAATTTTAAATGACCAATTTGAAGACAAAACTACACATTTTTAATTCGCATTTTATTTCCATCTTAATATATGAATTTGAAAGCTGAAAATCCAAAGATATACTTAAGCATGTATGAATGCCTTCAAAAAGCAAATGCCGCAGGAAAATACTAGGTATTAAATGGAATAGTTTGCAGCAAATGCCAAGAATTGTCAGAGTTCTACAACCCCTTATTTCTAAAGATATCCAGAAAAGAAGACGAAAACATCTGGGACATATATCATAGAATCATAGAATATCAGAGTTGGAAGGGACCTCAAGAGGTCATCTAGTCCAACCCCCTGCTCAAAGCAGGACCAATTCCCAGCTAAATCATATGAAGAATGAAGCCAGCGTTTGCCATGGCAGACATTCTGTTGGGCAGCTGTGATGGCTCTGCGGGTATCCAGGACTGAGTCACCTTGTTATTGCCCTGCCTCCAGTGAGAGGGAGATTTGCCTTTGCTTAACAGGGTGTCAGCTCCTATACCACCAGCCTGTTCGCCAGCCAAGCACTCTCCTCAGGACTGTCAGCTCTTAGGCCTGGTCCACACTAACCTCCCATTTCGAACTAAGGTACACAAATTCAGCTACATTAATAACGTAGCTGAATTCGAAGTACCTTAGTTTGAACTTACCATGGGTCCAGACGCGGCAGGCAGGCTCCCCCGTCGATGCTGCGTACTCCTCTCGCCGAGCTGGAGTACCGGCATCAACGGCGAGCACTTCCGAGATCGATTTATCGCGTCTAGACAAGACACGATAAATCGATCCCAGAAGATCGATTGCTTACCGGCGGACCCGGCGGTAAGTGTAGACCTACCCTCACTTTGCTTTGTAGGTTAACAATAAATGCACCCGTCCCTGAGCCCCTTTGAAGAGTTTCTAGTTTAGTGTCTAGCCCCTTATCCACTGAACATTCACAGAAATGTCAGGTGTGCTGTCCCCAAGGGAACAGTGTACACACCAGCTTGTATGATTCAACTCAGGATCAGCATCTGGCTTAATACCCAGCACCAAGATCTATTTATAGCAGTGATTCTTAACCTGGGGTGCATGCACCCCCTGGGGGTGCGAGATGCCCTTTCTGGGGGTGCAAGACATGCCAAATTAAGCACAGGCACGTAAGTACACCTACTTTGTTTCATCAAACCTATGTATTTATTAACATGATACATTTTTTAATGATTAGTGTAATATACAAACAAAAATATATCTAGGTTTAAAGAACTGACCTACATCAACGATTTTTGATAAAGGGTGTGAGAACATATTTTGAGAACCAAAGGGGTGCAGGCTGCAGTAAAGGTAAATAACCACTGATTTATAGTGAAAACAACAAGGTTATCATCAAAGATTCAAGAGATAGTGGGTGATGATAATGGAAACAAAAAAGTTACATATACAAATATAACACTTTCTAGAGACTAAACTTAAGATGGAGGTTAGCCTGTTAAATTAAGAAATTTATCTCACCCCAAAATGTCCTCTGCAGTGTTTCAACCAAGGCTGTGTGCGATGAATGTAAATGCATTGCCTGCTTACTGGCTAGGTGCAGGATGATGGGATGTCATCTTTGTTCCCCAAACACAGTCCAGCAAACCTTTGAAGTATATCCAAAATAAGGTTCTCCTCCCCTATTGTGTTTCTATCTCTCTTAGTTCCTTTCTGAAATTTTTATAATCCTTCATCTGCACTCATCCTAGATGCTTGTCAACTCTGCCTTGATATAAACTTTCACACACACACACACACACACACACACACACACACACCCCTCCTTACGTAGTATCTGTACATATACTTCACAATGATATTAATGACCATTATGACCCTGGCTTTCATTTAAGACCTCCCATGATATTCACTGTTGAACCACCATGTGTATTCCTGTAATCCCCCTTCCCAGCTGAGTCACAGCAACTAAAGGAATATGCACAAGGATCTGACTGAAAAAAATTCCCCCATCAAACACTATTCACAGAGGGAAAAGTCATGGGACTTAACATAGAGGACATGCAAAGAGTGGCCCAGGATAGGAAGGAACGGCAGAGGCTTGCTCATGCCCTAAGCAATATCTGACGGCATGTAAAAGATTCAGAATAAGAATTAAATGGTGAAATCCAGCTCCACTGAAATCCATGGGTACATCTACACTGCAGCTGGAGATTTAATTTCCAGCTGTGGTAGACAGATACATGCTAGGTCTGATCAAGCTAGCCTGCTAAAAACAGCCGCAGCAGCACAGGCAATTGGACAAGCTAAACATCTAAGTATGTTCCTAGAGTCTCAGATGGGATTGTACTCAGGGCAGCTAGCCTGTCCCACCACTGCTATTTTTAGCAGGACAGCTCAATTAAAGCTATTATATGTGTGTCTACCCAGGCTGGAAATTACACTTTCAGCTCCGGCTCAGACATACCTAATGGCAAAACTCCCAATGACCACAATGGGGCCACAATTTCACCCAAAATGTTGCAATGAAACCACTAAGTAACAGTAGCCATATTGAAGTGAAACGGAACATAACCTCTGAAACAAGGGATTTCATTTCAACTGAACCAAAGTACGTTGTTTTAATCGTTAGAAAAAATAATCCTCCACAACCACTGTATTTATTTAAAGGGACACAGTCAACTTTTAAAAACCGCAGCCTGAAAATTCTTACCTCCTATTTATAGGAATAATGCCTAAAATTACAATAACTGAAAGAGATTAGAGGAAAAAGTTCTCCCTTTTAGTTTACTTTGTACTCTTGGTGTATAGTTGGTTTTACCATTTCCACTGTTTAGTTATTTAGGTCTTGAGCCTGTAATTGAACCTGCACAGGTAGATCCTTGTGCCCACAGAGAGCTCTCTTAACTACAGTAGGGCTTCGTGTGGGCACAAGAGTCCACCTGTGAGTATCCGGGCCTGATCAGGCAGCGTCCCCTGCTTGTATGAGTCTTTCACACAATGGCAAGGGAGAGGTGTTTTTTTGTTTGTTTGTTTGTTTGTTTTTTAAACACAGGCAAATGTTACAGTGAAACTTAAAAGTTGTCAGTGGGACTCAAAGGCAGGTAAAACAACTTTTAACTCATTGTTTTTAATTGATCAAATTTCAAATTAATATGTCCCCTTGAAGGACAAAAATAAACTAAGTGGCACACAACACCTCATTGTTACACTTCATAAAAATAAATATTTATTCAGATTCCCATACTCTAACTGGTTATTTTCCAACACAAAATTTAACAAAACACTAATCCAGATATCTGAGAGAATCGTCACTCAATGGCTAACAGTAGAGCAAACTTCTCTATATATTTGAAGATCATCACATAGAAAGGTGTGTATCAGAGCACTGCCCGAATATATTTGGTTAAAGAAATTGTTTATTGTTTGTTGTTGTGCTGCTTTACAATTGGCCTTACTGGTTAAGAGTTAAGTGTCTTTTTACACTTCAAAACACCACTCGTACTAGAAAATATATTTTCATTGATGAATGTTAGATGCTGATCTTTTCCTTTGTTCAGAATGAATCACATGGACAATCTGTATACTTTCTCCACATGAAGTGTCTGTAATTAACTTTCCTTGTGACAATATTGGGCGACCAGCCAATATCTACAACTGTATAGAGCATAACTGACATGCTTAACAGAATGCTTTTATTCAAACTGTTCTGTCAGAAGAAAAATCAACATGGTTATGTGAGAGAGCATTCTCATTATTTAAACAACAATTTAAAAGAGCTTAAGAACCACTGATGTAGGGTATCCAAGCCAGTCCCCCACTTGTTCAGGGAAAGCCCCTGGCGGGCCGGGCCGGTTTGTTTACCTGCCGTGTCCGCAGGTTTGGCCGATCACGGCTCCCACTGGCCGCAGTTCGCCGCTCCAGGCCAATGGGGGCTGCGGGAAGTGGCGCAGGCTGAGGGATGTGCTGGTTGCCCTTCCCGCAGCCCCCATTGGCCTGGAGAGGCGAACCGCGGCCAGTGGGAGCTGCGATTGGCTGAACCTGCGGACGCGGCAGGTAAACAAACCGACCCGGCCCGCCAGGGGCTTTCCCTGAACAAGTGGGACCGGCTTTGAGAACCATTGCCCTACATAACATCCATTATACTATATTACGGCTACCGGGCTCATCTGTGCTGGAGAACTATCCCTTTAAAAAAAGCCAGAAATGAATGTGACAGAAAATATTAGGGCTTGTCTACACAGCAAGCTACTGTACAACATGCCAGGATGTAACTCTACAGCACACCAGTATGCCATGCAATAACTTCTATGTGGATGCTGCTGCAGCGTGCGGAAAGTTCCAGAGTCTTTTGGTTCTAATGCAGCCACCTGCTTACTAGGTGATGCGTCTTGCCAAAAGTACATGACACCAGTGCTCCAGGGTTTCTGGTTGGAGATTAAAGTATTGGTTTGCCCTTATAATGTCCTAAATGGCTTTGGTCCTGCCTCTTTGAGACACCACCTTTCTGCCCAAGTCATACTGTCACAGTTGTCAGCTTGGGCTGGAGTTTCCTCAGAGACAGCTTCCAGCAATGGATTCTCCATGAGAGGCTTCCAACTTTGAAATTTACTCCCTCCCTTGGAGTGAAATAGCCAGAGCGTGCAGCAAAGTTCATCTTTTTACCCAGACTTTTGGGGAGAGAGAGAAGCCCAATCAAATGGAAATTTGGGGGTGTGGTAAGGTACTGTCAGGATGTCTAATTTTGATTGTTTTCTCTTGTTCGTTATTTTTGGGAAGGTGCTGGGACTTGTTAATGTAACTTTAAAAGTATGGCAGGTACCTAGATCTGGTATTAAGTGGGTTTCTCTTCACCTCCCTCCCTGCTCCCCACCACTTAGTTCTAAATCAAAATAAAGAAATAAGTATACTGAGCCTTTAAAAATACATTTGACAATGTATCTAGCCATCATTTAGCTACAGATTTTGTTTGTATTCTATGGATATAGTAAATCCAAAGAGACCTCCAAGAAGTCCTCAAGGAAAGTAAGTCAGGATCAGACTTGACATTCCTGATATTTCTAAGATAAAGAATTTTATTCTTTTATTTTTGAAAATAATTTAGTACATCATAAGAAACCCTACCACCACCACCTGATTGCTCTATTTTTTTCCAACTTTAAAATTCTCAGATTCTTTTAGGGTTGAATTTTCTTATGATTAGTTAGTTTCAGCCTAATGAGAATTTTTATTTAAAAAAAATGGACAAGCAGATTGAGTTCTAGGGCTGTGAACAGAGTATGTTTCTCCTTAAGAATAATATTTCACACTTTTTTGCTCTAAACTCAAATGTCTTACTTTTAAAAGTTCAAACTTGTCATGCAGTTAAATCTTCTGACAATGACAAATGCACGCGACATGTCTGAATTTGCAGTTCAGAAACTGCAAAGTTATTAACATTCAGATATATTAACGTTCTTAGCAACATAAAATTTTAATATCTATCATTAAATGCAAGATTACTTTCCACATAACTGCTCTCATTTTAGTTGATGTATCAATACTTACTTACAGTGTTCAGTGGAAACTTTTTGGTTTAAAGATCAGAATGAAAATTGTTTTCTTTTACAATCTCGAAGAAATGAAAAACGTTAGCACCTTGCTGAGTTCACCTATCTGCAGGTAAACAATTTAACAGCCTGTGCAAGTGCTAAGTGAACAGGAAGAAGGATAAATAGATGAAGTTAAACTACTTGTAGCACCAGTGGCTTATACAAGGTTTCTTCTTGCTCTACAGACCAGGGAAACACAATATGCCCAATCTGTACCATTTTGGTATCTGGAATTTAATGAGATAGTCCAGCCACTGACAAAGCCTCGCTAAAGCCATTGCCTAGAAGAAGTAAACAGCTTTAAGAAAACTGACCCTAAAAGTCTGTGCAGTCTTGAGGCCTGCAGTCTGGAACTAAGTATTTATTACCTTACAAAAGCAAGGGTGTAACTATTTTTGGATAGGTCTTATAGAAGGGTGGTAGGATTCTCCTACAGTCCCACACTGTAGGCAGGCATTAGAACCCTGCAGGTTAATTCCTTAATTCACTGAGCAGGTGTGGTTTGTCAAATTCCACCCTGAGTAAGAGACATAGGACTTCCCCTTTCAAAAGAAAGCTGGGGTCAGCCATAAGGAAGGAAAGCTACAGCAGCCAAATTTGAGGAGAAGGTTTAGGTTGTTTAATTTGAATTGCTTTTGGTTACAAATCAAAATCCCAGCTAGCAGATAACTCTTGACTTTGTACAAGTTGTGTGCAGCATTTTGTTGGAGCAGGGTAAGGAATCCATCAGCTTACATCTAGTACCAGAAGTTGTGGAATTTTTCACACAACCTCCACAATAAAATGTATAAAGAGGGAAAAAAAAGGATAAGTGGCTGGTGGAACAACAGCTGAAGCAGAAAGCTCAGATTTCAGTCTCTGAGCAACAAGCATAGGCTTTGCCCAGAAGCATTTTCAAGAAGTCCAGACTGCAGTTTACCAGGAACAGCAATGGCAGTCCCAGAAACAGTAAGTCATCCAACTTACAGTTCAGCAACAATGGCAAAAGCCCAGTTGGCAGTTCAACAAGAATGGCAGCAGCAATTCCAGGAGCAGCTGCTATATAGACTTGCAAAACAAGGTGCAGTGCCCTGGGTGTTTGTAAATCTCAACTGTTTCCTAGTCAGAGATGGAACTATTTCCAGAGGCATATTTGGTCATTTACAGAAAGTGGCTATTGCAGGGCAGGAGTCATCATCATCTTAGGTATTCAATCAATTCCTTTTTGAGGGGAGAAGTAGAGATGGCATATCAGGCCCTGGGAGAGGATGCTACCACAACTATGAGGATGATCAGATCTGCCATCCTAGACAAGTTGGGGATCTCTGAGAAAATACTCAAAGTGGTTTTCAGGGATCTCTTTTCCTTGGAGATGCAGCCATGCAACTATGCTTGGCGTTTGACAGGCTGGACAACTTGATGGCTCAAGAGTGATATTTACAGACAGTCAAGGAACTGATAGACCTGCTAGTCCTAGAGCAAGATTAGCTGCCTGGCAGAGTGAAAGAATGGATGTGTTGATACCAGCTGTCTATGCTAGCAGAAGTAGTGCAACAAAAGGCATATGACAACTCCTATGGTAGAAGCTAGCATCTCAACCAAAAATGAATCCAGTTCTTTGCTAGATTTTGTTAGCCTTGAGGTACATGGGTTGAGGTGAAAGGTCAACATTCCTTCTACCTCATCAAGAGGAACTGGCCAGAGAAGACACTATTTTTGTCAGACCCAGACATAGGTTTGCCACTGCAAAGTTCATCAGTTTGGGATTTGGGTAATGCTACCGTAAAATAAAAGTTTTCACCAAATCAAAGTTTCAAAATATTATCTCACGAGCAGTGAGATCGTGTGTGACCTATTGCTGGTGCTTTAACTTCCAACCCTTGCAGCTCATCAATCACAGTTCATATGTGAACTAAAGTGATCTGGGAGGATGGCATAGGAGAACAGATATTTCAGAACCACCATACTGACAACCAATTTTGGCGTCGGCTAACATGTCAAAAAGGCTAATGGAGTTTAGCCAGCCTCTGATCTCTGTCTACCTATGACATCTGTAGAGCTTCCATGTGGAATTCTTTTAACATATTTACAATAACTTATGCCATATTCCTTTGTCAGGCAGCACTATGTCTCCAACTTCACTAACTCCTACAATCCCCAGCACTTATTTGTGACTTTCAATTCCATCCTAAACCCTTCCCTTCAAAGCACAAGACATTGCTGTATATTTCAATAAGGATTGACATATCTCCTTGGGTATGACTTTCTTCTAGCTGATTCCCCTCAAAATACTGTCCACAAAACAAACGAAAACAAAACAAAACAAACCTACCTCTATAATGCCTGCCCCAACTCTATTCGCTTTTGAACTCATCACATTTGCTGTTTACAATTGATTTAATTTCCTCTCTATCCTACCTCAAGAAAAAAATAACAGTTTGGAGAAGGAACATATTCTATTAAGTTTGCAATATCTTCCAGAAGTTGTATCAGGATATGCTGGCCCTTTAAAATGGGTCCAGATCCAAAAGCTGGGAACGGGCAACAGGGGATGGATTGCTTGATGATTATCTCTTCTGTTCATTCCCTCTGAAGCACCTGGCATTGCCCACTGTTGGAAGACAGGATACTGGGCTAGATGCACCTTTGGTATGAACCCAATATGGCCATTCTTATGTTAAAAATTGTCGTCACTATGTCAGCCCAAAACACAGGCATTCTGGGAGCTGTATTTTCTAGGGCATGTGAGCTCTAAGCCTCTACAGCAGGGATCGGCAACCTTTGGCATGTGGACAGTCAGGGAAATCCGCTGGTGGGCCGGGACGGTTTGTTTACCTGCAACGTCCGCGGGGTCGCAGCTCCCACTGGCCGCGGTTCACTGTTCCAGGCCAATGGGGGCTGCAGGAAGCAGTGGCCAGCACATCCCTTGGCCCATGCCACTTCCCGTAGCCCCCATTGGCCTGGAACGGTGAACCACAGCCAGTGGGAGCTGCAATCAGCCAACCCTGCAGACGCTGCAGGTAAACAAACCATCCCGGCCCACCAGAGGATTTCCCTGGTGGGCCATGTGCCAAAGGTTGCCAATCCCTGCTCTACAGCAAAGAATTCCGGGAAGAATGAAGCAGCATATACAAGTAGCTATCATATTTCACAAGGTGGAAGTTGTGGAAAGAGTAGGTATGCTAGGTAAGGACTGTGGAAAAATCAACATAGATACCTGGCCAGAGAAGGGAAAGAGTAGAATCTTATAGTGTTTGTGAGGGGATCTGGAGAGAATGAAGAACCTTGGGATCAAACAGAAGAGGCAGCATCGGCCAAGAAGATATACAGGGTTTGGGAACTGGTACTTATTTGGGGCCCAAGGGTGGCATTTTGGGAGGATGCTTCCCTCCACAACCCAATACTGAGAATTTTAAGTGTTGTTTGTTTGTTTTGGGCACCCTTGTGAAAGAGCCAATGGCCCAGTATGGAATACTATGCAAAGGAAGTGCTTGTTTAAAATGTTTTTTATTTTGCATTTTTGTTACCCTAGAAAGAGTGGACTTCTCTTTAAGAATCAATTATTCTTAGTGAATGAAAGTAATTGAGGATTGGGGCGAGGAGGTCTGAGAGACTGCCTTACTTTTTGCTTGTGTCTCCCACAGTATTCTATTCATATGCTACTTTTAATATGCAACTTATAAACAGAGAAAACAAATACCAGTTCTTTGAAACCATATAACACAGCCAGAATGGCTGGTACAAATCCTGGGTTTCTCGCTCCAGATCTATAGTAAAAGCAATGTATTTATATGAAATACTTAAGATGCTTCCTGTCTACAATCATTCTAAGCATGACTAGTCAATAAAATTTTCAAAGACTAAACATCTTCCATTATTCTTTTACAAATGACACTCAAAACCCTTATTGTACCTAGAACCTTATATATGGGTACAGAACTGAGTGTTTGAATAATTGTCTACTCTCTCCTAATGATGGACAATGGCTAGGCGTCCATATGCTGCTTTTCCTAGCTCTATCAGCAACTTTAGTTCCCAATGACTATAAGTTACTGTTCACTGGCAAGATCTTCAAGTTTCAGTGGGATCCAAGAGGGTAGTGCTGGGCACCTGGTCAGGTAACAAGAAATACCTTTCGACAGTTTGCTTATGTTCTGTCTTGTCTATCTGGACTGTAAACTGTCTGGGATAGGACTATGTTTTATGTGTTTGTATAACGTGTATACAAACCCTGATCCTGACTGGGTCTTTAAGTGCTACCACAATACAAGTATAAAGATATAGCAAGTGAATATTCAACACCGAAGATCAAGTTATCTCAGAGTACGTTCAACACTATCCCATAAAAGAGTATTTAAGATAATCTATGAGGCATTTGCTTTATCTAAGGCCCCAAACCTGCAACTGGCTCTGTGTACATTGACTCCTGTGCCCAAATATCCTAAATTTACTAGCATTTCTCTGAGTAACCATTATCTCTCTCCCGTTCCCACTAGTGCATATCAAAGAATTTTTTAATAGCTAAAATATACTTAAAGAGATATGAATAATAGGAACTCTATAATCTAGAAGACAAAGGCCTAATGAGATCCAAGCATTGGAATAACTATCACTAGAAGTCTTCAAATAAAGATTGGATATGTTTCTAAAAAGGATGAAATTCTAACTCAACAAGAAGTTATTGGCCTGATGGAAGAATTACTGGGTGAAGTTCTATGATCTATGTAATGCAGGAAGTTAAACTAGAACCCAAATCCCTTTTGGCTTAAATCTATGAATTGCTGGGCTGTTTACAGGCAAGCTATGTTGGCTAAAAAAAGATCTTACCCAAACTAAACTTCTTGTCTGATTGTTTTTTTTAATTTTTTTCTTAATTCACTTTCATTGCTTTTGCATTGCTTGTCTTCATTTCATTGTTGGGGATATACCTCTACCCCGATATAACGCGACCCGATATAACACAAATTCGAATATAACGCGGTAAAGCAGTGCTCAGGGGGAGGCGGGGTGGGGCTGCGCACTCAGGTGGATCAAAACAAGTTTGATATAACGCGGTTTCACCTATAATGTGGTAAGATTTTTTGGCTCCCGAGGACAGCATTATATCGGGGTAGAGGTGTATTTTCAACTGGAAGAGGGACTACCAGAAATCTCTCTCAAAAAAAGCTTAGTCTCATGAGATTTACAACTCAAGTTTATGTAACTGAGAGAGTTACATTCTGAATAAACAAAATATGTTGGGTGCGCATCAGAACCAAACTGAACCTCTAACACTTTCAAGGTTAACCAATATCAAAAATCTAGTTCTCCTTGAGCAGCAAAAAGAGACTCTGGACTATCACTGCTTGATATTTTTAAAGCACAGATCCATCCAGTAAAGTTAGTAATTAAATCATTCCAACAGATTAATACTCAGCCCAATATTCTGAGACTCCATCTGTGCATAAACACCAGTCTCCACAAACAGATGAGCAAAGTCCTGGATAATACCTATGCTCAATCAGTTTTTTGAAAATGACATACCTAAAATACCATCTGATTCTCCAACTTTTACACCCTAGGAAAATTCCATCTGAATTTTTTTTTTTTTTTAAATCAAGATGTGTGGTATTTTTCTAAAAACTCACAAGCAATCTGAATACAGGAGACTGATAGCATACTGGGACAATACATGCCAAATTATGAAATTTCCATGTGACTGATGTCCTTTTAGCCTAATTTAAGAAGTGCTTCCACTATCCTACATAACTAAAGCAGCTGTAAAGTTACTGAATGTTGACATAGCAAACTGGTAATAAAATAGCATTGCTTTCAATATACATTCACTACTATCCACTTCAAGGAAGACTTCACCAAGTACATCTAGAGAAATGTGCTCTTGCATTGCAGCTACATATACTAAATACAGTAAGTATTAACTAATGTTCCAGTAAACTGAATGGAACCTGGTTGAGAACCACTGATATAGACAATCCCTGCCAGTAAGTGTTTAACAGATATATTGGAAAGGGAGCAACACATTACTTTGAAAACCCAGAGGTACATGAATGGCTTAGTTTCTTTCTAGATCAGAAGGCAATGTTAAACTTCTAAACACTCATCTTCAGAATATACAGTCAAAGTTGACATTAGTGACCTTAGCTGGTCACTAAATGTGAGGCACTACTCAGAGCTGTGGGTCCCCCCCCCGCTGAAACTAACAATCAGGAGTGATCTTGAACAAAATATTCTTGGATTGTACCAAAATTATTTGTATAGACGTGCTCAAAGGCCCCAAATAGGATTCGGGCTCCACTGTGCTAGGTGCTATACAAACACAGCATAAAACAGGCCCCTATCCCAAAGAGTTCACAATTTAGAACCTAAATCCTACAAACATTGTTGCACATGCATAAAATTTCTCACAGGTGTTTGCAAAATTAAGTCTAAATTTAGACAACAGAAGAGGATGAAAACTTTTTACATTAAAGGTACAAACAATTTTCTAAAAAAAAACCCCACACTTGCTAGTTGAAAATTTTTCAGACCCGTTACAAATAACACCTATGATTGGCCAAAATATATATATATTTGTTTAGTGTACGTAATAGCATTTTTGGTATAGGGAATTTCCTTGTTTTCCCTATTTGTGACATTTTCACCTAGCAATGTGGGAATGAATTATTTTGTCTGTTAAATACTGAGAAGTGTATTCAAAACCATAATAACCAGCAAAGGGGGAACTCTAGGACAAGTTTTGCACATGAAACTATTTTTAAACTCCTCCTTAAATTGGCTATATATTAAGTTAAACATGCCCCTTAATATAACTGTTTCTATGACCTCTGAACACAGAGTTACAAAAACAGTTTTAAAGAATTATCTGAATAGTAAAGATTAATTATTGGCTACACAAAGTCAACTGCTCTTGACTTTAAACAAATATTTCCACCATGGTACATCTAAGAAAGTGAAGCAGTTTAAACCGACTACCTGAAAGGAACTGATCAAACACCATTATGCATGCAAGTGAGTCAAAAGGCTTCTTCCCATGTCACAAGAGGTAGGGTGACCAGATGTCCTGATTTTATAGGGACCGTCCCGATTTTGGGGTCTTTTTCTTATATAGGCTCCTATATACCCCCCACCCCCATCCCGATTTTTCACACTTGCTGTCTAGTCACCCTGCAAGAGGTGTTCGATCACAAGCAAGGAAAAGGAAAATGGACAGGCAAATGGAGGAAGTCTTTCAGAAGTCAACATAACAGGGGAACAGTTGTCTCATCACAGATCTCCTGTTCCCCAAGCCATAGGTCTGTGTCCCTGAAACAGTGGAAGTTTTATGGTATCACAGTCTTTCCAATCCTAAAATACAACCCTTTCCTAAAGAACACAGCACAACTCTCGCCAGCCCTTGGATTACACATGCTATCTTCATAAATATGGACAAGAGTAGAGATAACTAACAAAAGCTAGGATTAGAGCTAAAATATGTTATTTTGGGGGGGGGGGGAGGAAGAGGCTGGATTTGGAATGTCTCTGGAGAAGACTTTGAAGCGGCTTGTTTTTGGAGTGGTGTTGTAGTCCTGTGGGTCCCAGGATCTCAGAGAGACAAGGTAGGTGAGGTAATATATATTTTACTGGACCAGCTTCTGAAGAGGTCTGTGTAACTCGAAAGCGTGTCTCTTTCACCAACAGAAGTTGGTCCAATAAAAGATATTACCTCCCCCACCTTGTCTTTGGAGTGACTGGCTAGACTGAAAGAGGCATTTGGTGGATTGAGGCAAGAGGGTGTGTTGGGGAAAGGGACTAATTGGAGCGGGGTGCTTGCGGGATGTGGCGACAGGGAGAAGGGATAGGAGGCTAGAGGGGCTGCCCGGTGAGATAGGGAGAGGGGATGGAGGAGGGACCGGGCTGTTCGGGGGGGGGCGGCTCGGTGTCAGCGGGGCTCGGCAGGTACCGGGTCTCTTACCTCGCATGAAACCACGGAGCATCCGCCTCGCCTCACAGCGGCAGCCGCCCGGCATTCAACTCGGCCGCTCGGCGCGCCGCTAGCCCGGTGATCTCACCAACGCGACCTCGAGGAGCCACCGGCAGCCAAGGCCTGGAAACAAAGCGGGCAGCAGCCCCGGGGCCACCTTTAGGTCACACGCCGGCCCGGGCCCGCTGCCTCCGTCTCCAGACCCCGCAGCGCGGAGCGGAAACTCTCCGGCCGCCGCCATGGCCACAGGACACGCCGGGGAGGCGCCCACGCCGCGCCACAGTTACCACGGCCCAGCTCCCTGCCCCCGGTCCTGGCTACATCCCCCAGCTGCCGCCGTCCCCTTATTTCCCCCCGAACTCCCTGGCCTAGCTACACCCCACAGCTTCTCCTGCCCCGGCTACCCCCCTCCCCAGCTCTCTGCCCCGGCTACACCCCCAGTTCCTCGTAGCCCGCCTCCCCCCCCCAGCTCCCTGCCCGGCCGGGCTACAACCCCAACTCTTGCTCCCACCCCAGCGCCCTGTCCAGCCCACGCCCCCCAGTTCCTGCTAGCTCCCCCTGCCCTTGCTGTGCCCCAGCTCCCTGCCCTGGCTACAACCCCACCGCCCGCTCCCACCCCAGCGCCCTGCCCCGACTACGCCCCCTAGTGCCTTCCATCTCCCTGCCCCCTCCTCCTTCTTCTTCTGCCCCGGCTACGCCCCCACCCCAGCGCCCTGTCCCGGCTACGTCCCCCTCCCGCCAGCTCCCTGATCCCCCTCGGGTCCCGGGCCGGGCTACACGCTCCCTGCGCCCCCAATTCCTACCCCCGCCAGCTCCACCCCTCCGCGGTCGCAGCCGCCCGCTCCGTTACCCGGGTCTCTGCCCCGGGAGCTAGCTGGATCCCTCCCGCTCCGTCCCACCGCTGCCCAACGGAA
This sequence comes from Trachemys scripta elegans, assembly GCF_013100865.1. Lineage (NCBI taxonomy): Eukaryota > Metazoa > Chordata > Testudines > Emydidae > Trachemys > Trachemys scripta. Next base: position 308,799,354 of record NC_048298.1, read on the forward strand.
CGAATCTGTTGCTCCACAACCTGCTCGCAGGCTCCTTGCAGCAGCATGTCCCGAGCCACCGCTTCTGGGCCCCTTGGCTCGGCTCGCTGTGATGCTGGCTGGGGGAGCCGACTTCACGTAACCCTGGGGCGAGACGCCTGCTTCTTCCCTAGCATCGCTGGGGCTGCTGCATTTCACTTCCTCCCCTGTTCATGGCAGGAGCTGCTTGGGAGACAGACGCGCTGAAAGAGGAAGCCTGTGCTTAGTGCTCCTCTCCTCTGGCAGCACCAAGCAAGCCGCCGCCTCCTCCTCCTGCTGGAGGGAGGCTTGGTTGGAAACCAGCACCTGCTGCTGGAGATCACTAAAAATTGAAATTGGAAACCAAGGGGAGACAGGAGGAGCCCTCAGGGATCGTCCTAGGGAGCCGCTGCTCCCCTCCCTTGCCCTGGAACTCTCTCGCCTGATGAGAGAGACCCCGGGTTTTCTGCTGAAATCTTATCTATACAACAAGTTAACTAGTAGCGGTCTACGTTTAAAAAAAAAAAACCTGCTAAAGGAGAGAGGCTGAGCTTGGGATAGGCATGGAGGTGACCACATTTGCCCAATTTAACTCTAGCAGCAAAAAAAAAACAGAACGGCAAACACTTGTTTGGTGCCGAAATAACGATACCGGTGCTGGTGATATGCCAGGGCTGTAGCCCCCGTTGTACAGGAAAGAGCCAGAAAGTTTAGATTGTGAAAAGTTAATGTGTTGATTACAACACAGTACCCAGACACTTCAGGCTTGTAGCACAAACGAAGCAGAACTGTTAAATCAGACTTGTCTATACTGGGACATTTTAACAAAAAAATCCAGCCGCTGCAACCACATGTTCAACTGCCATTTCTGAGCAAATCTAATTAGCACAGTGTTTAAAATAGTTGCCAAAAACAGTGAGAAATCTACTGTAGCGCTCCCAACATTACTAATGTCAGTATAACTGAATTAGTGGTAGCAAAAGTGTGTGTGTGTGTGTGGGGGGGGGGGGGGGTTGAGTTAAATCCCTAGCATACCAAGGCTAAAGAAGAGCATACCACAATTCAGGAATATGGTAAAAATGGTTTGTCAGGATCTATATTGCAAGACTAAACCATTTTTTAACTGTGTGGGGCCTTAACATGTTGACTAGACCAGAAGTTCTCAAACTGTGGCCCGTGGGCCACCAGTGGTCTGTGAGCTCCATTCAGGTGGTCCGCGGATAGTTGCCTCTAAGGTGTGCGCCTGGGTGGCCGCATATGAGAGAATGAAGGGCCACCCACCTAATTAGTGAAGCTGCGCAGGCATGGCTCCACTAATTAGGTGCCTTGACCCTGGAGAAAACGCACATGTAAGGTGAGGTGGTGGCCTTGGGGGGAATAGGGGATAGATGGGAGGGGGCAGTGTAGTAAGAAGAGGGGGTGGGGGGAATTTGGGATGTGCAGGGCTGCAGTGGCCAGAGAAAGAGGTGACTTTCCCCAGCTCCAGGGCTGCGGCTGCCAGGGACAGACAGCCCTCCTTCCCAGCCCCAGCTCGGGGGCTGCCGTGGCTGGGGAGAGAGGGCACATCCATGAGTAAGACTACTCATATTAAAATATGAGTTGTGTGCTTTTATTTGTAGAACAAAAACATGTTAATTATTATTAATTAATTATTATTAAGGTTTTTTTTATATAGCACTTTTATCCAAAGCGCTTTACAATAGATAGCTACCAGTACAAACAACATTTGGAAAGATCATTAAGTGGTCCGCTGAGACCCTCATCAATTTTCAAGTGGTCTGCGGAAAAAAAAAGTTTGAGAACCACTAGACTAGACCTTGCAACAACATAGCTTTTCACCTGATAGATGGAACATAGGATTCACTCTCATTTAGTTTCTTGTTGTTGCCGCTGACTTCCAACACTGAATAACACTCAGGAATATAAACTTTGATCCAGTGTTAGCTCTCAGGTAACAACTAAAGAAATTAAAGAAATTAGATATTTTATCATTGGGATGGATTGATCCACATGCTGATAAGAAGTAGCAACACTCTTCTGGGGGCTCCATTTGTTTTTGATTATGGTGTCATTGCTGCATGTAGATGCACAATATGGTGCATCTGTCCATGTTACTTGGAGCCAACAGATCCAGTATGATATCTGCCTTCTGAGATGACTTTTACCCAGAAATATCAACATAGTTTCATTCAGAAATTTAATGCTGACCAATTGGCTATGGAAAGGAACTAACTCAAGGGACAACAATATCACTAATAATTTCAAAAAATCATATTCTAGAGTGAAAGTGGGGCTAGGTAGCACCAAAGCCATATGAACAGCTGACTTGTAATAAATAAAATGCTAAAATCTTAAACTTCTTAGAAACCTCTCCTGTTGTTGGATGAGGCAATGTGCTGAAAATTTTTGAAAACAAAGTAGAAGTTAATCCCAGTTAATATGTGGTATTCTTAGCTAGTTTGGACTAGATGGTTAGGCGCTTCCACCACAAGTGATTAGATCAGTACTTCGCATCGACTTTGAGCCTACAAAATGAGTTGCCATCAGTAAGTTTCTCCTGGTATTTTCTAGTGTAGAAGTTCTCAACCAGAGGCCCTTGGGAGGTCACAAGCAGGTTTCCAGGGGTCTGCCAAAATAAACCAGAGAGCAGGGCCGCCATTAGACTTGCTGGCAGGGCAGAAAACCAAAGCCCGAGCCCTGCCACCCAGGGCTGAAGCCGAAGCCCTGTGGTGTGGGGCCCCAGGCAATTGCCCTGCCTGCTGCACCCTAACGCCAGCCCTGGCTTGTAAGCTACTGGATATGCAGAAAAACAGTTGTGGCACAGGTGGACCGTGGAATTTTTATAGCATGTTGTTGGGCAGGGGGCTCAGAAAGAAAAAGGTTGATAGCTGCTGCCCTACTGCCTTCCAAATGTTATGACTGGTAATAATATTTTCATTTGAGGATCTCCAGTGTTTGTATGTGTCAATTAAGCCTCACAACACTCCTCGGAGGGAGGTAAGTAGCATTGTGTCTATTTGTATAGATGGGGAATGAAACTCTGAGACCTTAAGCATTTTGCCAAATATCACAAAGTGAGTCTGTGAGAGAGCTGGAAACAGAGCCCAGAAATCCTGACTCCAGTCCCATGCTCTAATTACTAGACAACTATTCCTCCCACCTTCTTTTTGCATTTGTGGCAACAAAATAGTCTGTTCCTTTTCACCATCCTACTGTGTCTGCTCCTGAATGTCGCTAGATGTGGCTTAATGCCAGGAAGGCTGTCAGATTGTATGAATGAATCTTTAATTTTGAGATCACAGCTCACCACTAGACTGAGCATGTGCAAAATATATGGTATAAATTATTGTGACTCATAGCCTTTAACATGTTTATGTGGTTGTCACTGACAAATATTTCAGTATTAAAAACTATGAAGAGATAGTTAGACTTCGAGCAGAGACGAAGCTAACCTTGTAAACTTTGTCCACAATTCAACTTATTCTACCAAATGCCTGTGTAGGAATGTGAATCCTCTATCATCCTGACAAAATGCCCTTATCTTTTTTGTCTGGCCATCAGAGTGTGACAGACTATGTATTATGAAGACTTGAAATGGATCATAATCTATCTCCAGTCAATATCTATGGTAAAATAAATTTTCCCTCTTATGACATGTTCCACAAGTGCTGCAGTCTTCATTATCACAGCCATATACATATGATGAATAACATACTGGGGGAAAAGTGAATTATGATGGAATTTATATTTCAGAGGTTTGCAGTCTGTTGCCCTTGTACCACTGCTGGCCCCTGGAGAGCTGGTGGGTCACAGGATCTTGGGTCTTCTTTTTTCCAGCTGCTTGTGAGCTAATTAATTGTAAATAAGGAATTAGAGGCCTGTAAAAGCAGACGGAATGCAGGAGAACTAGCTTAGCTGTCTCTACTAGGAGCCACTGCTACGTGAAAGAGGGAGAAGAAATGAGAACTTTCCTCAGGGTTTGGAGTCATCAGCAGGAGAAGCCAAATTAAACCCAGTTTGAGATTTTTAAAGGTGCCTAAAGGAGTTAGGTACCCAGATACAATGGGATTTAGAGACCTAACTTTCTTCGGCTCTTCTGAAAATCCTAGCCTTCGTAGAGAAGTCCATATAAATGCTGCAGAACTGGCAGCAGTAGACAGATTGGGCCAATGGTTCTTAAAGGGTTGTAAATACTTTCCGTCCTTGAGTTACTTGCGGCATGATTAATTAAATGAACACATATACAGTCTTATTAGAGCCCTTGTTCTTATTTCCCAGTATGACTTTAATTATTCTTTTGTCCACAGTGAGAAGAACTTGGCTCTTGTTAGGTCCCAGTCCAGCAATGATCTCTGTGCGGATGCAGGGGACTGCCTGCATGAAAATCGCTGCAGTAGCAGAGCCTTAGTGAATGAATACAAAGGAGGACCACTCTGGTAAAAAACAGCATTGTTAGGCCTTACTCTTGAATTGTTGCCAATCCACAAGCAATATTTTTCCATTGAGGTTGGACTTGTATGGGTATTCTATAGGACTTTTCTGTTTTTCCTTTTTTGGTTTTTCCTTTTTCAATATGAGCTTCCTCAGTCAATTTTGTTTCTAAATAGTTTCTCCACTTATGGAAATTGATAGCTATCATATTTTTATTAATCATTTATCTAGAACCATAAAGCGCTACAGAGGAAGTAGTGGCATAGGCAGAGATAATATTACAAACAAGCCAGAATGTACAGAATGGGTTTTGGCCATTAGAGCATGAATACTTAACAGGCGGATTTTGAGTAGTTCTGAAAAAAATATAGCAACTCTGAAGCACAGTTCTGTTATTTCACTGTCTTATATTGCAGTAGTGCCTAGAGGGCCCCAACCAAGATTGAGGCCCCAATGTTTTAGGAATAATATATACACACATTAAGAGACAGTCTCCATCCTGAAGAGCTTACAGTCTAGATAAATAGGACAGACAAAGGGTGGGAGAAAGGAAGTGTTATCATCCTCATTTTATACATGAGGAGCTCAGGAACAGAGAGATTAAGTGATTTACCTAAGATCTCACAGGAAGTCTGTGATAGTCAGGAATTTAACCCTGGTCTCCTGATGCTAGTCTGGTGCCTCTGTGACAGGGTGTACCAATCCCGCACTGTGGGCCCAGGAGGCCACACCCCTTTTCCCCTGCTGTGCATGCTCCAGATGTAAGAGAGAGAGAGAAAAGAAGGCAGCAAGGTCAGTCGGGGCTGCCTGCGGTGGAGGAAGGATGTGTACTGCAGTGTTCTCCAGAGGAGCCAATGATGCTTCATGTGCCAGAGCCCATGGACCCGGACTATGCTATGGACAACTCGCCGACTGCAGAGACTGATGGTGTAACATGGTTTCTAGGTGTTATGTTTGTGTTTGTGTTCAATACACATTAGTGGTTATGTTATAATGTTTAATATTTAGTAATAGAATGCATAAAGCAATGGTCACCGAGAGACTGGTTCAAACCAACTCAGTCTGGAACTTTCGCGCCACGCAGGCTATTTAAGGACAGTGCTCCGTGTCAGCCAGGCTGTCCATTGAAGAGGCAGCCAGATACCTGTCTTGTTTGCGTGGGCTTCGGAGGATTCCTTCTATGGTTCCTGATCCACATTATCGATCTGCAAAGGCATCAAACACCTGAGCCAACCTACCCATTCCCGGTTCTAGCACTGTTGTGTTCCTGGTTCGGCCATAAAAGGTCCTGAGCTCCTTCTATCTCTGGGCACGCCAGTCCGGTGAGAGAGTTGTAGGTCCAGGATCCTACGATTCCTAGCTTCAATGACAGATACTCAACATCAGTTGCTGATTTCCAGACTCCTAGAGACAGTACAGTTACTGGGTTTTTTTCTTTGTTTTACCTTTTAGTTATAGTTAATTGCCAAGGTCGGGGGTGGGGGCGGGAGCTGGGCTTCACACCCATCTCCATCTTTTGGGGCAACCACATTGCTTTTTTCATGGTTTATCGTGTTTTATTCTTTCCCTTTCCCAAACATTGTTAGCTTTCCCTAATAAATTCCCTGTTTGTTTTTGAAGCATACACCTCTCTCTGTCTTTCTTTAAATCTGTTACATACTTGCGGGAAGTGGGTGGATTAATTTACTCCCCAGGTGATAGATACTAGAACGCCAGTCCTAGAATCTGGCCACTGTTACTGAGAACCTGTAACAATGGGGATGCCAAGATGCTGCTAGCCAAAGAGATGCCTGGGATGCAACTTGTGGCAGGAAGTGACCCAGGGGATGTAGCAGAAGCCGATGCCTAAAAACCCTTAGTGGGGAAGTCCCTGGCTACATATGACCCTAGGTTGGAACCCAGCAGAGCAGGAGGGGCTGGGTTTCCCTACCACAGACCACTAGACGTGGCTGCTGTTTGCTCTCGGTCCCAGCCTGAGGGCTCAGGGACCATAAACTGTGTGTTTGTTCTGCCCCAACCAGGGGCTATAGACTGATTGATTGCTGTTCTTCCCTGCTCCAGAGGCTGATTCCCCAATTGCTACTGTCTGCCCCAGCCAGGAGGCTTAGGGGCAATAGACTAATTGTTTGCTCTGCACCACCATGTGGCTATAGACTGATTGCTGTGCCCTCTCACCCAGACAGCCAGAACATGGCGGCATGTGGAGCCCCCATTAGGGGAGGCTAGTTCCTGGCTCTGCCCCTTCCATCCATGCCCCACCCCTGAAGCCAGAGCCCCAAGCATGCCCTCCTCCACCTGGAGGAGTCCCGAGCACCCCCCGCCCCTTGGCTGGAGAAGTCTTGGGCCAGCAGAAGCCCCAAGCCTCCCCCCCCACCTGCTCGGAGGAGCCCCGAGCCAGCCGCGCGATGCCTGCCTGCCCAAGACCCCAAGCCGCTGCAGGGAAAAGCTTCTCACTCTTGTCTGAAGAAGCTTTTCATATGCCCCATACAGGTTCCGGGGTGGCTGAAGAGGCAGTATTTGCTACTCAGCTTCCTGAGTTTATCAGTAATCTCTCTGGAGTCCAGGGAAACTACTGATGAACCCAGGAAGCTGAATAGCACACACCGCTTCCTCAGCTTCCCTGGAACCTGCACGGGGCATAATAAAACAAACTTCCCCCCAAACCCCGTAACCAAGGGCCTATTATACTTGCTGCCCATGGGCCAGAACTGCCTCTCCCAGCCAGGAGGCTTGTGGGGGTCATAGACTATTTGTTTGCCCAGCCCTGCCCCGGGGCTACAGGCTGACAATTGTTCCATCCTACCCAGGGGGACAGAACTTCAACTCTTCTTGTTGGCCCAGCCTGGAGACTCGGGGCTATTGACTGTTTATTTGCTCATCCCCACCAGGGGTCCAGAACCCACCATATTGCAGTTACCTGATCAAACAGGGAATCCTGACAACTGAGTGTTAGGGAGTGTCAATCCCGCACTGGGCCCCCTGTCAGAGCCTCAAACAGAAGACCATCCTTTCTCTCTAGCTTTAGTTTCAGATGTCCATATAACATTATAAGTAGCAAAATGGGGAGTGGTAGCAAGACTATAGAGAGAGGCAAAGGAAGAGGGGTTACTTCGCAAGCCCAGAAACTAGTGTGGGGAGGACCAGTAGGTGGCAATTGTAATACAAGTTCCGGTCTTAGTTTGAGTCTTCACAGTGGTAGTTGTACAGATAAAGGGTCTTCATTAGTGATGTTGAATAGTGATATTCAGTTGCACTGATGACCATATTTTAGTGTACATTTACATTGTACTGTTGATAAGACAAGACATAGTACTGGCTGTGGTGGCAAAATGGAGGTGACAGTAGTATTAGCAGGTGACATAAAAGGGGTGGCAATGCCCGGAGATGGGACACTAGTTTATATGAGGCCTGACAGTACATCCTAATTGTATTTGGGAGAGTTTATTCTCTGCTCACTTCTGTTCTCAAACTACAGAATATTTAAAGGTTCTGCTTATTTTGCTTTTTAAAAATGGCATTAAGAGCTATTATCTGTGCCTGTCATTACTGCTTTCTTCACTTGTCAGACTTGTTGCCAATGATCCACCAGTTGCTCGTTTTTTTAGCGAATTTAGTGGCCGATGGCAGTGTAAACTGGAGACCTGTATTTATCTACAGAGCAAGTCCAGCATATGGTTTGTCACTGCAAGCTTCTCAATACACTTCACCACCAATGTGTATCAGCCCAGGCTTGGAGGGTCCATCTCAAGTTGGAAGAGCGTAGTTTATTCTCCAGCTTATTCATTTGGCCAGCTATATTAGAGGAGACTCAGACTTCTATGATCAAAGACTGCTTGTTTCCTTAGCCTCAGATTGGTGGTGGTGGTGATGTTTTAAAAACGTTGGAAATGGTGTACAAAATCAAATATAAGTATCAGTTTTAAAAAGAGATTCAGTGAAAGGATTTTAAAAAATTAAATATTCTCTGACAATGCATCTTGCTACGATATTGCTTTATTTTGGAAGTCTATTCCAGAGACTGAACAATGGATGAGTCAGTTAAAAGCAACTGCAGTGCTGGAGAAGATGACTGTTAATTTTCAAAACAGGAGAGAACAATAGAATAGAATTAATTTTGAAACTACTTAAAGTATCAAGAGACTTCAGCATGAACTTTTCTGTAGTAAACCTGTTGCCTCAATGGATTTTATCTGTAGTGACTGTTTGACAATGACTTCTTTTTGAAGAGATCCCTACAATAGCCTCTCAAACACTACAAGACCAATGTTTTCCTGGATATTTGACTCAAGTGTGTTGAATTGCTCCATCCTAAGCATTCCATGAAATAGTTTTACAGAAAAAAGGTCATTGCCCTACAGTGTGGAATCTCCAACAATAATAGATAAGAGCAAGGAAGTAAAACTGAGCCGTTTAGTCTCATTTTCCAGACTGACTGTAGCATGGGGTGGAGGGGTAAAGTAGTTGTAAATAATATTTTTAAATTAGTTTTAATAATCTAAGGTCATGCTGTTATTTCTCTATACAGTGAGTAGCACAATGGGGGCCCTGATCCTTGATGCTATTGTAATACAAATAATAAATGATGATGGTTAAAATAAAAATAGCTTATTACAAGCTATGTAATCTGCTATTCTTTGTCTGGTGGAAGAAAGGAACAATACTGAATTCTTGCACACCATTTTGTGAGACTTAATTCACATTTGAACAGTTAGTGAGTTTTCTTCCACCAATACATATAAATAGAATGAACCTGTTGTTTTTTAAAAATAAGCGTAACCCCCCCATTCTGCTCACTATTCCAGTATGAGGTTATTCAAGATAGGGGAAGGCTGCCTTGTGGCTTTTACACAACTTTGGGAAACTAGGACTGAGGGTCATCAATGTTCTCTGCATTGTGTGTCAGTGTGTGTTCACCTCAGACCAGACCCACTCAGACAAACCATCAGGAACTATTACTAGAGAAAATTCTCCAGTCTCTACTTTGTATTTCTGAACTCTGTTCTCAAATAAGTAAAAGTCACTCCATGCTGAGATTGACACCGCGAACCCTGAGCATGCTCAGTAAGAACTTAGGAATTCTTTTTTTTTTAAAGTGTCCTGGCAAAGAGCCAAGTATGTGAGGCGTGGATCAGCAGACTCACAGCTCTGAGGTAAAGGACAAGAGTGAGCATGTGCAAAATTGGTGGCTACTGAGCATGTACAGTAAGGGGTGACAGAGATCAGTTAGCTGGTAAGAACTCACTCAGACCATGTTGATGACGCTCGTTAAAAAAATAATGCATGAATTACATTTGTGGATGAACTCCTTGGGGGAGAATTGTATGTCTCCTCCTTTGTGTTTTACTCACATTCTGCCATATATTTCATGTTATAGCAGTCTTGGATGATGACCCAACATGTTGTTTGTTTTAAGAACACTTTCACTGCAGATTTGACAAAACGCAAAACCCAATGTGAGATTTCTAAAGACCTGTACTCGACCCAAGATCTAAGAATCTGAAGTGCCTTCCAAAATCTGATTGGGACGAGGTGTGGAGCATGCTTGCAGAAGTCTTAAAAGAGCAACACTCCAATGCCGAAACTACAGAACCCGAACCACCAAAAAAGAAAATACAACCTTTGTGACGTTGTGCAGTCTATATGGTTTTATAAAAACATGATAATAAGTGAATATAATGTAACTGGGATAGTTTTATAAAGATTTGATAATAAGTGAATATAATGCAACTGGGATATGCTTCGTACAAAAGGTCTCTTGTAAGGTATCATTGCAAAGCTCATAATCTACTGAGTGTGATCATCCTATTTGTAGAAATGTACTACTCTTGTTTCTAAAACCAGAAATATAAAACATAACTCTGAGGGCCTATTGTAATTATGTAAAGTGTGGGCCATTAATGATGGTTTGGAATCTTGATGACTCCCATTAACAAGGACCATTGTCTGCAGATGGCTGTGTTCACCTGTTAGTCTTCCCGTATATGTGTGTGCTGGCAAGTGGGCAATGAAGTCTTGCAGTGACATGTGATCATGTCACCTGAACTGGAATCCATCTTTAACCCAATGCTTTTCCAGTGACGGGGGGTGGAAACCCAGAGGGACAAAGGGTTCCTGCCTTATGCAAAAGATATATAAAGGGGTGGAACAGAACAAAGGGACACAGGAGCCATCATGAAGAATCCCCTAGCTATTACCTAAGCTGGGACAAGAGCTGTACCAGGGGAAAGAATTGTGCCCAGGCCTGGAAGGTGTCCAGTCTAAGAAAAAACTTACTGAAGCATCTCTGAGGGTGAGATTATCTGTATTCAGTTTGATTAGGCATAGATCTGCGCATTTTATTTTATTTTGCTTGGTGACTTACTTTGTTCTGTCTGTTATTACTTGGAACCTCTTAAATCCTATTTTTTGTATTTAATAAAATCACTTTTTTCCTTATTAATTTACTCAGAGTATGTATTAATATCTGGGGAAGCAAACACTGTGCATATCTCTCTATCAGTGTTATAGAGGGCGAACAATTTATGAGTTTGCCCTGCATAAGCTTTATACAGGGTAAAACGGATTTATCTGGGTTTAGATCCCATTGGGAGTTGGCCATCTGAGTGCTAAAGACAAGGACACTTCTGTGAGCTGTTTTCAGGTAAACTTGCAGCTCTGGGACAAATGATTCAGATCCTGGGTCTGTGTTGGAGCAGATGGGTGTGTCTGGCTCAGCAAGACAGGGTGCTGGAGTCCTGAGCTGGCAGGGAAAACAGAAGCAAGGGTAGTCTTGGTACATTGGGTGGCAGCTCCCAAGCGGGTTTCTGTGATCCGTCACAACCTTCTGCTGGTGGTATTTGACTCAGATGATGAGAATGAACTGCTTTGGATCGTTATTGATCAGAACCCATCATCAGCATGGAAGCATGTCCCCTGGAATGGTGGTTGAAGCATGAAGGGACATATGAATCTTTAGAGCATCTGGCACGTAAATATCTTGCAAACTCGCTACAACAGTGCCATGCAAATGCTTGTTCTCACTTTCAGATGACATTGTAAACAAGAAGCGGGCAGCATTGTCTCCTGCAAATGTAAACAAACCTGTTTGTCTGAGCGATTGGCTGAAGTAGGATTGAGTGGACTTGTGGGCTCTAAAGTTTTACATTGTTTTATTTTTGAATGCAGTTATTTTTTTGTACATAATTCTACTTTTGTAAGTTCAACTTTCATGATAAAGAGATTGCACTACAGTACTTGTATTAAGTGAATTAAAAAAATACTGTTTTATTTTTACAGTGCAAATATGTATTATAAAAATAAATCTAAAGTGAGCACTGTACACTTTGTATTCTGTATTTGTAATTGAAATCAATATATTTGAAAATGTGGAAAACATCCAAAAATATGTATATAAATTGTATTCTATTATTGTTTAACAGTGTGATTAATTGCAATTAATTTTTTAAATTGCTTGACAGCCCTACTTGTAATGTTTCTGAAAGTTTCCTGCTGCACATCATCCTACAGCAGCACTAGCAAAAAAACCCCCGATACAACAAAACCCTGTTTCTGGACCCCTTTCAACAGGCAGCCCCTGTTCTAGATCAAACTGGACAGGTACCTTTCGCGGTCTGGTTGAGTGCCTAGGAACAATCTGCACTGCATCATTTGTCAGGGCAGCTTGGTGCATGCTGGTTATCATTTGGGCTGGCACATCCATTCTATCTTCTATGTTTCTCTCCCAGGCCAGCTGACGCAGTTCTCCTTGCAGCTATCAGAATGTCAGGCTGGGGGGCTGCATAGGTGCCAACCTGTTCCACATTTCTTGCTCCTGGGTGTCATGTGTGAACTGTGGTGTCAATATATAGTCCCAATCAGGGAAAGGAGGCTTTCCCCTGCCCCTCAGCTCAGTAGGGCCCCTAACTCAATGGCATAGGATGAAGCTGTCTCTCTCAGGTATTGGTGTCTTTCATAAAAGTCTGCCCTGGGGACCAGTGACAAATGGCAACCACTGTATTCTGCTCTAAGCTCTTCAACAGTTCAGGCTGGAAATTGCGCCTGAGGCAGCAGGTTAAGGACTAACGTATGGACCCCTCCCACTGAGGTATCTCACCAGTGTGGGGAATTTCAAAGGCTCAGGAATGCCAGTGGCTGATAGCAGATACTCTGTATCTTTTATCCAGGCCTCTGTGTCTATCCTGCAGTCTGCATCACCACTGAACTCAGGGACCCCATGGACCTGGTGCTGTGCAGGGAGGTACAGCATTACTATATTCATCTCTAAGACTTGCTGCCTGACACTTTCACCCTGAGTGGCAGGAATCTCCTGGCTACAACAGCCATTGGACATCTCTACTTTCACTGACTCCAAACTGAGGGCAGGCCAGCCAAACCCAAGGCTCCAAACTGAATCCATGCTGTCTTGGTTCTCTATGTGGCAGCTTCCCTACTGTGTGCAAACAAATTAAACTTCCCCATCTGAGTTATGGCACCAAAGCTAAAAACAATGTACTCCTCCTGCTGTTCAGCAACCCACTATGAGTTTGTCCAAGCTAGGATGAGCCTGACTCATGGCCTTTACACAGCTGTGGGGAGCAGTCCTGAGGCTTCTCTTTGGCCAAATCCTGATGCTGGCTTTCTTGTAAGGATAGAATTCTTAGGAATATTTCATGATTGTGGAAGGGAAACAAAATTCTGAGAGCCAGAACTCAAGAATTCCCTGCTCCCTCATCACAAACTGCTAATATGGCAGTAGGAGCTTTGAGGAGTGGCAGTGTTAGGAAAGGCAATTACCCCCACAATGGTTTAGTGTCTGGTGGCAGGATTCCCTCAGCCTAGTGGCAGCTAGAGCTAATGAAGGTGCCATGTTTCTTAAAGCCTGAAGAGATGGCTGATGGTTCCTAAACAGCTGAAAATCATCCTATTCCCAGGGTGGTGGTGGTGAGGGGAGTGGCACAGTTCCCAGAACTTCTGCAAGCCCACCCATGAGTTTTGTCTCCCTTCCCAGGCCCTCATCTTTCCCACTTGGTTGCTCTTCTGGGTTGAAACCCCAAGGTATCAGTAGCCTCCATGGGAAAGAAAGGGTGGGAAGAGAGTGGACATGCAGAAGTATAGTCTGAGGTCAGAAAGATCATTTGTATGAGCTTCCCACTCCCTTCAGCATCTCTGCACTTCTTTTCTGTGTAACAGTTATGTGGTCACTCATCACCCATTCTCTTGCTGGCCTAACCATTTTCAGAATTGATAAGGATATTATTACTTTGATTTACGGGTGCTCGTGGGCTAACAGAAGGTCAGGAAGCTACTGTAATACTTGCTGTAAATATTTTTGTAAAACTTGATATGATAAAATGGGATTCTAAAACAGAATAGAATTAACTAGATGACTTTTTAATGTCACCCAATGAATGATGACTGACACTTATGTATTTTTAAGTGACGTTTCCTTCTGAAGCACAGCAACTTGGGCATGATGTGGATGCCTCATGAAGACAAATAGTTCTTCAGTCAAATTTCTTGGTAGTAAATGCTCAGGCATGCAATCCTCTTATCCCAGCAAACCAACCAATCCAAACTTCTCAAACAGCAAACCAAAATTTGTGTTTGTCCATTTCCCTCACGCACTTTCTTCCAGGTCATCCCTTATGCCCAGCACATCCTTCTCAAACCAATTAACAATTAACAAAGTAACCACCATATCCTCCTTCATATCCCTTCTCCAAGTCCACTTCTATCATAATGGCCATAGTAAATTGCAGCTGTAAATTAGTGAATCTTTCATTGTTAAGATTTTCTGTTTGCTTATAGTTATAAAAACCCAAACACCCCTCATATTCTGCACTTGGTTTGCTATGTAACTGTTTTCCTATTACTGTTACATTTGTTTTCCATCCTCCATCCTGGTTTGCTAGTGTTTGCTACACCTACGTATTTGCATCATGGCTTCACTTAAATTGAAAACTCTTCAGGGCAGAGATTCTCACTATAGGACAAATTCTCCATTGTGGCCAAGATCTATTGGTACAGCAGAGTTGGGAGCCACTAGAAAGCCAGTTATAACAACCTGTTCTCTGCTCAGTTTGGCCCCAGCACAAATTAGAGCAGCCTGGGGGCTGTTCTAACCTATATCATCTGGCAGTGGTCTAAATGGACTGTGTATTAACTGAGAATAGCTGGAGGTCAGCACTGCTCCAGCAACATACTCTATGCTGGGGCCTGGAGGCAGGGGTAATGTAGGAGCTGGCTATACTGGCTTTATGCCAACCGAGAGCTTGCCCCCATTAGGGGAATTCTCATCTGGTCTCATTTGTCTCCTTTGCATTGCTGGAATGAAATAGAAACCCTGTTCATCTAGTGCTTAGCTTACTGGAGCCCCAAGCCTAATGGATACCTCTGGATAGTACTTGAATTCTTCTAATGAAAAATGAACAATAAAAAAATTGAAATTTAGTAACTTTTTAAAAATAAATTGATTTTAAAGGAGCTCTTTTGAAAGACACATTAATTTGACTATTGGTACATTTGACAGCTGCCAACAATTGGCACAGCACTACAGTGCTTTCCTGATCTTCTACGGTCAATATGGTTTCCCTAATTCCTGTTCTAGGCTTTTTTTCTGGCTATACTTTCTTTTATAACTTTTGGAGCAAAATTGTCTCTTGGTCTCAAATAATTTGTGTTTTTGTAAGGTGAAAGTGTCATATTTTTTTGCATCAGAGGGGTAGCCGTGTTAGTCTGGATCTGTAAAAAGCAACAAAGAGTCCTGTGGCACCTTATAGACGAACAGACATATTGGAGCATAAGCTTTCATGGGTGAATACCCACTTCATCAGGTACGTAAGGTGCATCTGACGAAGTGGGTATTCACCCACGAAAGCTTATGCTCCAATATGTCTCTTAGTCTATAAGGTGCCACAGGACTCTTTGTTATATTTTTTTGCTTCATTCATTTCTGTACAGCATGACCTGGTGCAGCAAAACTATTCATTTTGAGCTTGTTTCCAGGGAGGTTTCTCTTTTACATAATTCTACTCCATGATGTCTCTCTGGTGAATACAATAGAACAGTTACTGCAACCCTCAAATAAGCAAAATGTCTATTGACTTCAATGGGAATTCTGTTTGGTCTAGGACTACACAATTTGGCTCAAAGCTACTAACGTCAAGACTCTATCATTTACTTTATTGGCTCTGACTGTGATTAATGTGACAGCAGTATTGTCAACTGTCACAATATTTGGTGTTTTTGCTTAAAACTCCAGGTCTTGGAGTCAGGTGATTATGATAGACGGTCAGCTTTGTCATTTTTCTAGCATTAACGGTTGTGAGAAAAGTTTGAAAGACTTAAATGTCTGAAGGCAAATAAACACTATTTTTTAAAAATATAATGCTTGGACTAACAATACTGTGATAGCTGTGACCGAGCTTCCAAGTCCTCTGTAGTGCCGCACACCCTGAATTTATTTCCTTTCCTTTCTAATATATTGATCCAATAAAACAGATGATGGAGTCTGAGTCTTAGCTGTACATGGGTCAATAGGCAAAGGTGGCTTTAAGCAGCCACCTTTCTGTCTCATCCAATCCGTGGGCCTCTCTGATGCTGCTCATTCTGCTAGTCAGGAACAGCCCCTTCATGCTCCCACCCTCTCCTTAGCCTGCCCTGGCATGTCTCCTGTCTGTGTGTGTAGGGGCGGTGGGAGTGGAGGGAGGGGAGAGGAAGAGTGGATGGCATAAAATCTACCAAAAGAGCATCCCAACCTGTCCTTTTAGGGCCCTGGAAAAGGGAAGGGACTTAACCAAGGGTGAGCACCTACCCCACTGTTTCATCACTTAAAAGGGAAGTATACAGGCCGCTGTGTCAGATTAATAGCCTCACTCAATGCATATTGGAACATTTAAACTTTTTAAGTTGGACATTAAAGAACCAGTGTCAATGGTAGGAATGTATCAAAATTTGCAAGAAGCAACTCAACAAAGGCACTCCTTTTTGTGCAAACCAATGTGGCTACAATGCTTGAAACATACACAGAAAAATAAGGTGCCAAAAAGTGTTCCCAAGAGTTTTATTATCTTAATTACTGGTTTAGGAAGGTATTGCCTGTATTCTTGGTGTTTTGGAGTAAATTTTCAAGATGCTGTGTGGGAGGTAATCCTGGAAATGAATAAGACTTTTGCATATAATTATCATGCAAGATGTTCTAAAAATATGCTTCATTGCGGTTCACTGTTCAGAAATATTACTCTTTTCAGGTCTATTTTTATGAACAATTTAAATGATTTATAATGGTTTCTTTAAAAAAAACCCTATTTTCTATTACTATCATACATCTTGTGGTGGAGGATAATTTATCTGAAACTTCCAATTAATTATTTTAATGTGTCAGTCTATAGAAAACTCAGAACAACTTTGTATAAATAACAGAGGAAGGCTTAAAATAGTGTCAAATAGGATCAGTGCATTAATCCCTTCACACGCTGATGAAGAGAGCATGATGTGCTAGGGTGTCTTTGTCCCTCCTGGTGACATAGCCAAAGAACATAGCCAAAGAACATAGCCAAAGAACATGCAATGCTGCTTTTGAATGTAGTGAGCAATTGGAAAAAGACCAGATCTTTGCAAGATTGTGACATTTTGCACAAAGTCAAACCACTTTATGCTCAGGATTTGGCGCTGACAGTGCATATGAAATTTCCTCTAGCTGCTCCAAGTCTGCCTGAAAGAGGCCCCAGGTTTCTGACCTGTATAGCAATACAGGCAGCACACAGTTTGATAGATCCCAGACTTTGTCTCAGAACAGAGACATTTTTATATCCATAGGTGAGACATAGACTTCATGCAGGAGGTGGTGAGACCTATTCATTGGAGGATATCTCGTTTGCTGTGACAGTTTGAACTCTTCTTGCAGCCTAGGTAGATGAAGGCTTCAGCGCTCTTCATGATGTTCAACCCAACCTGTACCAGAGGTTCTGGTGGCCCAGCTCCAAGGTTCTGGATCTTGGTCTTCTGCCATGTTCAATTCTATGGTGTGGATGTTCTCTTGGAAACCTTGAGGGGCAGGGCAGAAATTCTCTAGTTTCTCCAAAAGCAAAGCAGCATCATTGGTATAGTCTTGGTCAGTGAACAGTTCTTGACCAACCTTGATTCTGATGTCTGGCATGGTAAGTCCTAATATCCAGTTAATAGCCCCTCAGAATAGTGCCAAGGCGAGAATATATTCCTGTTGCACATCTGAGTTTGTGTAGAAATGTGGCAAAAGCCATGAACCAATATGCACTCTCACAACAGTACCAGTGTGAAGATGGCACGCCAGATTTAGCAGAACATCTGGAATGACAACTCTTTTCATTGCAAACCAAAGTGCTGACCTGTCAACGGATTCCAAAGCCGCTTTGATGTTGATATATGCCCCATGAAGCAGGCAGTTAAATTCTCAGGGCAGCTCAGCCACAAGCCAGAGGCTGAGCCTGGTGTCTGTTGTTGACCGCCAGGTAGTGAAACCTGATTGCTGTGAATGATGATGTCTGTTAAGGCGAAATTGCATCCTATCAAACTAAATATGAGCAAAGACCTTTCCAGGGACTGATAGCAATGAGATCAGTCTATAGCTGTGACACTTTGTGTGAGATCCTTTACCCTTGTACAGGGATGCTATGATGCCATCTTTCCATTCTGCTGGTACCCTGCCTGATACCCACACTTTTAAAAACAATCCATGCAGGCCAGTGCTCACTGGTTTCAAGGCACCTTTCAATAGCTCAGCTGAAATTCCATCAGGTCCAGCAACAAGTCCATTCTGTAACTTTTGGATGGCTTTTCATACTTCCTTGAGTGATGGAATATCAATGTGTCTCCCTGGGTCTGTGGCTGTACAGTTTGTCAGGTCATATAGCTCTGGACAGTCATCTGCATGCTTTCATAATGTATTTTCCATCTGTCCAGGACCACGTCTATTGATGAGCAAGGAGAGCCATCTGGTTTCATGATGGGAATGCTATTAGGCTGTTTATGGCTGCCCGCCAGGTCTGTGAGAGCAGGATTCAGATCGTTGTGCTTTAAGCTGTCCTCTGCTTCATCAACCAGGGAGTTGATGTACAACTCAGAGTCAAGTTTTGCCATGATCTGGAAAATACCTTTCAACCATTTACATTCTTGGACATCTCCCTGCTTGTGTGCTTCTGCCATTATTGCTATAAAGTCCTCAGAAAGCCAAGGTTTCTTGCATGACGGGTTTGAAGCCAATTGTTTCAGTGGTAGCCTTTAGTTTTGTCCTTGTTTTTTTTTTTTTTTTGGTCTCTTGGATTGTCACAACTGTTTGCCCATCTAGAAGTGTCGTGTTCAGATTCTGCCCTGTTGCAGCTGTGGGCCCATCCCCCAGCAAACATCTGATGATGTAGCCAGGGCCAGCGCAACCCATTAGGCGACCTAGGTGGTCGCCTACGGCGCTAACATTTGGGGGGCGGTGCCCGCAGCGGCCAGATCTTCGTCCGCCCCAGTTGTCGTCAGTATTTTGGGGGCGGGACCTTCCGCCGCCTCTGTCGGGGGCGGTATTTCGGGGGTGGGATCTTCCGCCGCCTAGGGTGGCAAAAAAGCTGGCAGCGCTCCTGGATGTAGCTTTTCACCTTCCTGCTAGCTTTGCTCCTAGTAGAGATGAGACTGAATCAGAGCCTCAAATGTGAGCCCTTCCCCCCTACAAGCCTCAGGGGGCAGTGCAGATTGGAGTCATGGATCTAACCATGTCCCTACTTTCATGGATCTAACCATGTCCCTACTTTCATTAGATCTGACCCAGATCCCAAGTGGATTTGACACAAGATGTGCACTGGAGCCTTTAAGGTTAGCCTCTTACGGTAATGATTGATGTTGCAAGATGCCTGTTGTGATAGGGTGTTCACCCCACACTTGCCCTAAAAGGGTTAATGAAGGCAAAGAAAGAGGCTAGTTAACCCAGTGGGTCACAGCTGAGGGGAATCAGATGGCCAAGTATGAATGAGTAAGGGAGTCCAGCTGTGGAGGAATGAGCTGGGCTGGACTTATAAAGGCAGGAAATTGAAAGCAATATGGGCTTCTGGGAAAGGGCAGACACTCCCTAGAAGGGGGAGGAGTGTTTGGAGACTGCAGAGTGTGTGGGATGCAGTCACTCCCTGGGAAGAGGGAGAAGGATCTGAGCAGCTTCTCAGTGTCAGGAGTAACAGGGCACTCTGGAAGCTCAGGCAAGTCCTCAGGGCAGCAGCTGTCCTTCTCAGCGTCCCGCTCCAGCAGTGGGAGAGAAGCATCTGCCTCCCTCAGGAGCCCCCAGCCCGACTGAGCTGCAGGGCCCACCCTTTATACTTCTGCTTCCTGTCTTGCCCCTCAGCTTCTGGAGAGGCGAGGGGCAGGCGGGACTTTCCTGGCTCTAAAACCCAAGGGGTTGGTTGTGATTCCTCCTGGTCTATCTCTGAGGGAGGCCAAGCCTCCTCACTACAAATGTGCTCACACTATCATTTATTTACAAATCTTTTATATAGTAATCTACAAATATTAGATTACTGCTACTTAATATGGCCTTAATGTAAAAGTGATTGGAAAATATGTAGGGTGATCATAATATACGAGGAGCATGTGTGTCTCTGGGTGATATTTCAGGTGCTGGTTTTGAAATAAAGCCCTAATTGGCTTGGCATTTGCCATACTACTGCCACAGCTGTAGTCAGAGGTGCACAAACTGGACAACCATTGATTTTAAGACAGACAGAGCTGGCAGTGTCATGTTCTCAATGTCCCTTGACTATGAAACGAACTTTTGCCTTTGGTCCAAAATAGTCAATGATCATTGATCTTCAGGACATGCTGCAAGGACTGTCCTTTTGCTTATGTGGCTAATGGGATGGAAGTTGGTGAGGAAAGTACTGCCTATTGGGTTGTGTTGGGGATAGCGTTGTTGGAGTTTATCCTGGGGTCTTGCTGCTGGTTCTCTTTTTGTTGTATTGTTTCTTTAGATAATGTCCAAGAGGCCCAGAGTAGCAGAGTGGTGCCTTTTAATGTGTTTATAAATGGTTGTGGTTTGCTCTTTAAAGAGCAAAACAATATGAGAAAACTACAGGGATGCAGTTGGGTCCCAGATAACTATGGTTACTAAACAACTGAAAATACTCAAACTTGCAAGGCCTAATAACTTATATACTTCTGTTCTGAATGGTTTCTAGCATCTTCTAAAACATAGAACACAGTGAGATCTAATAGGGGGCTCACATACTATTTAAAAGGATACTACCCTATTCTTATACATTACATAAATCACAACTAATAATAATACCAAGTACTTTTCAAAGGAGGTAAATATCTTTATAATGCACTGACGACACTACCAGGCCCATAGCCTGAGCATCATCTGTGATGCCTCCCTCTCTAGCTCCACCATCTAGGACTTTTCCAAGACCCTACCACTTTTTCCACTAGAGCATTTCCAAGATCTGACCTTTTTCTCAGTTCATATGTATTGGACAAATGTTTTTTATACAGAAACAACTTCACTCTAATCAAAACAACTGTTCTCTTTAAGGCAATATTGTGCCTATAGGACTAAATAACGAGATGCTGAGTGTTCCTCATCAATGGGAGTTAAAGGCACGCAGTATATCACAGGACTACTCCGCAGCTTGCGAGATCCAGGCATCTAGTAGAGTACCAGCCTATGTGACTGGACCTGTGGGAAGCATTTCATTCATGGAGCTCAAGTGGAGCACGCTGTAGTCTAGGGCCTATTCCTGCTGCTAGTTCCAGCCTCAGTGTTTGCGCTCCAGGAAATGCAAGGACCAGTGGGGGGAGAAGAGGTCTTCACATAGATGTTTTCATTTTTCTCTTGAGGAAGGCCAGATAATTTTTTGGAAAATCCTATTGCTTGCATTTAATTTATGCTAGGCCATTTCATTTTCATCTACGCTAGGTGATTAACACTTTTGTATATAAGAGGCATAATGATTTCTGACTTGAGTTGTGAATAAATCATTGCAGGAGTGAATGCATTGCTGCACAACTACAGCACCAGCTAAGAAAGGACAACAACCTGGGCAGAGGTGAGCCATATGACTGTCTGAATATGCTTGACTCAGGTACTTGCTTATACAGTACTAAGTGTCCCCTCCACTCCCCTCCCCCTGCCAAAAAAAGAGTGTGGGACTAATTAGTTAAAGAAAGAACAGGAGTACTTGTGGCACCTTAGAGATTAACAAATGTATTTGAGCATAAATTTGTTAGTCTCTAAGGTGTCACAAGTACTCCTGTTCTTTTTGCGGATACAGACTAACACGGCTGCTACTCTGAAACCTGTAATTATTTAAAGAGACTGGAAGTCAGCAGAGTTTCCCTGTACTTAACTTTAAATTTGCTGTATATACAGTAAAAATAATTGAAATAAATGGCAATTGCTACATCTGTGCAAATAAAACCAATATAAAATGATTTATAAAAATCCTGTGAGCGCAATGCATTTTTGGAAACATCTGTAAAGCACAAGAGGAAGAGCTCCCTTTCTGTGGATTTTAAATTAACAAAGGCTTTGGGCGTGGTTTCAGTTTTCACAGATGAAAGGCAGTAGTCATTTACATTTATACATAAACATTCACACTGTGGGGGAAGCCTGTTCAACTGTTCCAATTAAAATAAACTCTTGTTAACAGTTCTATCCTGGGGTGCTGAGTCCTCCACTGCCACTACACTGAAGGCCCTAAGAGCAACACACCTTAGATGCGCTCTAAAACGCTGTCTAACTAGCAAGCATATCCACTACTTCAAAGGACTATGTAGCTCAATGAGTTGCTCACTGATCATCCATGAAATAAATCTACAGGTCGTAAAGTGTAGGTACTACTGGCTACCATCCGCAACCCCCACTACATTCCAGAAAAGGAAGTAAATTATTAATGACACTTTATTCTTAGTAATGCCCTGGGGGTAGAGGGGAAGACAAATTTTTAGCAGCATGCCTTACTAAGCAACCTTATTGTTGTAACCCTTGTCTCTTCCACCCTGACCCCCAACCCCCAGTTTTTGTTTGTTTACAACCTTCCTGTCTGTATCTAGATTTTAAGCTCTCTGAGGTAGGGACCATGTCTTATCATCTTTCTGTGATGTGCCAAATGAATTCTGGGGTAATGAGAAATAACAACAACACAGGGCTGGACTGTCCCCTTTATATAATGGAACTCACGGGAAGGTTAGTAAATGATATAAAGTTCTGCTTGTGGAGTTTCTTCCATATTGTTCTTTTGGGTCAGGGGGAAGAGTTTCCCCCCTGCCTCTTCTCTTCCCGCCCAGTGGAATGAGCTGTGGATCTGCCCTCAATCCCCACAAACCCCTGGGATCCTCAGGAGGCCCTGTGTCTCTGTACCAGCTCAGGAGCTCTGCTCTTTCTCCTCCCTCCCAGTAGCACTGCTCCAATGGTTATGACTGCCCTTGGGGGATCCCTTGAAAGAGGATTCCATATTCTAGTCTATAGAAGTTCTTGTCCTGTGCTCACCGCTGTAGTATGTGAGTGCCTTCCAGTTATGTATTCAGCAACATGACTAACATCTCTCACAGATGTTTGTTCTCTCATCCTTTCCCTAGGGGTGAAGTGCATGCAGTGGAGTGTTTTTTGTTTTGGCATTTTGAAAATAATAAACCCACGTTCCCATATGGTTGTTAGAGAAGGCTTGCACTTAGAATGGCAGGTCGTGAGTACTTTGCTCCTATACGAGTTCATTCCACAATCTTGGGCTGGCCCCCAAGAAAGCTGTCTTCTGCACAGATAAGCGTTATTGTTATTTGTTTGTATTACAATAGTGTGTAGGAGCCTCAGTCATGGACCAAGACTCCATTGTGCTTGTGCTAGCTGTTGTACAAACACAACAAAAAGGCAGTCCCTGCCCCAAAGAGCTTTCAGTCTAAGAATAAGACAAGCAACAACAGATGGATAAAAACAGACCGTGGAGTACAAGGAAACAATGAGACAATATTGCACAGGGTAGTGGAAGAGCTATAACACAAAAGCAAAGTGAACAATGTGATGGTGGCAAACATCATGTTCCTTTTTTTAGTGAAGTGGGTTTACTTAGGAGGGAATTAGCTCAATGGAAGGGAAAGGGGATGAGGAGGATAGGTCGGGGAGGAAGGATAGCTATGGAGTGAAGCTCAGATGAAGAGACAGTGAGGGAGGGGGAATTCCATTGTGCCAGAAGTGAAATTCATAGATTCCAAGCCCAGCAAGGACCATTGGGATTATCTAGTCCAGGGGTTCTCAAACTTCATTGCACCACGATCCCCCCTTCTGACAATAAAGTTACTACATGACCCCAGGGGCGGCGGGGCGGGGGCGGCGGAGCCCAAGTCCTGCTGCTTTGGATGTGGGGGAAAGGGAGCCGCAGGCCAAGCTCCATTGCCCCAGGTGGGTGTGGAGCTCAGACTTCATGTTCAGCCCTGGGTCCCAGCAAGTCTCATGCTGGCCCTGACGACCCCATTAAAATGGGGTTGTGACCTACTTTGGGGTCCCGACCTACAGTTTGAGAATCGCTGATCTAGTCTGACTGCTTATGTAACAGTGCTCATAGGATTCTCCCCCCCAAAAAAAGTGTGAACAATGAGCCTGCATGGTGAAAAATTCTTTTCATTTAAATAAGGCACTGAAATTGTTGACCATGGTCTTTATCCCAGAACTTTAGTCAGTATTGACTCAATATTCTATGGGAAACCACTGTAGGGAGTGGAGGTCAGGTCTGATGATTTCATGGTAGCCTGTGTTGCTGAGAAGATACATGGCAGCTTTCTGTACCAGCTGACATTTCCCAGGTGCTAAAGACTTCACGCCCAGGTATATTGCATTGCTTTAGTCCAAATGAGAGGTGACAAAGGCATGAATAATAGAGGCAGGTTATCATCTTCCATGATAGGATGGAGTCTCCTAGCATACCAGAGATGGTAGAAAGCATTATTCACGGATGCTACTATGTGAGAGCTTAGCATCAGTGAGGAATGCAGGAGAACTCGTAAGCTACAGACAGAATTGACCAATTGTGGGTGTGAATGTGCAACCAGCAGAGATTGCACTCTGGTTGCAAACTCTTCAAAGGGCTTTCCTCTGCCCAGTGTCATCACCTCTTTTGCTTGGGTTCAGTTTCAGTCAGCTGTTCTTCATCCATGAGCTGACTCTCTCCAAGCACTGGTCCATCTTGGTAGTGGTGTGATCATGTGTGGTGAAGGATAAGTTGAGCTGTGTCCTCTGTATATTGCCTACACTTGAGTCCCTGTCATCTCACCAGTTTACCTAGCAGTTGCAAGTAGATTTTGAAAAGGTCCAGAAGAGAGAAATTATCCTTGTTGGACTCCCTCAAGTGAAGGTCTAGGGGCAAAGGTGCAATTTCCCATCATTACTGATTTGCTGCATCTCTCCAGGAAGGACTCGGACCATTTTAGTGCATTACCCTGGACCCCTGCACTCTCTCTCAGGCAAGACAGATGTACCTTATAGTCAACAGTGTTGAATGCTGAATACAAGGCCAGGAGGATGAGAATGGATGTCTGTCTTTTATCCATTGACAGCAGGAGGTCATCTTTCAGTTCCACGAATGCATTTGCAGTTCAGTGTCCTGGCCTGAATCACACTGTGCAGGGTGTAGGATATTAGTTTCAATTAGATGAGCTAGAAGTTGGCATTTGGCTAGTTTCTCTATGATCTTGCTCAGGAATGGGAGGTTTGACACTTGGCGGTAGTTAGTTAGAACTGATGTATCCAGGGTGGGTTTCTTCAGTGTTGATGGGATTGTTGTGTGTTTGAAGGAGGAAGGGAAGATTCCTTCTCTCAGTGATGGGTTGGCTGTTTCAGTAAGATGTGGCACCAATTGTTCATGACTCTCTTTCACGAGCCAGGAATGGCGTGGGTGAGATTTACAAGTCTCGTGTCAGGACTCCTTTAGGGTAGTGGCTTTCAAACTTATTTGATTATGTCCCCCTTCTTTGTGTCTGTAGTCCTTCCCACCTCCCCCTGCTCCTGCCATACAATTACATATACAGCCACTCTGCCTACATATATAGCTGCTCTGCTCACGCCAGAATACATTTTTCAACCCTCCCCCACAGTTTGAGAACCTCTGTGTTAGCATGTCCAAACTCCTAGATGAGTGAATGCAGGCAGGCTATTGGATGGTGCGTGGGGGTCGATCCGTGTTGTTTGAGAAGGCTTCCTGAATGTGTGTGAAGTAGGATGATAATTCTCTGCACTGCTTGGTTCTGATGAAGATTTTAGGCACTCAGGATTCATGAAGCAGTTTACTACCCTGGATAGCTCTTTTGGGTGGGATTTGGCAACTTCAGTGGAGGCTGAAAGGAAGGTTCCCTTCATCAGTAGTACAGCATACGCTTGGAGGAATTAGTTATGTTTAATTCTCTTTGTATCAGCCTTTGTTTTCCTCCACCAGTGCTCAGATTTCTGCCTCCTCTCTTCCTCTGGCACAGGGTGTCAGAAAACCAAGGAGATCTGTGTGGGTGACAGGGAGGAAGGGGTCAGTTGGGGGCCAATGTGTTAATGGTTGAGGCTAGTGCACAATGGTGATTCACCAAGTCTTTGATTCCTCATCCTGTGGGTAGTTTTGTTGTCCTTCAACATGCTTTGGCATTTGTTGAAGTCCATCAGTCTTCATGATCAAATCAGAATCATGGGCCTTTCTTGGTGCATGGGAGTTTGAAGGTCTCCGACCACTGCCTTAGTAAGATGATAGTCTGTTCAAGACTGAGTCTGGTTTGTGATGTCCTCAATACTGATATCTCAGCTGACAGTCAGAGGTGTGACTGTCTGTGTGGGTTGGATCAGGGATGACTTATGAAAGTCCTAGGGAATCAAGTGAGGAGATGATGACTTTTCCAGTTTGTGCATTGCGGTCTTGTCATCCTGGGAGATTTCAACATGCATATCAACAAGGCTGGGGTATTTCGCCACCACTGCTGACATGGTATCAGCGAGCTCCTTTATGAATCTTTTACCCTACGGTGGTCCATAAACGAGCATAAAACCTGTTATCTTTGGCTCTGGTTTCTACTGCCAGATGAATGCATTTGAATGAAATAGTCTTCCCTGAGGCACTTCTTTTGGCTTTGATGTTTTAGAAAATGAATGCAGTTGCCGCTTCCCTTTTACAGGTGCTTCATCACTCATGAGCTTGTGGATTGATTGTTGATGGCAGATAATCAGCATCAATTTTAGTTCATACTGTCTCCTTCTGGCCTGTGCCTAGGAAATGTTCCTGTGCGGTGTATAGGTATTAGATGTCTGGAATCTGCTTTATGTCCACTTTGTTTCCTTGGACAGTTCTTCCTGTTTGGACTAGGTGAATTAGTGGATTGGGCTATGGGATGACTTGAGTGGAGGAATGGTTGTTTGGATTGTCAAATGCCATGAAAAAGGCAAGTCTGTTGTATATCTTTTGGAACTGTAAACTGGTTGAGTCCTGGCCTGTTGCTGAGGGAATGAATCACCCTTTGAAAGTGTTTCAGTGCTGCTACACCAGTGCTCCGGGAGCCCTGAGGGAATTCTG
Source organism: Trachemys scripta elegans (assembly GCF_013100865.1). Classification (NCBI taxonomy): domain Eukaryota; kingdom Metazoa; phylum Chordata; order Testudines; family Emydidae; genus Trachemys; species Trachemys scripta. The sequence goes on from NC_048298.1 coordinate 308,826,299, forward strand.
GGGGATAGTGTGCATTTTGCACCCAGGCCCAGGAGGAGCACTGGGGGAGAAAGTGCCTCATTAGGGTTCACAGGGATGAATTTTTTTGCTCCATTGTTCTCTGGTGCATTGGCCCCTCTCATGGACTGGGTCTGTGAGCAGGGTTTGCTATTGTGCGAAGCCCTCATGTGGGCTGGACAAACAGAGGGACGGTGTAAAGAACAACATGGAGCATGGCATAAAGCCATAGTCTGGCTCCAGGTGTTCAAGACTGAGCTACAGATTTTGTTTTTGACATTTCAGAATATCTTTTAATTCTGTTTGGAGACTCTCGGCACAAGTTGGATTTAGGTAGTGCAGTGGCATTGTATTAGCCCTCCACGCAGGGGGAAATGTCACCCTATTAGCACATTGTTATTACTGTACTGTGACGGGTGTACCCAGCTCTGCACTGGTTTTAGCTGGGGTTAATCCTATCCTGTGGGTTGAAGAGGCCATGCATTCTTGACTTTGCTGGGCATGCCCCAGCTGGAACCAGGCTATAAAAGGGAGCAACTCAGCTCAGGCTGGGCTGACTGCTGGAGGGAACAGAGGTGCACCGCAGGCTCCTGTGGAAGGACCGTCGGCACTTCAGGACGTGGAGGCCAGCCAGACGGTGACGACCCATGACCCCCAGGTTCCTGATGCCACAGAGGAAAGAGACTGTGGGAACCCCTAGACAGTAAGCTGCGGAGGAATGGGTAGGAAGTGACCCAGGGGAACTTAATGGGAAATCGATTGTAGAACCAGAGATTAGTTTCAACAGGATCTCTGCTGAGCTGGTGGTGGGCAACCCTGCCATTGCCAGGGCCGTGGGCTGGTACCCAGTGGAGTATGGAGGGCCTGGGTCCCCCTACCAGGGCATCTACTCACCACGAGGCAGCGGTGCACCCCTCCAACCCTATTGACTCTGGCCACTAGGCCATACAGCCCTGACAGAAAGGGCAACTATATTGACACTGGCCACTAGGCTATACAGACCTGACAGAGGGCGCAGCTATATGGACCTTGACCATTAGACCCAGCAGCCCTTACCAAAAGGGCAGCTTTATGGACTCTGGCCTTTAGGCCACACAGCCCCGACTGGGAGGGTGACCCCATTGACTTTGACTATTGAGCCGGCAGCCCAGCTCAGGAGGGCCATCTTGTTTACCCTGGACATTAGGCCACACTGCCCCAAGATTGGGGCAGTCGTTCAAGCTAAGCTGCGAAGCCATAACACCTCTCCACCTCTCCTCCAAAGGGTGATGGAGTATACCAGCCATGTGACATGTACATAAATATAATTTAAGTCAAATTTTTTACTGATTGGAGGAATTCCCTTGTTTCCTAACCAAAAATAGAGCTCTGGAATGGCATCAGCCTTCTTGAAAATGTCTCATCTCATGTCAAAATGACAGAACTGTGAATTAAAATGTCTAAAAAAGGCAACGTAGCCCCCAGTAAAGTGGATCCCATCCTTTTCCAGCACCACCAAAGGGTAAATTTTTCTTCCTGGCAGGAAGTTGGGAGTTGTGTGAGGGGGACTCTGCTTATTACATTTTTGTTATAGTAATGTTGCTGCTGGTGTAATGTGAGCAACTGTGAAGTTTGCATGTGTATTTTTAAGAGCTAAAGCGAGTTTGTGGGATGGTCCCTTTTTATGTACTGTAGTGTAAGTTTGAATATAAAAGTGTGTTCCAATACCCATTGTCTTTGCAGTTGCATTTTTATTCAATGAGTTGTTCTAAATATTTTTCTATTTAAGCATTTTTTCTAATTTTCACTTCTACTGGCTTCCAACATCTGTGCATTATCAAAAAGAATGACATAAATGTCTAAGACAGCATGACATGCTATATATTGCTTTTGATTCATCACAAGCATTGGAAGTGTGTGTGCTCACGTACACACACATCTTTAAATGCATTTGTATCCTGCCAGTTTTCCCCCTTTTGTTTGCTGAATAGATTCTGATCAGAAAACATTTTGATTGAGATTATTTTCTCCTCAGTGAAACTGTGCAAGGGCTGTGTTAAATGCTGATGTATTCTTCTGTTCAAGGAAAGCTTTCAAAAGTAGGGTCTAACATTTAAAAGGAAATATGATTTGTCACAGAGGTTATGTGCTAGTGGTTATAGGAAGATCCCTATTCTCTTCAAATGCAACTGCTAATGGGTTTTGCAGTAATCTAAAACCAAAAGCATTGGATACTTCTCCAATTGTATTTACAGTAACTGGCAAACCAGCTAAGGTCATGTTTCTGTTATTACAGCACCTCTGCTCATTGCAGAAAATAGTTATGATAACTGTCAGCCAGTGACTATTGCAGGAACTCTTGCACACGTTGCTTTTTGATTAAAGACTTAGGGTCAGACCCTTATTGGGTGTAACTTGGTGTTGCTCTGAAGTCAATGGAACTTTGCCAAATTACAGCAGCTAAGGATGTGGGGTGGAATTTTCAAAAGTGGCTAAGGGAGTTAGTTGCCCAGTTCCCACTGAAACTCTGGGGGGGAAAAAAGATGGCCCAGTGATTAAGGTGCTAGCATAGGACTTGAGAGATCCAGGTTCAGTTCTCTGTATTGCTGCAGATTGTGACATTGGACAAGTTGCTTAGTCCCAGATCCTCTGAAATCAGTGTAAATTAGGAATTTGTTGATCTGGGACTTAGTTTCTATGCCTCGGTTACCGATCAGTAAAATGGGTATAATAGAATGTCCCTCCCAAGGGTGTTGTGAGGATAAATACATTAAGAAAAGACTGGGGTGCTCAGATACTATGCTAATGGGGAGGCCATTTAAGTGTCACAGATATCTAAAAAATGTACTGATCAACAACATCTCTCTTCCAATTGGAAAGTTATTGCATAAATAGTTCAGGCAAAAACCTAAAGAGGTGAAGACAAATAGGCCAGCCACACCACAGCTAATGTTTCTCCCCCTTTGTTTCCTGGATTGAGTGGGAAGAAGGAAACTTGTAAATGGTATCCTGCAGTCCCAAACTTTGTTCTTAGTCTGCAGCCTTGAGATTCTTTTAGTCACCTGGAAGGTACTGCATGTCCAAATAGTCATAGAAGCCAAAAACGACATGCCTCCATATATGACTGGACAGAAAGGTGCATCCTATCCTTCATACTCAAACCTGGCCATGGTGATCCATGCATTTGAGGTCTGCAGGCTTGATTGTGACAATTCATTGTGTCTCAATCAGCTAGAAGTGCTAGCTTGTGCAAAATACCATCCCCTTGTCTGCTTCAGTACATTGTTCTGCTCTCTGGACTGGCTTGCCATTGAATATAGTGTCCAGTTCGAGGACTCTATCTTGATAGTCAAAGCCCTTTACGGATGTGACACTGCACCCCATATTTTTCATAGAGATATTATTACAATACGATTATGGCATAATTATCAAAGAACTAGATAAATTCGTGGAAGATAGGTCCATCAATGGCTATTAGCCAGGATGGGTAGGGATGGTGTCCCTAGCCTCTGTTTGCCGGAAGCTGGATATGAGCAACAGAGAATGGATCACTTGATGATTACCTGTTCATTCCCTCTGGGGCACCTGGCATTGGCCACTGTCAGAAGACAGGATACTGGGCTAGATGAACCCTTGGTCTGACCCAGTATGGCCGTTCTTATGACATATTTTATGCAAGATAAGTCATGTGAGATATCATTGAAAAGATTATGATTTACTGAATATGATTATCCTATTTGTATGCATGTATCATTTTTGTATCTGAAGTTAGGAATATTGACTATGTATCTGTATTACAAATGTGTTTACACATGGGGAACGCCCACTAGACAAAAGGCTCTCAGTCTAGATGGCTGGCTGGGAAGGACCCATTCAAGTTTTTGAACCATTAGGGAGAACAATGGGACTTAGAAGAAGCTTATTTCCCACCTGGGGTGCCTTCCTGAGGACACTACAGACTGCTTCCAAGTAATGGCTGCTGTGACACTACAGGGACATGTGACCAGGTCACCTGGTGCTGGACTCCATCTTGGGATGTCGGTGTTTTTCCACTGGCTGGTGTGGAAACCAAGCTTTGAAACAAAGGGTTCCCATCATCTGCAAAAGCTATATAAGGCAGGGGAGTGACATCATCATGGTTCTTCACTGACTCCCCACCCAAGAAGACTCCTGGAAACACCTAAGGAACAAAGACTAAACTGGGGTAAGTGATGGTCCCAGGCTAAAGGGATTTCTAGTCTGTGAATGCAACACCTGGGATTTTTAAACTGTAAGCCAGTGCAGCTTGCCCCTTAAGAATCTGCAGCCTGCTTGTATCATTACTTAGGGTGAGGATCTGCTATTCATATCCAATTTCTTTAGTATATTAAGCTTAGATTACCTAGCAAATAAATGAAAATGCAATCTGCTTTGATCTGTTTGCTTATAATCACTTAAAATCTATCTTTTGTAGTTAATAAACTTGTTTTTGCTTTGTTTAAAACCAGTGTGTGGCAGTCATAACGTGGGGCATAAAGCTGTTGTATATTCCTCTCCGCATTGAGGGAGGGAGTAAATTTCATGAGCTTATGCTGTACAGTTCCTTGTGCCACGCAAGACGGTATAATTTTGGGTTTACACTCCAGAGAGGGGTGCATGACTGAGTAGCTGGGAAGTTCCTTAGCTGGTGTCTTCCCATGCAGAGCTGATCACAGCGTCTGCATGTAACTGCAGCTGGGTGTGTCCCGACCTGTATGTGGGCCAGGCAGCTTGTCACAGCAGTACAGTGTAAAGGGAGCCCAGGCTGGTGGGTCAGGGTGGCTCAGTGGTACCCCAGTTCCAGGTGGCACCCTGGAGGGAGGAAACCCGTTAATGGGATTGACCTTAATTACTTGAGATAACATGTTTCCCTCTGTGACCATGACCTACCATGGCAGCTACATTCCACTGGAACAGTGTAGGGGTCAAACAACTGGGGAGGCTCACACATGTGGGAGACAGAACCTTCACAGGAATTCACACATCCCTAAATTAAAAACTCTATACCTGAATCAAGCCATTTCTCTCACAGACGGGGAAGGAAAAGAGATTATTTCTGCTTTTAAATACTTGAGAGACACTAAGGATACATCTACACAGCAACTAAACACCCACAGCAGGGCTGGGTCAACTGACTTGGGCTTGCTGGGCTCCGGTTGCAGGGCTGTAAAATTGCTGTGTAGATATTCAGGCTCAGGCTGAAGCCTGAGCTCTGGAACCTCACAAGGGGCAGGGGGGAGAGTCTGTGTTGTATTATGCAGGCAGGAGTCCAACCACGCATGTCCCAGACTTCCAGGTACCCTAGATAGTATCCATGGCATAGGGTACCTTTCCTTTGTAACTGGGTGCAGCACTTCCTCTCTAAGGCATCATCGCCAGGTTAATGTTCTCAATTTAGGACTATCTTTGAAAGCCATCTAGAAGCTCCAGCCAATGGAAAACAGCTCTCCACTTCCTGTGTGGTGCTGCCTGGCTTGAATATAACACCTATGCTGAGGTCTATGTAGGCGCTGGCTGCTTCTTCACTTCTGGATGCAATTGAAATTGTTGGTGACATTCACAGAATTACAGTTCTTGTATTTTTCTAGTTAAGATTCCTTGCTTAGGGAAAAAAATTTTTTGTTAGGGAGATATGGCCTACTGGATAAGGCTAGGACTCCGGAGACCCACAGCTTATTACTCTCTCTACCACTGGCATGCTGGACTATCTTGGAAGTTACTTCATCTTTCTGTGCCTTAGTTTCACCAGCTGTAAACTGGGACTACTGGTACTTACCTCCCTTGTAAAGCACTTTGGGGTCTATGCCTGAGAAGCATTGTATAGCCACCTCCTTGTGCATGGTCCTCAAGTGTGGTAGAATCCCTCCTTTCTCAGGGCTTAGTGACCCATCTTAGGACCAATGAGCCCTGGGTTCTTTGCACTCATTTTATTCACCTGGTCATTAGATGGAGACACTAACAGACAACAGCTATGACCTCTAAAATCTTACAGATTGTAGTTACAGGGAATCTTGGACCAACAGATAAGGATAAATAACACTTTCCCTGGAATAAAAATAGGGGTAAAATTAAAGGAAAGGGAATAGACAAAAGAACAAAAGATATAAAATAAATGAGTAACCAATCAGTTGCACAAAAAAATAATTAAACACTCACGCCTTCAAAAGCCAGCAGCCAAGTAAAAATAAAGAGGATGGCCTTCCAGAATCTTTTAACAGGACATAGCTCATTGGTGGAATTGGAGCTTGAAGAAAGAGTATGGTACCCTTTGCTGGGAAGCCCAGTTGCCTGTTCTCTGTTTGATAGATATCTCTGGCATCTCATTAAATATGTCCTTTATTAGTCACTATTTGCACTCTTCAAGTCTTAAAAACACAAGTACACTTTCACAATTAAACAATAAAACAAGGTTCACAATATCGCAGCTGGGCTCTCACTTCGTTCTTATATCTCATTGACTGGTGACACCCTGCTCCTTATATAGCCACAAGGGCATAGCCAACAACGTTCTAGGAGGTTCAAGGAAAATGTAGTTCTCAAAGTCTGGAAGGTTCCATGAGATTCTACAAAGGTCCAGAACATTCTAGGAGATTAGTGAAAAATGAATCCACATACGGAATACCTGAAACATTTTACTTCAAACATTCTATTTTTCCTGTTTGTCACTAACAACAAAAACAGCACCCCAGGCAGGTTGCCTGCCCCTAAATCCGGCCCTGTATGGAGTATAAGGGTGCTGTAAACTATCATTGTAAATAAACTGCACTGGGTATTTTATTAGGCAAAAGATCTCTATGTAGTTTATGGACTTGAGCAGAGGCAGGAGCAAGCAGGCCCTGCCACAAGCCCAAATGCAGTCTTGGGTCCTCTGCAGCAGACAGCAATTCAGGATGGAGCTGGGTTCCCCTAGCTGCTGTAACCTGACTTCTGGCAGCCAGTTCTCTCTCTCTCCCCACAAACACAGTCCTCCACCCTGTCTCAGTGCATGTGTCATGGCTATTTCCACCGTATCTAAGATCTGGGTCAGTGGCTCTCAACCTTTCCAGACTACTGTACTCCTTTCAGGAGACTAATTTGTCCTGCATAACCCCAAATTTTACCTCACTTAACAACTACTTGCTTACAAAATCAGACATAAATATGTATCACAGCACACCATTTTTTGTCGATTTAAAGGGCTCTTAAAATTGATTTCTGTACTCCTCCCCGACAAGGGGATTAGCGCTGAAATCGACCCTGCTTGGTCGAATTTGTGGTAGTGTGGACGCAATTCAACGGTACTGGCCTCCAGGAGCTATCCCAGAGTGCTCCATTGTGACTGCTCTGGATAGCACTCTCAACTCAGATGCACTGGCCAGGTAGATAGAAAAAGCTCTGTGACCTTTTGAATTTCATTTCCTGTTTGGCCAGCGTAGTGAGCTGATCAACACAGGTGACCATGCAGAGTTCATCAGCACAAGTGACCATGGAGTCCCCGAATTGCAAAAGAGCTCCAGCATGGACCGAATGGGAGGTACTGCATCTGATCGCTGTATGGGGAGACGAATCCATGCTATCTGAACTCCGTTCCAAAAGACGAAATGCCGGAACATTTGAAAAAAATCTCCAAGGGCATGAAGGACAGAGGGACCTGCAGCAGTGCCGCGTGAAGCCTACCAAAGAACTAGAGAGGCAAACGGCCGCTCCATGTCAGAGCCACAGACATGCTGCTTCTATGATGAACTGCATGCCATTCTAGGGGGTGCCCTTACAACTACCCCACCCTTGTGCTTCCCTCCTTCCCCACCCCTCCGGGGCTACCTTGGCAGTTATCTCCCCATTTGTGTGACGAATTAATAAAGAATGCATGAATTTGAAACAACAATGACTTTATTGCTTCTGCAAGCAGAGATCAAAGGGAGGAGGGGAGGGCGGTGGGCTTACAGGGAAGTAGAATGAACCAAGGGGACGAGTTTTCATCAAGGAGAAACAAACAGGACTTTCATACTGTAGCCTGGCCAGTCATGAAACTGGTTTTCAAAGCTTCTCTGATGCACAGCGCGCCCTGCTGTGCTCTTCTAACCGCCCTGGTGTCTGGCTGCGCGGAATCAGCGGCCAGGTGATTTACCTCAACCTCCCACCCCGCCATAAGCGTCTCTCCCTTACTCTCACAGATATTGTGGAGCACACAGCAAGCAGTAATAATGATGGGAATATTGGTTTCGCCGAGGTCTAACCGAGTCAGTAAACTGCACCAGCGAGCTTTTAAACATCCAAAAGCACATTCTACCACCATTATGCACTTGCTCAGCCTATAGTTGCTCCTTACTACTGTCCAGGCTTCATGAGCCATGGGAGCAAGGGGTAGGCTGGGGTAGGTGCGACCGCATGGTGCTGCCGACTAGGAGAGCAGCCTGAGGCAGAAGCCTCCAGCTGGCATGATATTCCAGGCAGGACTGAATCTCCATTAGATGAAACTTAAAGAGAATGACCTGGAGTCATTCCCATGTCTGCCCAGGTGCCACCGACCAACCTAACCGAGGTCAGCCAGGAGCACCCATGGGACGACGACGACAGCAGCTATCTATCGTATTGTACCGTCTGCCATCTGCAAGGCAAGGGGATGATGCTGTGTAGCATTGCAGTATCACATCTGCCAGCAGCACCCAGGAGACATACGGTGACAGTGAGCTGAGCAGGCTCCATGCTTGCCGTGATATGTTGTCTGCACAGGTAACCCAGGAAAAAAGGCAAGAAACGATTTTTTGCCGTTGCTTTCACGGAGGGAGGGAGGCCTGATGACATGTACCCAGAACCACCCACAACAATGTTTTTGTCCCATCAGGCATTGGGAGCTCAACCTAGAATTCCAATGGGCGGCGGAGACTGTGGGAACTGTGGGATAGCTACCACAGTGCAACGGTCCAAAAGTCGATGCTAGCCTCGTTACCGTGGACACACACCGCCGACTTAATGCGCTTAGTGGGGACACACACAATCGACTGTATCAAATCGATTTCTAAAAAATCGATTTGTATTAAATTGACCTAATTTTGTAGTGTAGACATACTCTTAGTTTGTTTGCCAATACCTCTATCTTAGTAGCACCTAGTATTTCAACTCTTAATTCAGTTCCACCCACAGCAGTTTCCAATATACCCATTGGAATGTACCCCACCCCTTATGGAGAGTTTGATTGAGTGTGATTGAGATACAACCTTGGATACATTTACCCGGTGAGGTCTAAGTCAGTTTGTTTTAGGGATCCTATTGGTGTTACAATAACTTGTTCCCTATCATTCAATTTTACCACATGTGGTCCATTCAGTGGGTGTTGTCTTGTGTTTTTTTTAAATATTTCAGATTCAGTTGTGAATACCTTAAAGTTTAATTGTACCCAAATGCTTAGCCATGTATATTTACCTAACTGGGTAGGGACAGTATGAAAAAGTGATCAGACACCAATATTGTAAATGAACTTTAGGCTGCTTCTTAATACATTTACTGCCCTGGGTTTCTTTGATTCATTCTGGGGGTTCCATTTTTCCTATATCCCTAGTATTTACTTGCCAAGGTTCATTGGTACAATTCCCTAATTGTTAAAAGTGTTAAGTGTTACAAGTGGTAAAATTATGAAAGGTCCCAAAAATCATGAGTTTTTTTTTAACCCTCTTTTTGTTTTATTTAGTGTCTCAGGTCATGCTTTCCTCTGCAACCATGAGATTTAGAAACTTTTATTTAAAAAAAAAAAAAAAAAAAAAAAAAGGTAAGCCAAGGGAGATTCTTGCCTAATCACAAGCCTCCAGGGGCTGGGCCAAGAAATAAAGATTTGTGATGAAATCATGGGAGCTTGCAGCACTGGTTTCAGAGTGTAGAAGGTGTGGAGGGAGAGAGAGTTATTGTCAGGTAGATGTGGGAGCAAAGATTGTAGCCTAGGAACAGCTTTAGAACCTTTGGGAGAACAGAAAGAAGTGAGGGGTTGGCAGGAGGCAGTGAGGAGCTGGCCCGTGGAAGCAGGGAGAGAAACCAGAGGCAAAAGGATCCTGTTGTATCTCTATGCTAGCACAAGGTGGTAATGACTCAGAAGAGGTGTGTGTGTGTGTGTGTGTCTCTTTCTGTTTCCGTTTCCATTTCCTAGCTGGCTCACAGTGACATCCATTGCAGGGAAATAAATTCTCCCCCGGCTAACCCTGCCTTGGCTTGGGTTTTCTCCTTGGTAGATAATTAAGTGGAACAAAAGTAAATATTTTTTACGATGCCCATTATCTTTGCTTGTAACTGCCTGACAGCCTGTAGCAAAAAATATATCCTCCAGAGCCTCGAGTCTTTATATTCCACCTGCTCCTTGTCAGTGTACAGCACAGGTTTTCTCTGATTCCAGTTGTCACACTGCACCTTGCCAGCAAGGGTTGCAAGCCTGTTAAAGTGTCCCAAAATCAATCTAGGAGCCAGTGCAATGTTGTCATAATGCTGTGATGTAACAGATTTGTCCTGAGACAGAGACTTGTGAAAGGGGTAACAGGAGGCTATTTCTCTTCCACCTGTTGTAACACTGAGTGGAGCCAGTGTTGAGTGCTTGCCCTCGGAAAGTCAGGCCCCTTTAAGATGTCTCAAATTGGACATCCAAAATCACTAATCACTTTTGAAAATCTTGGCTATTCTGAATATCATTCTTTATTTTGTTTGGAAGTAAAACAATGAAAAATTGTTCAAGTCTCGCAAACAAAACTTTGTGATTTTTTTTTTAAATTGAAAGTGATTTTTTTTAAACCAGCTCTAATGTTTACCAAGTTTCAGTTGGAGGGCCAAATTCTACCTTCAGTTAGCACCTCTGCAGTCATCCATAGAGTCTCTATTTCCGGTGGTGATGCATAAACCAGCAAGATTACAGCTTGACTTTTAAAGCCCAAGTCAAATCTGCAGGGCTAGCAAGTAAGAAAAAAGATCAGCCTGAACAAGTTTGACGTGGAAACCGCTGACACAATGAACATGAAACTCCACAAGGGTATTGCTACCGTTACGTTTCAGAACAGAACCACTGTGTGTCTTCGGAACACTCATTCTCCTATACGCTACCCCCACTAAAGCCTTCACTTTGACATTCCTCCATAAGAATTGGCACAGCTCAGTATTTCGTGGTTTGGAAACTGATTGAAAGTGAGTTCTGTTCAACTAATCTCAAACGGGAAACAGGTTTCAGAGTAACAGCCGTGTTAGTCTGTATCCGCAGAAAGAAGAACAGGAGTACTTGTGGCACTTGTAGAGACTAACAAATTTATTAGAGCATAAGCTTTCATGGACTACAGCCCACTTCTTCGGATGCATATAGAATGGAACATATATTGAGGAGATATATATACACACATACAGAGAGCATAAACAGGTGGGAGTTGTCTTACCAACTCTGAGAGGCCAATTAATTAAGAGAAAAAAAAAAAACAAAAACTTTTGAAGTGATAATCAAGCTAGGCCAGTACAGACAGTTTGATAATAGGTGTGAGAGTACTTACAAGGGGAGATAGAGTCAAACGGGAAACAGTTTTCCTCAATAGCCCTGCTCTGGAGTAGGATTTTGATAGTTTGTGCATTGATTTGGTACATTAGTAATTAATTGTGAATCTAGCACTCTCTTCATTTGAGTTTCTAGAAGCCACCTTCAGCAATCCATAGTTTGATCCTTACTCCTTCAATCCCTGGCTGCAGTTCCTTCCTTCTTATGTATAGAGCAGGAATTATACATATTTTGAGAGATGCACATTTCACCTTCACTTCCTCATTTTTCTTTTGCTAACTGAAAAGCTATTTTAAGCGTTTCTCCCAAGATAGATTGTTTAATCTTAGCTATTAAGAAATGGAGATTACAGATTTCCCCTTCTTTCGAATGATGTGAAACTTTTATTGTGGATGTTAGTCACCTGGACTCATTCTCTGAAATCTTGTGTTCGCAAGGTATAATGTTCTCTTAGCTGTTGAGTGGAAAAGTGCTTCTTTAAAATTGTATTGAAGAGTGCATGAAGGACAGTCTTGGATGATGAGGTCTTCTGTTTAATCTCACAGCTCCTCTCCACTCCACCTGGATAATACACGGTACTTCATTTGCATTTTGCAGCTGACTTTTTGGGTAGGTCTATACTTACCTCTGGGTCTGGTGGTAAGCAATCGATCTTCTGGGATCGATCCTGGAAGTGCTCGCCGTCGACGCCGGTACTCCGTATCTTAGTTCGAAGTGGGGGGTTAGTGTGGACCAGGCCCTAGAGGAGTAAGAGCTTGGGCTCCATGCCTGTGCTGTTCTTGGCCTCTCTCAGACTGCCAGCAAGTAGTGGGTTTTGTACTGTGGATAAATTCCCATTAACAAAGTGACTGAGATTGAAAATTCATTAGACATATATAAAACCTATTTGATTTTGTCGTTGCTATAGAGGACTGCCTTTAAACTGGCCTTTTAAAAGTTAAGAGCCCATTTAACTTGAACCTTCCAGTGAATACAATCCTTACTGGTTTTCTTCACTAGCCTGCACTAGTCACAATCCTATATGATTTTTGAAGCAGCAGAAAGTTGTTGGTTACAATAAAGCAAAGGAACATTAGTTGCCCTGCTTAAATGAAACCACATACCTATTGGTACAACTGAACACTTAAAACACGTACAGCACAAGGTCACCAGTTACTTCGATGCCCTGATCTCCCCAGTAAATAGCATACATTTACCACAGCTATTCTCTATTGCAGTTACATTGTTCTTTTCAAACAGTTCCAGATGCTACGCAGTAAAAGTATTACAAGCAATGAAATGTGATTTAGTGGTGGTTTTTTCCTCCCCAGTTATTTGCTGATATCTGTTTCACAGTCTTAATACAGTAATTTCTTAAATGTTGATTCAATTTCATTTTATGGAGGTCAGTGTTAGGTCATTGCTTTTGCTGTCATGGTAATGAGATTTACTAGAAGTTGCATCCTAGCTGTTGTCCAGCATGCTCAACACATACTGCATACAAACAATATTTTTATATTCTATAGAATAAATCTGAATAAAATCCTCTGGACCAGATTCTGATATAAAGAGCTAATCTAAAATCCATTGAAGTCAATGAAAAGACTCCCATTGACTTCAACAGGCTATGGATCAAGACCTAAATCTGGAGTAACTCCATTGACTTCAGACTCCATTGAAATCAATAGAATTGCTCTGAATTTAAACTGGTGTAGCAGAGATCAGAATCTGCTGCTTTAAATTCTGCAGAACAGGTGTTTTTTTCTAATCTCTAGATTCACTGAATTACCATAGGAGCTGCTATTGCTAACTTTTTTAGAAATGCATAATAGTGATCTGTCACTTCCATTCTCACAGCTCTCATTGTAAATTGACTAACATTTTACTAATTTTATCCTTCCCCTTTACCAGAGAAGCCCCTTTAACACTTGCTTGTTAGGTTATACAAACATATTGTATAAAACCAATTATCTATTTCAAACTGAAACAATCTAGCACCCTTTTAAACGGATGTTCATCTTTGTAGTGGCAAACTTGTAAAAGTGGTATAACCTTTTGTATTTTTCTAGACAAGAATAGATATGAGAGAATGTAAGTACCTGCTGCTGTTTTGGTGGTAACATTCTGCAAATGACTCAGTTCTATCGCACTGGATGCAGAGGGAGGAAAAAAGGAAGCAGCAGCAGGAAGAAAGCAGGTACAGCAGGGTAAGATCAAAGTCAATACTTCTGGGAAGAACAGCGTCAGTCTGTGAATGGATCCGCAGACAGTGCCAAGTTCTGTAGAAGTCAGCAGCATCTCTTTATAAAATTTCTTTCACCGCCAAGGCCTGTTTAATAAATAATTTTCTCTCTTATATTCTGCAACAGAGAAGTCTGCACTATCAGAATTTGGTCCCCCAACAGATGTAGTAGCGTTGTTACTGTCTTTTCTTTTGCTTTCAAAATGTTGGCAGCTGAATGTTTCATTGTGATTTTTTTTTAAATTCAAATCGAATGGCAAAATTCTGCTATTAGATTGTCAAAGCCAGTTCTAGCAAATTTGGGCTTCTCTAGTAGGGCTTCCTGATCTCTAAGCCTCAAGATTCATTTTGTAATTGTATCTTTGCCCCCAACGTCTTCCAAACCCCTTATCCCATGCCAGACCTGTGTGGAGGTGGGCGGAGATGGGTGGAAAATAATGGGTCCTGATTTAGTGTGAGAGCGCTAGGCTAGTGGAAGGTGAAGTAAAAGGTAGTGAAGGTTTCCTGCTAAGCAGGAAGATTGGGAATCTATATATTGTGTCCTGCATGAATGTAATCAGGAGTGTATTTTATTACCACAAAGGGGAGACTGCTGTGTTATGGAGATGTCTCTAAACCTGGCCATGTGTTGCCCTCAGCCTTCTGTGTGACTCCCATTGCCATCCCTGAAGTTCTGCTATGACTGTAGAACTCCAATCCTACAGACCATTACATTAATTTAGTTACGCCCATGTGGAGTTGCATTGAAGCCAATGGGTCTCTGAGCAATGAATAATAATAATGCCTCTTTCTTATACAGAGCTTATCAGAAGATTTCAAAACACTTCACAACCTTTAATTTATTTATCCTCTCAACACCTCTGCGAGGTAGGGAAAAGTTATCCCCTTTTTACAGGTGGGGTGTAGTAGTCTCAGCCGAGGTTCGGCCCTCAGCAGGCTGTGGGGTATCCCACCGCCTCGCTCTGGTCTGCTGTCAGTCCTGGTCCAGCGGTAGTGTGGGACAGCAAACACACAGAGTTAGGGGCTCAGGCCCTTAAGCAGGAGCTGAGCCAATAGGTCAGAAAAAGCCCAGGCCCTCAATCAGGGCGGGGCAGCAACCACGCAGTCTGGAGCTCGGGCTCTCACGCAGGGGCTGAGCCAATAGTTCGGGAACCCAGGCCCTTAAGCAGGGGCTGGGTCAGTGTTTGTAGCAACCCAGGCCCTAGGTCAGGGCAGGGCAGCAATTAAATAGTCAATCAGGAACCCAGCCTCTCTTGGACAGGGAAAAGGGGGAGTCTGCCACCCAAGGAGTGGGTGGCAGGGGGGACGCAGGCCCTCCCACTCCACTGCGTCCCAGCCCGGGGCCCTAGCAGCGGTGGAAACTCCCTGCTGTCAGTGGGAATCCTGGCTACAACACACTGACATCGGCTCTGGCAGTGCAGCAGCCAGACTGGGGTCGACTGCCCCCGGGCTACTTCCACACTCCCCCTCGTATGGTACCTGGGTCATCCTACTGTCCTCGGTGCTCTCCACCAGCATCGGCTCCTCTGGGTAGGTAGTGAAGGGTAGGTTCGGCTCCTCCTCCAGATAGCAGGAATGGGGCAGGCTCGGCTCCTCCTCGGAGTAGCTGGAAAGGGGCAGGCTTGGCCAGTCCTCCTCAGGGTAACGGGCGAGGGGTAGGCTTGGCTGGCCTGGTGAGTCAGCAGGCCGGTCGCGACCTGCTGCGGTCTCCCAAGCGGGAGCCCGGCCACAGACATCTGCTCTCTCTGCCGGCTTATTCTCCACTGAGCTTGGCAGGCGGGCTTTTATACTTCTGGGTCGGCACCGTGACCTCTGAGGGGCGGGCGCTGGACCCGGTGGCTCCGCTCACGTTGGTATTAGGGGAGGTTCGGCCCTCAGCGGGGCTGGGGGTATCCCACCACCTCGCTACACCCCCCCCCCTCAAGGCTGGCTCCTGTCCCTCGGGGCCAGACCCGTCCAACTCTCCAAGGTGGGACAAGAAGTCCGCGTTCGCGTGGTCCTTACCGGCCCTATGGCGGATGGTATAAGCATAGGGTAGTAGTGCCAGGTACCACCGCGTTAGCCTCATATTATTGTTCTTCATTTGGGTCAACCACCGAAGTGCGGCGTGGTCAGTGACCAGTATGAAGGGGGCCCCTACGATGTAATAACGCAGGGCGTCACAGGCCCATTTTACTGCCAGGGCCTCCTTCTCTATTACGGCGTAGTGCCTTTCTCGTGGGAATAATTTCCGGCTGAGATATATAACTGGGTGCTCCTCCCCATCCATCTCCTGAGACAGGACCGCCCCTAGTCCTACCTCCGAGGCGTCAGTCTGGAGGACGAACCCTCGGTTAAAGTTGGGGCTGTACAGGACGGGTTCGCAGCAGAGACAGTCTTTGAGGGCCCAGAAGGCTCTGTCACACTCCGGAGTCCATTCCACCTGTCTGGGACGGGTTTTGGTGAGGAGCTCCATTAAAGGGGCTGCGATGCAGGCAAAATCGGGAATGAACCTCCGGTAATAGCCCGCAAGTCCAAGAAATTGGCATACGTGGAGCTTCGTAGTGGGTGGTGGGGATGCCACTAGGGCTTGAACCTTTCCCACAAGTGGTTTCACTTGTCCCCCTCCAATCGTGTAGCCCAGGTAGGTGGTCTCCTGCCACCCGATACGGCATTTCTTTGGGTTGGCGGTTAACCCTGCTGCTCGTAAGGACCTCAGGACAGCCGCTACCTGCTCCAGGTGGTTCTCCCACCGGTCAACATCGTCCAGGTATGCGACCGCGTACTCTCGATGAGGAAGAAAGAGGCGGTCCATGAGCCGCTGGAACGTCGCGGGGGCACCATGGAGACCGAAGGGCATCCGGGTGAATTGGTAGAGGCCCGTGGCGGTGGCGAAAGCAGTTTTTTCCTGTGACGTGGGGTTGAGGGGAATCTGCCAGTACCCTTTGCTTAGGTCAAGGGTCGTGAGGAAGTGGGCCTTGCCTAAACGGTCCAGCCGCTCATCTACCCGAGACATTGGGTAGGTGTCGAACTTCGAGATAGAATTAACACGACGGAAATCGATGCAAAAGTGCTGTGTGCCGTCCGGTTTGGGAACCAGGACTACTGGGCTGCGCCACTCGCTTTGTGATGGTTCAATGATGCTCAGCTCTAGCATCGCTCGGACTTCCTCCTCAACGACCTGCCACATATGATCAGGTAGGGGTCTAGTTGACTCTCGGATCACCACCCCCGGCTCCGTCTGAATGGTATGGTACACGAGGGTCGTGTAGCCCAGCTGGGCGGTGAACGTCCCATGGAACGCCTGCAGGAGGTCTGTTTTCGAGCTGAGGTGTTGTGACGTCTTCGGTCGGCGTAACCCGGGGCCCTAACTTGGGCTCTGGTGGACAGGGATTAATTAAGAGGCCTTCCCGTTCCCGCCAGGGTTTTAGGAGGTTGATGTGGTACCGCTGGACTTTTCTCCGGCGGCCTGGCTGGTTAATCTCATAGGTGACCGGCCCGATTTTCCGGATCACCTCATATGACCCCTGCCACCGGGCCAGTAGTTTTGACTCACTGGAGGGTAAGAGAAGTAGAACCCGATCGCCGGGTTGGAATTCGCGGACTCGGGCCTCTCGGTTATATGTTTGGGCCTGAGCTTCCTGTGCGGCCTTCAGATTTTCTCGAGCTAGAGTTCCCGCTTGTGCTAGATGTCCCTGAAGCTGGAGGACATACCGGAGAAGGCCCTGAGTGGGTGACGGGGTTTGCTCCCAGGTATCTCTCATGAGATCCAGCAGTCCCCTCGGACGATGGCCACACAACAGCTCGAAGGGAGAGAATTTTGTGGAGGCCTGGGATACTTCACAGACAGCCAGGAGCAATGGTGGTATCAACTGGTCCCATCGGCGCAGGTCCTCGGGGGAGAACTTACGCAGCATGTCTTTCAGGGTGCGGTTGAACCGCTCGACCAGGCCGTCGGTTTGCGGGTGGTACACAGAGGTGCATAGCTGCTTAATCCCAAGGAGTCTGCAGACCTGCCGCAGCAACCGGGAGGTAAAGTTGGTACCCTGGTCGGTGAGGATCTCCCGTGGCAAACCCACGCGGGCAAAGACCTTGACGAGTTCGTCGGCAATGGTCCTGGCGGTGATGCTCCGGAGCGGGACGGCTTCAGGGAAGCGGGTAGCGTAGTCCACAATGACCAGGATGTATAGAAACCCAGCCCGGCTCCTCGGGAGGGGTCCCACCAAATCCATGGCCATCTGCTCGAATGGGGTCTCCATAATGGGCATGGGGATTAGTGGGGCTGGGGCCGTCCATGGGGGAGCGGTGAGCTGGCACTCCGGACAGGAGCTACAGTAATTTCACACCTCTTGGTGCACCCCAGGCCAGAAAAACTGGGACAGAATCCGGGCGAGGGTCTTTTCCTAACCCAGGTGTCCGGCCGCGGGGACGTCGTGGGCGAGCTTCATCAGCACTCGTCGGTGGCATCGAGGCACCATCAGTTGTCTCTGGACCTCCCTGGTGCGGGAATCTTGGTCCACCCGATAGAGGCGGTCACGTCGTAGCTCAAAACGGGGCCATACCTTGGCCCGGGTGGGATCAATCAGAGCATCGTCTACCGCCGCCAGCTGTTCATACTCCTGACTCAGGATGGGATCCTCCCTCTGGTCTCAGCAGAAGTCCGTGCTGATCTGAGGGTCATCTGCCGATGTTAGTGGGAGGTCTTTAGGCACGCCTTCCTGGCTCCGATGTCCCGCCTCTTCAGCCTCCTCTGCAGGGTCCTCACGGCAGTCCCCCTCCAAGGCTGGGGTGATATTGGGGCTCTCCTGTGCATGGGAACCCAGGACGCACGGGAACTCTGGCCAGTCCCACCCCAAGATCATGGGGTAGGCGAGTCGCGGGGCCAGACCAACCACCATGGTCCGCGTGACTCCGTCGACGGTCAGTGGGATTCGGGCATTGGCGTAAAGTCGAACATCACCATGGATGCACTGCAATAGAATGTTCCTCAGCTGGGGGTCTTCAAGAAAGCCCAGGCTTTGGCGGACTAGGGTCTGTCCACAGCCAGAGTCAACCAGGGCCCGCGTCTGGCAGTCTCCGACAACTACGGGCCTGGTGACCTTGGCAGCCTGAGGCGGTTGGGCACGGTTCTCTCTGGCGCAAACGTGCCCAAAGCTGGAGTCCATCTCAGTGCAGTCCCGTTGGAGATGCCCACGCTTCCCACAGGAGAAACAGGGCCCGATTTCGGGTCGCCCGGGTTGGGCTGAGCCTCCCCGGTGGTTCCTAGGGGGACTCCACAGGCCGTGGCCAGTCCTGGTCTCGGGCCCCGTGGGGGCAGGCCGAGGGGGACCCTCAGGACATCTATACCGGTGCTGCTGACTCCACGGAGGATTCCGTGGTTCGACTTGGGTGCTCGTCCGTCTCTTGGGGTTGGGGCGATCGAGCCCTGGAGGGTGGCCCTGCATAACCGGCCCGACTGGGGCTTCCGCCGCCAGGAAGTCCTCCATGAGGGCGACGGCAGCCGCTGCAGTTGGAGGCCGGTGGCAGAGGACCCAAGCCCTCCCCCGTGACGGGAGGATGTGGATGAACTGTTCCAACAGGATTTGCTCAGTGAGCTCTTCGGGGTTCCGCCTGTCGGGTTGTAGCCATCGCCGACACAGGTCTCTCAGCTCCTGGGCCACCAACCGGGGTCAGGCGCCCGGGGTGTAGGACAGACCCCGGAACCGCTGCCGGAAGGTTTCCGGGCTGATGTCTAAGGTGTCTAAAATCGCCGCCTTTACCTGGGTATAGTCTCTTGCATCCTCCATGGATAACCCCCGGTAGACCGTTTGCGCCGTCCCCATCAGGTATGGTGCCAGGAGGGTGGCCCACTGGTCTGGCGCAACGTGCGCGACTCTTTCGAAGGTCACCAGAAAGGCTTCGTGGTCATCCTTTTGGTCCCATCTTGGTAAGACAGCAAAAGGCTCATAAAAGAGCAGCCTTTATCCCCTTATTAAAATCATGGACCAGTGCTTGTGCCATGCTTTCTGTTCTTTTCCTGGCCTTTGTTACAGGTCTGAATTCCAATTCTGCTTTTAGACCCTTCTTAATTTGTGTTTTGAGTTCCTGGCTCTGCCATCCCTCTCTGCTTCCTGACAGAGAAATTAGGATAGAGAACCAAAACCAGGTCTCTCTTACAAAATGGTAAAAACAGTTTAATTTAAAATCTGACATAGTTCTCTCTGCCTTATAAAACCCCGGTCTCTAACGAGAGGCAGTACTGGAATGAGTCCTGGGAAGAGTAGTTTCTGGAAACCTGAGAATTATACTTCTGTAAGTGGTAAATAAGTTAGTAGATGAATTTTTTAAAAATAGAACAATAACTAATGGGAAATTGATGACTTAGGGGAGTGATGACTTAGAATACAGTGTTTTTCATCTCTGTGTTGCTGGTTCATAGCCAGTTCCAACTGATATTAACTGAAAACTGTTATCAACAAATGTCTCTTTGATGGCCTGGATGACATGAATTTGGTGCTCTTAATCCTGCTCCCCAGTATCTAAACCACTTGAAAAACTAGTCCCACAACTAACACTACTAGAATCTTGTTGTCAGGCTCAGCGGAGAGGCCAGGGACAGAATGGGAATGGGGAGTGAATTACTCTTACCCCTAGAGAGGATCTGTGCACCATAAGTCTGAAATACATAGATGAGATGGAAGCTTGTACTATCACTATGGATAAATAAAGGATTTCAGTCTTTGGGGCTGTCAATCTGGTATCACCTCTACAAGCAGTACATTTACACACACACACACACAGAGACACAGACACACAGACACACAGACACAAACGTAAACAAAAGCAAAATCTATATACCGGTAATTCATAGTATAGTATTGCATGTGGCAC
Source organism: Trachemys scripta elegans (assembly GCF_013100865.1). Classification (NCBI taxonomy): domain Eukaryota; kingdom Metazoa; phylum Chordata; order Testudines; family Emydidae; genus Trachemys; species Trachemys scripta. The sequence goes on from NC_048298.1 coordinate 308,846,854, forward strand.
TAATTAGTATGTGACATAAATACATCTTAAAATACAGCAGTTGATCTACTTTACAATTATTATTATTATTTTTTTTTTTTTACAGTTTTCTGTGTCCCAGTATAATTCCAGCAGGGCTAATTTCTTGTTTGCAACCTTGAAAGAGCAGATGGAGTAGTTGGCAGAACATGACAAAGAATACTAAAAGAATCAGGCTTCCACAATTGGTAGCCATAATTCACAATATATTTCAAGCAGTAAAAATCTGTACCAACAGAAGACAAAGGAAGAAAAAAATGGGAAGAGGGAGGAGTGATGCCAACACAGCCTAATTCAAATCCCATTGAAGTCTGTAGAAAGAGACTCATTGACTTCTGTGGGCTTTGGATCAGGCTCATAGAAAGCAATTATGAGAGAAAGATGGAATAGGAATACATTCATCCCTGGAGTTAGTCCGTTGAAGTCAGTGGAGTTACAGCAGGGGTGAAGTTAGTCCATTTCTTTTAACAGTGAAATGAGACAAAATACCCTTGCTATTTTAAGCCCTAATTTAGAGAAATACTTCAGCACTTACTGTTGCCCTATTGAAATCGATAGGATTTAAAGAAGTACTTAAGCGTGTGCTTAACTTTGTCCTGAATAGGAAAGCTTTCCTGAACTGGGACCTTAGTTACCAGACCAGAGGCACCATGGAAAAATAACAGCTATCAAGCTGATTAAGACACTAACTTATCTGTCCATGCTGTAAAGAAACATTTTGCCTATCCACAGAAGTCCACCTCAAACCTCTCCAGTAGGATAGCAATTAACAATACACAACTAATAGATATCACATTAAAGGCATTACATAATCAGAAAAAAGCTTGCTAGCTGATTGTACCTTGAGGGCAGTTACAAAAAACTGCTTTCCCCCCCCAATTAACCCTTTTATTACTAGATAGAAATAGTAGAATTATCAACAATAATGCAGAAAAGGCAGAAGTGTTCAATAAATGTTTCTGTTCTGTATGTCGGGGAAAAAACAGGTGATGTAGTCATGTCATATGATAGCACTCTTTTCATTCCACTAGAATAGCTGGAGGATTTTAAACAGCAGCTACTCAAGTTAGATGTTTTAAAATCAGCCCATCTAGATAATTTGCATTCAAGAGGTTTAAAAGAGCTGACTGAGGAGCTCACTGGACCATTAATGTTGATTTTCAATAATTCTGGGAGCACGGGGGAAACAGAGGTGCTGGAGCAATTTGTACAGTGGGGGTGCTGAGAGCCATTGAAACAAACTGTAAACCCTGTATATGATGGAAACCACATCAAGCCAAGGGGTGCAGCAGCACCCCCAGCACCCCTAGTTCCAGCACCTGTGCTGGGGAAGTTCCAGAAGATTGGAAGAAAGCTAATGTTGTGCCAATATTTTAACAGGTTAAATGGGATGCTCCGGGTAATTATAGATCTGTCAGTCTGACTTTGATCCCTGGCTAGGTTAATGAAACAGCTTGATACAGGATTTGTGAATAAATAATTAAAGGAGGGTAATATAATTAATGCCTATCAACCAGTAGCATAGCTGGGGGGGGCGGCTGCTTCCCCACTGAGCACAAGTGGCGCCTTGTCGATTTCCTGGAGCCTTTGTACTCACCCGGTGGCACTCTGGGTCTTCAGTGGCAATTTGACGGCGGGACCGTCAGTGCCGCTGAAGAAACCCGGAGCGAGTGAAGGGCCCGCCACCGAAGACCCGAAGCGCCGCCAGGTGAGTAAAAGCGCAGCAGCGGGTGGCGCCTTTTTTTTTTTATTATTATTGCTCCCCCTGTTCCCTCCACCTGGCTACGCCACTGCTATCAACATGGGTTTATGTAAAATAGATCCTGTCAAACTAACGATATCTTTTTTGAAGAGATTAAAAAATTTGGTTGATAAAGGTAGTAGTATTGATGTAATCTACTTAGAATTATGCCAGGCATTTGACTTGGTACTGCACCTCATTTTGGTAGAACCTCATTCAGTAGAACCTCAGAGTTACGAACATTTCGGGAATGGAGGTTGTTCGTAACTCTGAATGTTCGTAACTGAACAAAATGTTATGTTGTTCTTTCAAAAGTTTACAACTGAACATTGACTTAATAAAGTTTTGAAACTTTACTATGCAGAAGAAAAATGCTGCTTTTAACCATCTTAATTTAAATGAAGCAAGTTCAGAGGCAATTTCCTTATCTTGTCAACTTTTTTTAAACTTTCCCTTTATTTTTTGTAGTACTTTACGTTTAACACAGTACTGTACTGTATTTTCTTTTTCTTTTGTCTCTGCTGATGTCTTTGTCAAGGCTGCTTCCCCACTCTGAACTTTAGGGTACAAATGTGGGGGCCTGCATGAAAACTTCTAAGCTTAACTACCAGCTTAGATCTGGTCTGCTGCCACCATTCCCAAGTGGATTCCCTTCCCTGGGAAGCCTTGAGAAACTCTTCACCAATTCCCTGGTGAATATAGATCCAAACCCCTTGGATCTTAAAACAAGGAGAAATCAATCAGGTTCTTAAAAAGAAGGCTTTTAATTAAAGAAAAAAGGTAAAAATCATCTCTGTAAAATCAGTATGGAAAATAACTTTACAGGGTAATCAAACTTAAAGAGCTCAGAGGACCTCCCTCTAGCCTCAGGTTCAAAGTACAGCAAACAAAGATAAACACTCTAGTAAAAGGTACATTTACAAGTTGAGAAAACAAAGGAAAACTAACACACCTTGCCTGGCTATTTACTTACAAGTTTGAAATAGGAGAGACTTGTTTAGAAAGATGTGGAGAACCTGGATTGATGTCTGGTCCCTCTCAGTCCCAAGAGCGAACAACCACCAAACAAAGAGCACAAACAAAAGCCTCCCCCCCCCAAGATTTGAAAGTATCTTGTCCCCTTATTGGTCCTTTGGGTCAGGTGTCAGCCAGGTTACCCGAGCTTCTTAACCCTTTACAGGGAAAAGGATTTTGGAGTCTCTGGCCAGGAGGGATTTTATAGTACTGTACACAGGAGAGCTGTTACCCTTACCTTTCTAGTTATGACAGTCTTATTGCATGCTTTCAGTTCCAAATGAGGTGTGTGGCTGACCAGTCAATTCGTAACTCTGGTGTTTGTAAGTCTGAGGTTCTACTGTAAAATAAACATGGCACTCATTAAATGGATTAAAAACTGACTGATTATTAAGTCTCCAAATGTAATTGTAAAGGGGAATCATCATCAAGCAGGTGTTTTTCTAGTGGGGTCCTGCGGGTCAGTACTTGGTCCTATGCTATTTAACATTTTCATCAATTAAAACAAAATCATCACTAATAAAGTTTGACAATGACTCAAACTGGGGGAATGGCAAATAGTGAAAAGGACAGGTCACTGATTAAGACTGATCTGCATCACTGGGTAAACTGGGTGCAAACAAATAATATGCTTTTTAATAGGATTACATGTAAATGTATACATCTAGAAATGAAAAATGTTGGCCATACTTACAGGATGGGGTTTCTATTCTGGGAAACAATGACTCTGAAAAAGATTTGTGGGGTCATGGTGGATAATCAGATGAACATGATCACCCAGTGCGATGTCATGGCCAAAAGAGCTAATGCTCACCTTAAAGAGGGGAATCTCGAGTAGGAGGAGAGAGGTTACTTTACCTCTGGATTTGGAACCAGTGCAACCACTGCTGGAATACTGTGTCCAGTTCTGGTGCCCACAATTCAAGAAGGATGTTGCTAAATTGGAGAGTTCAGAGAAGAACCACGAGAATGATTAAAGTGTCAGAAAACATGCCTCATAGTGATAGACTCAAGCTCAATCTATTTAACTTAACAAAGAAAAAGTTAAGGGGTGACTTGATTACCATCTATAACAGGGGTCGGCAACCTTTCAGAAGTGGTGTGCCGAGTCTTCATTTATTCACTCTAATTTAAGGTTTTGCGTGCTGGTAATACAATTTAACGTTTTTAGAAGGTCTCTCTCTATAAGTCTATAAACTATTGTTGTATGTAAAATAAACAAGTTTTTTAAAATGTTTAAGAAGCTTATTTTAAAATTAAATTAAAATGCAGATCTTATCAGTTTAGTGCAGTGGTTCTTAACCTGGGATGCACGCACCCCCTGGGGCAGGGCCGGTGCAAGGATATTTTGCGCTCTAGGCGAAACTTCCACCTTGCGCCCCTAGCCCCTTGCACATCGGTTCACTGAGGGGCAAATCCCAACAAGCCTTTATAGATCCCAGGGGCCAGCCGTGCCCAGGGGCCAGCTGTGCCCAGGGGCTGCTCCCCAGACCAGGTTCCCCCCTCCCCGCCCCCTGAACTCCCCTGGAGGGTGCACAGCCCCCGCGAACCCTCTCCACCCCACCCTGGTGGCTCCCACCCCGAGTCCACTCACTGGCTTTGCCAGGCTTGGGCTGCTGCAGCAGCTCGGCCGAGAGGAGCCGCCTTCCGGAGGCACCGGAGAGCCAGAGCATCCTGCTTGCGGCAGCAGTGAGTTCCAGCCACGGAGGAGCTGGTGCAGTGCAGGGGGGCAGCAGCCCTGCAAAGGCAGCGGTGCCCGGGACTCCCACGCCCCATCCAACCACTCCCCGCCCCCTGATAGGACCCCCAGAACTCCCGACCCATCCAACCCTCCCCCTGCTCCCTGACTGCCCCCCGGGACTCCCCTTACCATGCCTATGCCGGTCAGACGCTGGCTCCACGTAGAGGCAAAACACGCCGCCGGGCTGCCGCATACACAGCCCCTCCCCCACAGAGTGCTGAGGCAGCGGGAGGCAGGGAGCTCCAGGAGGGACAGTGGCGACAGCAGCTTACACCCCCGGGAGCCGCTCAGCCTCCTGCCGGCCTGGGGTTCCGTTCACTCAGCCGGCAGCAGGCTGAGCGGGGCCAGCGGCAGGACCCCGGCTGGCAGCCGCATGCCAGGCAAAATCGGCTCACATGCCACCTTTGGCACGCATGCCGTAGGTTGCCGACCCCTGATCTATAAGTACATGGGGAACAAATATAAGATATGCTCAAGAAATTTTTTTTAGGGAAGTCCTATGGCCCAGGTTATACAGGAGATCAGACTAGATGATCACAATGGTTCCTTCTGGCCTTGGAATGTATGAATCTATGATTGCCAAATACAGGAGGCTATCACAATAAAATTGCTATGGGCCTGATCTTTCATGCCTTGCTCAGGAAAGACTCCCATTAAAACTGCTGGGAGTTTTGCCTAAGTAATGAGTGCTGGTTCAAGCAGAATAATTTATTTTAGTTTAATCAAGTTAAATTATTGCAATAATTTTTCAGAAACTAATGTGTAATCACAGTGACAAGGATAAATTGGCTGACAATTACTGATTTGGTTATGATGACTGTTTGAAGAGCTGAGGTTGTAGTGGCATTATTTTGGTCGATAATAGTTTGCTTCATTGATTACCTATATCTTCTGTCTAATCTGGTTGAATAATTCATGGTGAATTATATTAATTATGAATTTTGGTCTTTTCTTTCAAATAATTATTCAAATAAATAAATTCAAAATAAAACATTTTTATCACTCTGCTAGCTCTACCTATTCTTTAGACATACACTAGCTACAACAACTAAAAAGTCAGCTTGTGCCATCACAGTATTATCTGAGATGCCCCATGTTCCCCATACTTAGAATAGGAAATAAATGTGGTAACTGTGTAGTAACTGACAAATGCTGATTTTTGAATGGCAACCACTGCCTATACATTGCAAATGTGGCAATAGCCACATATATTGCAGAGCCATGCGATAAATTACATCTGTCCTGCATCTTTAACCACCTCATCTGTACTCTTTCCACTGATCCACCTCCCCTGTGAATGCAGCTATGCTGATTTGCACCAGCGGATACGACCCTTACTGTCCTCATGTGGTAGGACCATCTTATATGTCAGGCATGGCTAAACTGTGGCTCGTGAGTCACATGAAGCTCTTTTACAGTTAAAGTGTGGCCCCCAGAGACTCCCAGCTATCTCCCCCATTCTCCACCTATAGACTGGGGGTGGGAGCTTGGGGCTTCTGCCCTGCAGCAGAGTGGTGGGACTAGAGGCTTCTTCCCTGCAGGGAGGAGGTATCTAAGGGCTTTAGCCCCGCGTCCCAGCATGTGCCGCCCTGTGGGGCAGCTTGTGCATGTCTTGAGGCTCTCAAACTTCTGAAGATTCGACTTGGAGGGTTAGTAAATTTGGCCACTCCTGTTATATGCTCCTCCCTTGATAAAATTTAATATAGAGGCCTGCTCATACTAAGTCCTTCTTTTAATTTCACTGTAATTGGGGGTGTTCAGTGTCTTACAGAAAGTGCTCATGACTTCACAGGATCAAGCTCTGGGTCTTCTTCAGAGAGAGATACCAACCAGAATTTATAGGGATGTGCTTAAAGAACTATTTTAAAAAGGCATCACTTGATTTCAGACTTCAAAAACTGTTACACTGCAAAATATTATGTACCATTCTATTGGTGGAGGGTCCTAGTGCCCAACCCCGAGCCTGGAAGTTTACACTTCAGTGAAACAGCCCCACAGCTCGAGGCCTGTGAGCCCATGTCAGCTGGCACGGGCCAGACTCAGATTTTTCATTGCAGTGTAGACATACCCAAAAATTCTTGCTCCTTCCTTCCCATTTTATTTCTCTTTCAAAATAGTAGGCAACACAAGCATACACGGAGAATCACTTATTGGTATGAATCTTTTATTGTCTTTAAAAGGTTAAATATGGCTTTGACAAGTAATGTAAGTAGAATTTATATACCTACTACTGGGTTTTTAATGTTTGTATATATATTTTGTGTCCTTTTTATTTGAAGCCAAAAGAGCTTTTACAGTGGAATATTTTGAAAAATCTTTCCAATGTAACAGTCAAATAAAAATCTCTTACTTCTCAAGGACATGTTTCCAATATCCTCTCCTCCATTCCCCCCTCCCCAAATAGTGAAATAATTTGGCACTTATAAATTGAGAGAAAATGCCAACTTTCCAAGTGGAATATTCTGTTCAGAAGTTTGCACTGAATTAGAAGTTAGGGAATGAGCAAAACTTCTTATTCTTCACAAGCTTCGTATTATCAGATTCAGAGAAACCTATTTTGCTATTCGCCTAAGTCTGTTTATATGAAAGAAAATACAGCTGACTGAAAACCAATCTAATCTTATAATCAGGGTATAAGGGATATTTCACTTGAAGAACCCAACATCCAAAGGTATCTCTTAACACAACTTCTCATTTCAGAGACTTAAGGTCAATCATTTTGTTTTCTTATTTTGATTTATAGTAAGTCCGAGGGTTAATCACCTTCTTCCCTCCTATTTTATCACATCTTCCTGTTTCAATCCAAAAAGAACTTTGCTTTTGGCCATTACTTAAGCACCTCTCTAGGGTGAATTGTGTATTATCTCTGCTTAGCATGGGAGATACTCCCTTGTATTCTGCTAGGAAGCAAGATGACTGGACCATTCTTGGTATCACCACCATGTAGTTCTTTGCTAATCACTTATCAGTTATTGTCTTGTGTTAAAGTTGCAGTTAACCTAGTGGTCAGAGCCACCAGTGGAGCCAGGATTATGGTCAGAAGTCACAACAAAGAGTCAGAGCCAGGAACCACGTCAAGGGCTAGAGCCAGAGTCAGGGCAAGAAAAAGAAAGAAGATGTGGTAACAAAAGCAAGGAACAGGAACCAGGCAAGGAGACAGGAAGCTGAGCTCAGAGTCTAGTCAGCAACAGGCCTAGTAACTAGTTGGTCAGACAAGGGTGGGATAAAGAACAGGGAACTTTATACCTGGTGGTGTCCACTCAGCAGTGTGCTGCTAGTCACCTGACCCTGCTGAGTCAGTGAGTATAGCCTCTGGTGGTTGGGCACTAGCTGCAGTTCCCTTCTCTGACCCTGTATCAAAGTTGCACAGAGGGTAAGGCACTTGTTCAGCCACCCTGTGGGCCTGGGTTTGAGAAACATGGTGCCTGATACTATGCCACAATCTCATCCGGAGTTTTATATTATCATTATGTCTTCTTGTTGGATTTTGTTTTCTTTCCCTGTTTTAATATCCTCTAAAAAAATGTGTGACAGGAAAGAGTCAACAAATCACCACGTCTAATATCATAGTTAGCCTTTCCCGTAACTGACTCACTGCAATGGAAAAATAGTTAGACGCAATAGGACTTCTTGTGAAATGAATGTTCTGCTGTCTCATATTCTAGAGGCACTTGCCTGACTTTCAGAGGATGCGGGTCAGTACTGTTTGCTAAGCAGACACCTTTTATGATCTCCTCAAGTTGGGCACGCAAACGAAGGTACCCAAAAATCACTAGTCACTGTTGAAAACGTAGGCAAGTACATATGTTGAAATGTTCCATATGCAGCCTATTGGGATCAGGGAGCACACATCTCAAAGATTTAACAAAAGAGAAATAAATACTGAAGTCCACAAATGGCTCATCATTTTGGTGAGTCTTGATTCTAACTTCACAGTTGTGGAATCTGAGTCAGTGTTTTGGATAATGGTTGGCTCCTGGGAGCAACTGCAATAGGAACATTCCCTGTGAGGAGGTGAAGTAACTGACTCATATGAATATCTCTGAATTAAACAAAACTTTCAGAACTAAACTGGCGGGAGTTAGAACATGTGTGAGAGAGATCCCAGTGTCAGTGCCTTTGGATAACTTAAATAAAGAGTATAACCAATCTATTACAACATGCTTTCTGGTAGGTATCATGTCCTTCAGTTTTATCAATTTGTGCTTAATGCTGTTGAGTAGGGAAGATTTGAATAAACCTGCCCCATGTCTGCTCAAGCACTCCAAAAATGGTGGATAATAAATCCTGTGAAAAGTGAGCCAGCTGCCATATCCTATACCTTCTTCCTCCCACATTGAGTGGGAGAATACCTGCCATTCACAGGTAATTGTAACCAATTTTCTATCTGCTGCAATGATAGCTTTTTTAATCACATGAAGAGTCTATGCAGAATAGCAGACATTCAGTTATTTATAGATTCAGCCTTCATATGTGCTGATTAGGAGCCGATGGCCCGATAACTAAAGTCACTGGAAAGACTGCCTCTGACTTCTGTGAGTGTTAGGTTGGGCCCCTCATGCACTGATAAGCATGTGTATCCTTGCCCACTACTGAAATATAATAGTTCTCATCTACATCAGGTGACAGTTGTTGGAAGCATTGCCTAGTGATTAGGGATTAGTCCCTTCTTAATGCGGAGGGGGGTTGATAGAGGAGCCTGGACCTTCCCACTCTACCAGCCTCTGGACCAGGGCCCTGTGAGGGTTACCAAAGTTCCAGCACCCAAGAGCACCTTAATGCTGCCCTCGCTGGTCCACTTCCTACCTCCCACTCTATTGTCCAAGTTTTCCAGTCTGTAGCAAAAAGGTAATGAAGGAAAGGTATCAACTGCACCTTCAGTCTATCTTCCCAGAGAGGCTGCTGCTGCGGAGTCCTGTATCAGGAGCTTGCTGGGCAGGTCCTTTTCCCTGCCTTGTCAGTCCCCTTCTGAGCTGTCTGGCTTTCTTTTAAAATGCCATCCTGCGCATGCTCTGCAGGTGCAGATGAGCAGGGTTGTCTAGGCCCAGAATTGCTCTTTAACCCCTTCAGTCCTAATTAGGGGGTTTATACACTCCAACACAGCCTGTCTAGTAGACATAGACTCATAGGACTGGATTTGTTCTTTCCCTATTTTAGCATCTTCTGATCCTACCTCATTTTCACTGGCATTCACTATGTTAGATGTCCAATCACCACCAACCTTCTTGGTGAAAATCAAAACAAAGAAGTCATTAAGCATCTCTGCCATTTCCACATTTTGTGTTATTATTTCCCCCGCCCCTCACTGACTAATTGGCCTACCCTGTCTTGGTCTTCCTCTTGCTTCTAATGCATTTGTAGAATGTTTTCTTGTTACCTTTTATGTCTCTAGCTAGTTTGATCTCGTTTTGTGCCTTGGCCTTTCTAATTTTGTCCCTACATACTTATGTTACATGTGAATGGAGATGCTCCATTAGCTTTCTTGTTTGCGGTTTTGAATCTGGAACTGAACATCCTGAGCTGAAAATACACTGGCATCCTCTTTAGAGTATAGCTGGCCAATATCTGTTTGCTCATGAGACCTGGGGTAAATTAATTCTATTTACTTTCACAACATTTTACAAAAACAGTGTTTCTCCCACCACTTCTTTGGTACAATAACACACAGGCTGGCTTGTGGCAATTGGTTTGAAGAAACTCTTCCCTGCTCCTGAAGACAAGAACATTTAACAAGTTCTCAGCACTTTTAGGATGGCTTTCCAATATTCAACTCCTGTCCAAACGTGCTTATGATTCACCAGGGTGGGCCGGTAGGACTACCAAAATCCCATACTGTCCATTCAGCTCTACCTGTACTACAGAAGCCATAATTTTAATAGATGCTGTGGTGGGATAACAACTCACCAGTGTGGCGCCTCCTGTGGTTGTCCAGGGAATTAGCTCTTTTCAGCCAGGAGCACCCTCTGCCGGCTGCTGTCTCACCTGCCGCTGGCCCCATGTCCCTCCCAGACCCCAGTGCCCTTCTAGATGAGGGTTCTGCCCCCTGGCAGTATCCCCTTAGTCTGGGTCTCCCCTCCCTGGGGAACCCCCATCCCCTATCCCTCCCTTGCTTCAGGGGCAATTGTCAGTCATCATCTAGCCTCCTCTCCCTGGGGCAGACGGCAGTCTGTACCACTCATCATCGGCAAGGAGGGTCGGACCAGCTGCCTCTGCCTATGTCTGGGCTGCCCCTCTGCAGCCCTAGTACCCTTTTGTGGGCCCTCACCTCAGCCTGCAGCCTGGGGCTCTGCTAGGCTGGAGCTCCCCAGCACTGCTCTGCCCTAGGCACCCTCCTCAGCTTCCCAGGCAGCCAGGTCCTCCTCTTTCCATGTAGCTAGAGAGAGTGTGTGTTGGCTTCTGGCCCCAGCCCTCTTATAAGGGTCAGCTGGGCCCTCATTAAGCCAGCCACAGCTGTGGCTGCTTTCCAATCAACCCAGCCTTTCCCCTGCCACAGCTCTCTCCCAGGGCAGTTTTAAGCCCTTCAGGGCAGGAGCGGGGTAACCACCCCGCTACAGATGCTTCCAGTGGCCGTTGGAGACTCCTGTGACTGTGGGGCCTGTTTCTGATCCTCTGTCCGTTCACATATCCGGGCAGAGTCTCTCTGGGCGGCGTCCACTGGCTCCCTTGACACCTTTGAGGAGCAGTAGGCGCTGTCCGGGGTCCTCTGCTCGGTGTCCCCGTCTGGTTCCCTTCTTTTGACCCTTTGACCACACTCCTGTCCCTGTTTTTACATTAGTTGTCCCCCGTAATTATTTGAGTTTCAGGCCCTGTGGATCCTCCCCTTAGGCTGAGGGGGGACCCAGTAGGTACAGATGCTTCCAGGGTTTTGTCAAATTCTTTTTTTTCAGGCCTATGCATAGTATTGTGTATGTAGCCAGACAATTGCTATCTCTATTTTTTTGTTTTTTTTTTACTGCAACTTTAAATGCCAAAGGAGCCTGTTTGTGTGTCTGAGGCGAGGCCTTCCATTTTGGAGAGAAGGTTCAGTTCAAAACAACTGCTGTTACAGAGCAGTCTGGCCCACACACTCATGCTGCTCTCTCAGTAGAGATTTTACTTGTTTTTGTTATTTCACTCAATCTAAAATAAAAGTAATTCAGAGAGTGCATGTGGTTGTTCTTGTGCAAGGGCGAATGTAACATGGCATTGCTTTTTTTTTTTTTTTTTTTTGGCAAAATATGCAGGGCTAGATTCTCAGCTGATGTAAATCAGCATAGTTCCACTGAAGCAAACTGCATAATGCCAGTTTACATCAGTTGAGGATGTAGCTCATAATGTCTGCTTTGCTGAGTTGGAGGTGTGGTAAGGAGTGATGCCATGGTGTGGCATGCAAAGCCATGAAACTTTATATTATAAAACTATCTCAGAAGCAAGGTGAGAGAGGTAATATTTTTTACTGAACCAACTTCTGGTGGTAGAGGGGCCAAACTGATAAGCTTCCTCTGAGGAAGAGCTCTGTGAAGCTAAAAAACTGATCCCCTCCACCAACAGAAGCTGGTCCAATAAAAGATATTACCTCATCCACCTTATATCTCTCATATCCTGGGACCAATATGGCTACAGCAACACTGCGAACAATATTTTATACTTTTTTGTAGTGTCTTTCATTGTGCAATTTTCCAAAGTCTGTCTAATCATTTTTATACTGCACTCATTTCCCTGATATCTGAGCATCTTTTCCTCTCTATGCAGTGAGTATGAGTAAGGCTAAGATTTTGTCATGGTTATTTTTAGTAAAAGTTATGGGCACGTCATGGGAAATAAACAAAAATTCACAGACGCTGTGAGCTGTCTGTGATTTTTGCTGTGGTGGCTGGGAGCTTCAGGGTTCTTTCCTGCCCCTCCCTGCAAGGCTGTCCCCGGTGACCTTGAGGAGGGCCCCTGAGGAGTCTGTCGCCTGTCGCTGGAAACCTTCAGGGGGACCCTGAGGAGCCTGTCGCCTGTCGCTGGAACCCTGCCGGGGCCCCGCTGGCTGCCAGCTCCAGTCCCACAGCCCCAGGGGCTGAAGCAGAAAATATCAGGGAGGTCTCTGGAAGTCACAGATTCCGTGACTTCCATGACATAAACGTAGCCTTAAGTATGAGTTGCACCTCTACAGTACTAATTGTTTAGATATCCTGTAGGAAATAACCACTGCTTTGTGTATTAGGAATAAGTGATGAGCTATTAGTGTCTTCTGCTGAAATAGGATGAACCTGATTAATGGTTAAAGCTGGTTGAAAAAATCTGAGTTTATTTTCCTTGTAGAATTTCTATTGGAAAAATGCTTTTGAAAATTATGGCCATGTCACAGGGGGCCTTGCGTGTTTAGTGGGGCCACCCCCGTTGGCCCAGTGTAGGGTTGGTACACCCCATCACAGTCGTCAAGGCTCCCTGTGGGATCAGGCAATTACAAGAAGGGAGGCTCAGGAACCCTGGGCAGGGCCAAGCAAACAATCAGTCTGTAGCCCGTGGGTGTGGCTGAGCAAGCAAACAGTCTGTGGCCCCTTAGCCTTCTGTCTGGGGCAGGCAATAACAGTTGGGGGTTCTGAACCTCTGGGCAGCGCAGAACAAACAATCAGTCTATAGCTCCAAGATGGGGCAGAGCAAGCAAACAATAGCCACACCTAGTGGCAAGTGTGTGGTGCAGGGGTAGGGGAACCCGGATCCTTCCTACTCCTCTAGGTTCCAACCGTGGGCCCTATGAAGCCAGGAAATTCCCAGTTAAGGGTTTAAGCATCGGCTTCTAATACAGTCCCTGGGTCACTTCCTACTGCAAGGTTAATCTCAGGCATCTCCTCAGCTGGCAGCATCCCAGTCAGTCTCTGCAGTCGGCTGATCGGCCGCAGCTTAGTCTGGATCCATGGTTCGTGCCATTTGGAAAGTTGCAGGTTCCTCTGCAGGATCCTGTAGCACACATACTTTTTCCTCCTCAGCCAGCTCAGACTGAGCTGGGCTGACTCTTTTTATCTATCCCTTCCACCTGGAGCATGTGCACCAGGGGTGAGGGGGGTGTTGTCTCCGGGGCCCACAGTGATTAGTCAGGCTCTGTTGGCCCAGTGCAGGGTTGGTTCACCACTTCACAGTCCAAAACATTAAACTTCCTGTGTGAATGTTCAAAACAAAATGAAAATATTAATTTTGTTTCCGCATCAAATGCTTCAGTTTTTAAACACATTTGTTTTTGTTTACAATTTTTGGGTCTCTTTTCCCTACCTCTATTTCCCCTATTTTTTTTTGCCTTTTCCACTGTAAAAAGGGGAAACCTACTTTTCACACCTTTTTAATGTTTAAAATAGTAATGTATGATTTAACTGTAAAAAGGTATGAAAAAGTAGCTTTTTCCTCCCACTTTCCCACACTTTGTTCTCCAACTTTTGCCTGTTGGAAAACAAAAACACTAGAGAAGCTGGGAAAGAGCAAGAATAGAAAAACTTAAGCACTAAAATCAGTTCTGCTAAAATCAGTTAGTAGAGCACAACTAGGGTAGGACCTTGGCAGAGACAGATGCATCCTGGAGATGAATGCCTGGCTGTGAGGATGGTATTGCCAGGAGGGCTTTGGCTTCTTTGACCATGGGATACTGTTCTAGGAAGAAGGATTGCTAAACAGAGATGGGGTCCACCTATCGAGGAAGGGAAAGATCATATTTGGCTACAGACTGGCTAACCTAGTGAGGAGGGCTTTAAACTAGGTTCAACAGGGGCAGGTGACCAAAGTCCACAGGTAAGTCAAAAACATGGAGACCTGGGAGAAGGGTCAGAATGTGGGGGGAGCGTGGGCTGTTATAGAAGAAATAAGGGGGAGGGAAATCAAATCAGTGTCCTAGATGTCTGTATACTAATGCGAGAAGTATGGGGAATAAGTAGGAAATACTCGAAATGCTAGTAAATAAACACAACTATGACATAGTTGGCATCACAGAGACTTGGTGGGATAATACACATGACTGGAATATTGGTATAGAAGGGTACAGCTTGCTCAGGAAGGACAGTCAGGGAAAAAAGGGAGGAGGTGTTGCTTTATGTATTAAAATGTATACACTTGGACTGAGGTTGAGATGGAAATAGGAGACAGACTTGTGGAAAGTCTCTGGGTAAGGATAAAAAGGGTAAAAAACAAGGGTGATGTCATGGTAGGGGTCTACTACAGACCACCAAACAAGGAAGAAGAGGTGGATGAGACTTTTTTTAAACAACTAACAAAATCATCCAAAGCACAGGACTTGGTGGTGATGGGGGACTTCAACTACCCAGACATCTGTTGGGAAAATAACATAGCAGGGCACAGATTATCCAACAAGTTATTGGAATGTATTGGAGACCATTTTTTATTTCAGAAGGTGGAGAAAGCTACTGGGGGGAGGCTGTTCTAGATTTGATTTTGACAAATAGGGACGAACTGGTTGAGAATTTAAATGTGGAAGGCAACTCTGGTGAAAGTATCATGAAATGGTAGAGTTCATGATTCTAAGGAATGGTAGGAGGGAGAACAGCATAATAAAGACAATGGATTTCAAGAAGACAGACTTTAGCAAACTCAGGGAGTTGGTAGGTAAAATCCCATGGGAAGCAAGTCTAAGGGGAAAAACAATTGAAGATAGTTGGCAGTTTTTCAAAGAGATGTTATTAAGGCACAAGAGCAAACTATCCCACTGCGTAGGAAAGATAGGAAGTATGGCAAGAGACCACGCTGGCTTAACCAGGAGATCTTCAATGATCTAAAACTCAAGAAAGAGTCCTACAAAAAGTGGAAAATCGGTCAAATTACAAAGGATTTATATAAACAAATAACACAAGCATGTAGGGACAAAATTAGAAAAGCCAAGGCACAAAATGAGATCAAATTAGCTAGCGACATAAAAGGAAACAAGAAAACATTTTACATATACATTAGAAGCAAGAGGAAGACCAAGGTCAGAGTAGGCCCGTTACTCAATGACGGGGGGAAAGACAATAACAGAAAATGTGGAAATGACAGAGGTGCTTAATGACTTCTTTGTTTCGGTTCTCACCAAGAAGATTGGTGGCGATTGGAAGTCTAACATAGTGAATGCCAGTGAAAATGATGTAGGATCAGAGTTTAAAATAGGGAAAGAACAAGTCAAAAATTACTTAGACAAGTTAGATGTCTTCAAATCACTAGGGCCTGATGAAATGCATCTTAGAATACTCAAGGAGCTGACTGAGGAGAAGATATCTGAGACATTAGCAATTATCTTTGAAAAGTCATGGAAGATGGGAGACATTCCAGAAGACTGGAAAAGGGCAAATATTGTGCCCATTGATAAAAAGGGAAATAAGGACAACCTGGGGAATTACAGACCAGTCAGCTTAACTTCTGTACCTGGAAAGATAATGGAGCAAATAATTAAACGACCAATTTGCAAACACCTAGAAGATAATAAGGTGATAAATAACAATCATCATGGATTTGTCAAGAACAAATCATGTCAAACCAACCTGATAGCTTTCTTTGACAGGGTAACAAGCCATGTGGATGGGGGAGAAGCAGTAGACCTGGAATATCTTGACTTTAGTAAGGCTTTTGATACTGTCTCGCATGGCCTTCTCATAAACAAACTAGGGAAATACAACCTAGATGGAGCTACTATAAGGTGGGAGCATAACTGGTTGGAAAACTGTTCCCAGAGAGTAGTTATCAGAGGTTCACAGTCATGCTGGAAGGACATAATGAGTTGGGTCCCACAGGGATTGGTTCTGGTTCCAGTTCTGTTCAATATCTTCATCAATGATTTAGATAATGGCATAGAGAGTACACTTATAAAGTTTGCGGATGATACCAAGCTGGGAGGGGTTGCAAGTGCTTTGGAGGATAGGTTTAAGATTCAAAGTGATCTGGACAAACTGGAGAAATGGTCTGAAGTAAATAGGATGAAATTCAATAAGGACAAATACAAAGTACTCCACTTAGGAAGGAACAATCAGTTGCACACATACAAAATGGGAAATGACTGCCTAGGAAGGAGTACTGCGGAAAAGGATCTGGGGGTCATAGTGGATCACAAGCTAAATATGAGTCAACAGTGTAATGCTGTTGCAAAAAAAGCAAACATCATCCTGGGATGTATTAGCAGGAGTGTTGTAAGCAAGACACAAGAAGTAATTATTCCGCTCTACTCTGAACTGATTAGGCCGCAACTGGAGTATTGTGTCCAGTTCCGGGCACCACATTTCAGGGAAGATGTGGACAAATTGGAGAAAGTCCAGAGAAGAGCAACAACAATGATTAAAGGTCTAGAAAACATGACCTCTGAGGGAAGATTGAAAAAATTGGGTTTGTTTAGTCTGGAGAAGAGAAGACTGAGAGGGGACATGATAACAGTTTTCAAGTACATAAAAGGTTGTTACAGGGAGGAGGAAGAAAAAATGTTTTTCTTTACCTTTGAGGATAGGACAAGAAGCAATGGGCTTAAACTACAGCAAGGGTGGTTTAGGTTGGACATTAGGAAAAACTTACTAACTGTCAGAGTAGTTAAGCACTGGAATAAATTGCCTAGGGAGGTTGTGGAATCTCCATCACTGGGGATTTTTAAGAGCAGGTTGGACAAACACCTGTCAGGGATGGTCTAGATCAGGGGTCGGCAACCTTTCAGAAGTGGTGAGCCGAGTCTTCATTTATTCACTCTAATTTAAGGTTTCATGTGCCAGTAATACATTTTAAGGTTTTTAGAAGGTTTCTTTCTATAAGTCTATAATATATAACTAAACTATCGTTGTATGTAAAGTAAATAAGGTTTTTAAAATGTTTAAGGAGCTTCATTTAAAATTAAATTAAAATGCAGAGCCCCCTGGACCGGTTGCCAGGACCCGGGCAGTGTGAGTACCACTGAAAATCAGCTCGCGTGCTGCCTTTGGCACGCGTGCCATAGGTTGCCTATCCCTGGTCTAGATAATACTTAGTCCTGCCTTGAGTGCAAGGGACTGGACTAGGTGACCTCTCAAGGTCTCTTCCAGTTCTATGATTCTAAGTTGAAAGTGTAAAACAGTGACAAACTGCTAGTATTGGGTGTGTACAGGGGAATACATGGCAATCCTGTGTTTGTGTGTGTGTGTGTGTGTGTGTCTGCATGCCTGGATTTACTTCCTATAAGACAATACAGCTGCCATTGGCCAAACTTTGTCCTCAGAGTTGTCTGTGCAACCCCCATTGAAGGAATTGTGTGTAAAATCTTGGTTGTGCTGCAGTCAATGGCAAAACTTCCATTGACTTCAATAAGGCCAGGATTTCATCTGAGTACATATCTGACAGCAGATCTTAGCTGTATATAGTCATTGCTAGCAGAACACTATAGTTATCTGTATGTACGTGGAATGGCTCATCAGTATTTTATTATGATACTTGCAGTTATTGTGAATCTGTTGTTGGTGTCACAGTATGAACAGTGTGCTAGACCATTAATTTCTTTGATATTTCATATAGCCAATCATACCCAGCAGCCCTTCCGCCCCTCTGCCACCCAAAACTACCCATAAGCCTCTATGGTCACCTGTGGGATAGGGGTGGGTCCAGGCAAGAAACCATGGGTGGATTTTTGGTCCTGGGTAGAAAAGGTTGAAAACCATTGGTCTATGTCACACTTACCTGAAAGACTGCCTCTCTCCCTTAAGTCACACAGCAGTTAGGAGAAGGTGGGATGCTGTGGGTTTCTGGAGTTGACCTCACAGGGCCAGGAACAGAGACTTCTCATTTGGACACCCTTATATTTGGAATTCACTTCCCTTGCATGTCTGCTACAATGTGGGGCTTTAGCAACTTTTAGGTATATTTGTCTGGTCTGATGTATATTTAATTTGTTATTGTTTGTGTTTTTATTTTTTTTCTTATTTTAAAATAATTTGACTGCTCTGGCTTGCAGCAAAGAAGACACTTTATAAAAACCTCACTATGTACTGCACTTTATAATTTTCATTTATCCTTTTTGAGCCAGTACTTAGCTACTTCAGCATAAGTGCTTAACAACCCAAAAACAGAGTGGTGAGCAAATCTCAAGAGCTTTGATGTTGAGTTCCATTTAGGTAAGCTCCCAATGGTCTCTTGTGTCTGCAGAATTTGGATGGGGATCTTGCAAGAACAGGTTTTATGGTATTTTGGAACATATGGTTCTAGTATTACATAGATCTCAGAAGCACAAAAGTAGACAAGTGAACTTGAGATATGAGTCCCTTCAAAAACATCTGTTCAATATGGGTTCCAGGAATGCACAAATGTATTGGCAGAAGTTCCATTTTTCTCCAAGCTAGTTTGCCCCATACTACACAGGAACTACAACATGGCAATAGATCAGTGGTCCATCTATTCCTGGATTCTGTCTCGAACAGTGGCCAATGGTTGATAGCTTTGAAGAAAGGCATAAAACTCACCAGAAGGAGGAAACCATGGATAAGGATATATTCTAAAGAGTTCTATGCTCTGTGTAGGAATTTCTAACTCCCCTCCCTTTCTTTGGCACAGAATATCGGTCATGTCAACAAGGAGGTATGGCTCTACTTACTTTTGGGCTATACATTCCATAGATACTGGGGAGCCGTTAAATAATTTGCACCTGGTGGTTGGAATTACACTGCTGTGATCAAACTGAGCAGTGTGTGCTCAGACAGTGGTTTATGTGCCAAAAGATTCAAAGCCTTTAATAATATAAAAGACACATGTAGGTTAGTACAAGAATAAAGACCAGGGCTTCATGGGATTTCACTCAATTCCTTCTTTTTCTCATTTTACACTTTTGGCTTTGCCAAGTCCCCTTTACAATAAAACTGAGCCTTCATCATGAAGATGGGGACTGGGTTGTTCCAGTCTGCCATCTAAAAGCCCTGTGTTACTTTTGTTTAGTGTTACTTTTTTTTAAAGTTTCTTCTATCTGATTGAAGTCACATTTTTTAAAAAAGCTTTTTTGCTTTTAGTCAGGCCTCAGACTTGAAATACAATAATTTACAGAAATTGTTCTCATCTGGTAGATTATATTTAAAAATGTGTATCTCTATGTCCATCATATCACAGAGAAAGAAAACAAGCAAGCAACCCCCCTTGCTGCATTATTTATTTATTCATATTGCAGCATTGCCTAGGACAGGGGTCGGCAACCTTTCAGAAGTGGTGTGCCAAGTCTTCATTTATTTACTCTAATGCCAGTAATACATTTTTAGAAGCACTCTCTCTATGTCTATATTATATAACTAAACTATTGTTGTATGTAAAGTAAACAAGGTTTTAAAAATGTTTAAGAAGCTTCATTTAAAATTAAACTAAAATGCAAATCTTATCAGTTTAGTGCAGTGGTTCTTAACCTGGGGTGCACGCACCCTCTCGGGGTGCAAGATGCCCTTTCTGGGGGTGCAAGATATGCTAGATTTTTTTAGAAGATAAATCATCGAAAACACAAATTAAGCTCAGGCACATAAGTACAACTACTTTGTTTCATCAAACCTATGTATTTATTAACATTATACATTTTTTAACGATTACTGTAATACACAAAGTGTTCAAGTTTTTAAGCTAATTGTAGTGCAATTTTTGATAAGGGGTGCGAGAACATATTTTGAGAACTCCAGACCATCAGGGTCTAATTGAAGACAAGACTCAAGAAGTGGGTAAAACAAACCCCAGAAGGGCAGATGAGGGAAGGATAACCGTGATAGGAACACATGGTTGCATACTCTAGCTATGTGCACAGTTAGAACATTTCTAGTAATATTTTAAACCTCTACCTGGTTTTTTACTGTTCTGAAACCTCTACCAACCCCCACAACCTCATTTTTTATACCTCTGGGAAATATTTTTGAAAGTGCTTGAATGACTTAGCAGGCTAAATCCCATTTTCAGAAGTGATGTAGGCTCCTAAGTCTTATTGACTTTCAATGAGACTAAGGCCTGGTCTACACAAAGATTTTACATTGGTATAACTAGTATTTTACACTGTTATAGCTACATCTCCCAGGGGTGTGAAAAATCCACACCCCTAGCTATACTGACCTAACTTCCAGTGTAGACAGTGCTATGCTGACAGAAGAATTCTTCCTTTGACCTGCTATCACCTCCTGAGGAGTGGATTACCTACTCTGATGGGAGAATCCCTCTTAGGTAGTGTCTGCCTGTGCTGCTGTAGCATTTTAAGTGTAGATGTACCCTTAGGAGCCTACGTCACATAGGGAATGGCTACACTGCAATCACGGTGTGAGTTTCCACTCCCCTTAATAAAAGTGGTGGGTTTTTTTGCTATACACGGACTCAGTGCTTGCGAGTGGGGAAGTATTGCTTATTAGAGGCAGCCAGGGGAGGTATTTAGTTTTCCTAGATTTCTGGGTCGGGGCTTGAGACAGTTTTGCTTTGTAATTTTAAGAGGAACCCCTAGACATTGAACCCGTCCCTTGTTGCTACTGGCACTGCCTGGCAGACAAATTACATATCCACAAAAGCTCCTGGTTAGAGGGGTAGCTGTGGAACATGTGGAGAGGTGGAAAGATGAGAAAGTAGCTATGAAGGGAGAGGGGGAGCCAAAAGGTACATGAAAGAGGGTAAGGAGAGGCTGTAAAAATAGAAGCCCAGATGAAGAACAAATAAATACCTGTAAATATCAACAAAGAGTCCATTAACTGGAGGACTCAAGAAATGTAGTTAGGAAGCTGCAAAGGGGCCTCCCTCGTTGGCTACGTCTCCAACTGCTGGAGGCTTTTAAGCCCTTCCCAGAGGCAGAGCCCAGTGGTCATGTGGGCCACTGGCACCTGGTGTCCCCTAGTGGGTTCCCCTGGCTCTGGAAGTTTGGGGATAGGAAGAGAGGAAGCCCAGCTTCCCTTGCCTTCCTCCCTGGCTGCTGCTGCTGCTACATGGGCTCCAGAGGGGCTAGCGCCTTCTACGCTTTCCTACAGAGCCAGCCATATAGAAATTTCATTGTGACCAGGCACCTGCTGGAATTCGTGGCCATGGACAGAGGGACAGAAAGCCAGGCTACTTCTCCCTCCCTCCCCAGGGGGTGATATATTAGGGAATTTGGGGGCTTTTAAGCTCCGTCCCCAGAGTCTAGGAGCTGATAGCCACATAGGGGCAACATTTTGATGATTACCCTTCAGAAAACAAACTCACCCCAGCCTCCTGTCAGCAGCAGGCACCACCTACCCTAGGTGTTGCTATTAGTATAGAACACGGCTACAGATTAACGTGATCTGAATGATTTTTGCATCCACACACCATTGTCACAGTCTTGTATGACTGTCTTCCAGTCCTGTTCAGGATCTAACCTATATTGCACCTGTCTCCCAGGGCCTAATCAAGCCAACTTGGGGCTCTAAGTACAGCCCATGCTGTGACCCCACTCCTGCACTGTGGCCCCATTCCTCTTTGAGATGCAGCAGGTTTTAGATGAATGAAGGGCAATTCACACCTCTTGGAACTATTGTTTCATACTGTCTGCAGGCTCAGGTTATGCTTGGGTTGCAGGGTCAAGCTTTTCTTTGCCTCCAAGTGGTCTAGAAACAATGTATTTTAATAAAACCTGAAATTCTGATCTCATCATGTGACTCCAGGAGCTAACATGCTATAGGCTGATGTCTGTGCCCTGTGCTTTAATCTGGCCTTGGGTCCTCCTCAGCATTGACTGGAGATACAAATACTGTCTTGTCCACAGAGTTATGCACATTTCTGCTGGTGTCACAGACTATTCTGAACAAGTAAAAAGAAATGGAAATGTCTTGCTTTCCATTCTACACAATGTGGGGAACGCTTTCCCTGCCAACATGTCCTGAGTGGGAAAGGATGTGTGCCAGGAACAGCACCAGGGAAACAATATTATTACTAGTATATTGGATACATAACATGGCATAACCTTTTGGACATTAATGAACAACCTTATACAATGAAACCTGAAGGGTTATTTGATCACCTCTACCTATGCCAGAATCTTGCCACTTCTGCTGTCAGTACGAGGGTGAAGGAATAACTTGTTCTCAGTCTAAGGAGACTCGAAGTGTTGATCAATGGCTCTTTTTTGGAAAAATAAAGAGGGCTACAAAATAAGAAGAGAACTGTAACCAACTGCAGAAATTCAGAGGAGGAGGAGGCCAAATCCATGTCATAGTGAATTATGTAATTGTTCAATATTGAGATTCCAGCCATGAATAATAACTTATTCAGGATCAGACAGGAAGCCAGTGGCAGAGAGGGAATTCCTCTGTAATTTCTGCCTCCCATTTCAGTGCTCACTGCTCTATGTGCTGGCTTCTGTGAATTCACTACCAACTCAGGCCTGGCTATGACACCATGAAGCATGCCCAGCTAACCAATCAGAACCTGGCTTAGGATATTTTAATGGTCACTGTCTAGATAAGTTTGAAATAAGATTTGCTATCACTTCTTCAAAAATGGCCTAACCCTGAGGAACATAAGGAGCATTCCTGTCTATGCCTCTCCAGGGTTGAGCCTGAAGTGTGGCTCATTTTTCTCCAGATAATAAGATAGAGAAGTGGAAAAAAAACTTTAATTCTGTCTTACCTTCTGCAAACATTGTGATGCAGCTAAAATGATACCTAAATATAAATGCTGCTATGGTTACTGATTGTATTCTTCTGAGTTGCAGCAGGAGAATAACTGATTGTGTTAAAGAACAGGTTGTATGCGGGAGATAACATCTGACCTCTATGATATTAATTTTCATTTATCTTAGTCAACATTTTCAAACTTGGGTGGAGGGCCATTGAGAGAAATTTGAGGTCTCGGTACATCATATTTGCTGGAGCCCCTCTTCTCCCATTTAACTTTATTTACACATGTTACAGATGGTTTGGGGAGGCCTCCTGAGCTTGGGCTCTGGCACAATTGTTCCTTCTTTCTCCTCCTCTTGTCAACCCTGCTTGGGTGCCCAAAGTTTGGTTTCTAAAACCAAAATTAGATATCTACCTAATTAAATTTTATTTTGTTTAATTTTGGATTGGGAAGCCTAACTCGACACAGATAGGCTTAAAAAGTTTGGTCATAATTCTGAGACTGTAGAATTTTTAATGTGGTGTTCGTTGATCCCTCAATCCTAAAATGCTTGCAAGAGCTCTGCTGTATTCTGCATCCAGTTCCAACTGGCTGAGCCTAACAGCAACAGGAATATCACACAGCTACACCCAAGTTCTATGTCTGGGAAGCTCAGCCCTTCCCTGAAGTATCTGGTGTGGTAAATAAATATCTCCTGTAGATTTCTAGGTACATTTTCCAGTTTCATTTGGTGAGGCCTAAGAATGCAGAATAGGCTTATAGAGTAGGGATGATCTTGCACCAAGAGTACTTAGGCACCTAACTCTGCCAGTTCCTTATTCATGTTATTTGTTCTGCAGTAATTAGTGCCCAGTGGCCCCAGCCAAGTTCAGGGCACCATTGTGGTAGGCCCTGTACAAATGCATTGTAAAAAGAGGAGTGAGGGAAACCCTGCCTCCTATCTGCCCTCTTCATGATGTCTTGTCCTCTCTGAGGTGTTAGGGGAAAGCCATAGCTGCATAGGAACTTGTGACTGTGACTGGCCTTTTCACAGGAAGTATCATTAGTATTTGTATGACAGTAATGCTCCATTGTGCTAGATGCTGTGAAGTGCTGAGACACAGTCCCTTCCCCAACAAGCTTATGGTCTAAGGGTATGTCTACACTGTAGCTGGATAGAAGGTGTCACTTCCAGCTTCAGTGGACCTATCTGCACTAACTCTGATCAAGCTAGAATGCTAAAAATAGCAGTGACAGTATGAGTGATGGGAGGGTCTAGTGAGACACTTCTGAGTCCCTAGGTGCTACAGTTCAAGGCAACTGCACTTGTATTCCCCCTGTGTGGCCCAGCTAGAGCACCTACTCTAGTTCCAGGTGCCTCAGCTCTCACCTTTCTTGGGCAGAGACCCACGTCTCTCTCCCTCCTGACTGGGAGTTTTCCAGGGGGCACTGTTCCCTGCCTGCATGGTGAATTCCCCAGGAAGTCAGACTGTCTAAGCAGGCCTGATTTGCCTTCTCATCCGAGGCTATAAATAATATAAATGCCCATGGGTCTAAGTTATCACACAGCCCTTTCTAAGCAAGCACATTTATTCTTAAGTGAAAGCATTACAGAGAAAACCTATTTCAAAACAATAAACAAGCCTACACGCATGCTAATCAGCTTACCAGAGATCACCCTAGCTCCAACAAGGGCTGTGCCAGGTGACCAGTTCTTCTAACCCCACCAAGGAGTTTTTTCTGTGGTCACAAGAAAACAATTGTTTCCCCAGAACAAGCACCCCCTTCAAGCTGAGAGTCTCTCCTTTATACAATTTGGCCCTTTGATCTGCAGAGATCATGGACAGGCAATCAGCCAGACAATGGTCCCCTCCTCAGGGTGAAGCTTCAAAAGGTTGGGTCTTTGCATAACCAGAGCTGTGGTAATTTGCATTCCCATCCCCCCGGTCTTTCCTTGGGACCCACTTAACTTTGTTTATCTGGCACATTGTTTAAAATAGTCCTCTGAAACTCAAAATTTACATTGGCCACGTTCCCCTTCTAGTGATGTTCTATCCACTCCTACAATAATACATAAACTTTCGATTTTTAACACAATGAACTCTTAAGATAGCCCATTAAGGCTTGTCCAGAATAGTGCAGGAAATTGCCATATCTGTCACATTAGGTACTTACTCAGGCAGCTAGCTCCTCACACTACTGTGGCTACACTTCTGATTTTAGTACAATCAGAGTTAGCAAAGGTATGTCTTACTCAAGCTAGAAAAAGGCACAAGGAAGTAAAATAACTTGCCCAAGGTCACATAGCAGGTCAATGGCAGATTGAGGAATAAAAGCCAGATCTCCTGATTCTTGTTATGTTCATGGCTCAGATACAAAGAAGTTGGGTAAAACCTAGGGCCTTAGATTAATCGCAGTTAACTACACAATTAACTCAAAAAAATTAATCAAATTAATTGCAGTTTTAATCGCACTGTTGAACACTAGCATATGAATGGAAATGTATTAAATATTTTTGGATATTCCTCTACATTTTCAAATATATTTATTTCAATTACAACACAGAATACAAAGAGTACCGTGCTCACTTTATATGATTTTTTTATTACAAATATTTGCACTGTAAAAATGATAAACAAAAGAAATGGTATTTTTCAATTCACTTCATACAAGTACTGTAGTGCAATCTCTTTATCGTGAAAGTGAAACTTACAAATGTAGATGATTTTTTTGGTTACGTAAGTGCATGCAAAAACAAAACTATATAAAACTTTAGAGCATACAAGTCCACTCAGTCCTACTGCTTGTTCAGCCAATCGCTAAGAGAAATAAGTTTGTTTAAATTTATAAGCGATAATGCTGTCTGCTTCTTATTTACAATGTCACCTGAAAGTAAGAACAGGCATTCGCATGGCACTTTTGTAGCTGGCATTGCAAGGTATTTACATGCCAGATATGCTAAACATTTGTATACCTCTTCATACAAGGGAGGGCTAGCTCAATGGTTTGAACATTGGCCTGCTAAACACAGGGTTGTGTACTCAATCCTTGAGGGGGCCATTTAGGGATCTGGGGCAAAAATCTGTTTGGGGGTTGGTCCTGCTTTGAGCAGGGGGTTAGACTGGATGACCTCCTGAGGTCCCTTCCAACCCTGATATTCTATGTTCCCACCATCATTCCAGAGGACGTGCTTCCATGTTGATGATGCTCATTAAAAAAAAATGCATTTATTTAACTTATGACTGAACTCCTTTAGGGAGAATTGTATGTTTCCTGCTGTTTTACCTGCATTCTGCCATATATTTCATGTTATAGCAGTCTCAGATGATGACCCAGCACATGTTGTTCATTTTAAGAACACTTTCACTGCAGATTTCACAAAACACAAAGAAGGTACCAATGTGAAATTTCTAAAGATAGCTACAGCACTTGACCCAAGGTTTAAGAATCTGAAGTGCCTTTCAAAATCTGAGAGGGACGAGGTGTGGAGCATGCTTTCAGAAGTCTTAAAAGCACAACACTCTGATGCAGAAACTACAGAACCCGAACCACCAAAAAGGAAAATCAACATTCTGCTGGTGGCATCTGACTCAGATAATGAAAATGAACATACGTCGGCCCATACTGCTTTGGATTGTTATCTAGCAGAACATGTCATCAGCATGGACACATGTCCAGTGGAATGGTGGTTGAAGCATCAAGGGACATATGAATCTTTAGCATATCTGGCACATAAATATTTGTGACGCTGGCTATAACTGTGCCATATGAATGCCTGTTCTCACTTTCAGATGACATTGTAAACAAGAAGTAGGCAGCATTGTCTCCTGCAAATGTAAACAAACTTTGTTTGTCTGAGCGATTGGCTGAATAAGAAATAGGACTGAGTGGACTTTCTAGGCTCTAAAGTTTTACATTGTTCTATTTTTGAATGCAATTATTTTTTGTACATAATTCTACATTTGTAAGTTCAACTTTCATGATAAAGAGATTGCACTACAATACTTGTATTAGGTGAATTGAAAAATATTATTTCTTTTGTTTTTTACAATGCAAATATTTGTAATAAAAATAAATATAAAGTGAGAACTGTACACTTTGTATTCTGTGTTGTAATTGAAATGAAAATATTTGAAAATGTAGAAAACATCCAAAAATATTTAAATAAATGTTTTCTATTATTATTTAACAGCGTGATTAATCACATGATTACTCGCGATTAATTTTTTTAATCGCTTGACAGCCCTAGTAAAACCATAAATATTCTTACTGGAAGGTTGCATTGTAACACTATTTTATTTCTCAGAATTCAGAAAGATGACACACAAGAACCCCAAAACAGAGAGAGACAAAGCAGGCTGCTCCCTAAGGCAGAGAGGCACAATTTACCCTAGCTGGCTCCAAATGCCCCTGAAATTTAAAGCAGTAGCCTGCAACATACCACAATCTTTATTCTGTAGGTATCAGGTCACATTGCACATCCTATTCTTCCTAAAATTTCCAAGACCTGCCTTGCAGCTAATTCAAAGGGGGAATTGCTCAAATATTATGAACACTGACATCTCACTTAAATTGTTAATAACCACAATATTTAAGCAGAACTGCCAAATGATCAGGAGTCAAGCAAATTGTTTTCTTCTTGCCTTTATAGGGGGGAGGGATAGCTCAGTGGTTTGAGCATTGGCCTGCTAAATCCAGGGTTGTGAGTTCAATCCTTGAGGGGGCCACTGAGGTATGTGGGGCAAAAATCAGTACTTGGTCCTACTAGTGAAGGCAGGGGGCTAGACTTGATGACCTTTCAAGGTCCCTTCCAGTTCTAGGAGATAGGTATATCTCCATAATTAAAAAAATTAATTATTTATGTTGTGATTCATAGAGTCTTCACTTTCTGTGTTGTGTAACAGAGAATGCTTGTGTATTTAATAATCTGAGAATTTTTTTTCATAGATTCCAAGGCCAGAAGTTTCCATTGTGATAACCTAGACTGACATCCTGTATAACACAGGCCACAGAACTTTCCCAAAATAATTCCTAGAGCATATCTTTTAGAAAACATGCAATCTTGATTTAAAGATTGCCACTGATGGAGAATCCACCAAAACCATTGTTTCAATGGTTAATTACTCTCACTGTTAAAAATGTACATCTTATTTCTAGTCTGAATCTGTCTAGCTTCAACTTCCAGACATTATATCATGTTATACCTTTCTCTGCTAGACTGAAGACCCATTGTCAAACATTTATTCCCCGTGTAGGTACTTACAGACTGTAATCAAGTCACCCAGTAACCTTTTATTTTTTAAGCTAATTAGATTGAGTTCCTTGAGTCTGTCACTATAAGGCATGTTTTTTTAATCATTTAATCATTCTCTGGGTCTTCTCTGAAACCTGTCCAATTTATCAACATCCTTCTTTATTACATTATACACTTTTCAGCCATGACCACTTGCTTTTCAGTGGCTGATCCATCATTTGTTGAGGTCAATGGGAGTTTTGCTATTGAATTCAGTGAGTGCAGGTTGGAGTTGTAAATAAGGTCCAATTCTGTAATAGTAATGACTTTTATTTCAGAGTGTTCCATTCTTTCACCTCTCCTGTTCACTGTATGCATGAGGACTACTGAAGAGAGATGCTGATGACACACAGCTCTCTATGTCACTTCTGACCCATTTGGTGCAGATGAATGACTTTCAGGTGTTACCTATCAGCACTGTGTTCTTGGGGAACCAGGGTGCAGTACCCAGCCTGTCTGACTCACAGCCTCTGCTTGAACCAAAGAGCATGATATTAGGGTTTTCCACAGATTATGAGTTTACCTTTGTGGACAGGCTGGGACATTATTCCCATCAAAGGACATTGTCATAAACAGAGTAACTGTCCCAACTGTTATTCTAGGGGACTGCACATATCCCCTTTTTCCTTGGCTTATGAAACTATATAGTGATCTCAGAGACAAAAGAATGTTTTTAATTACACTCTCAGTAGGTGTAGAATGATGGTCGAATGTGCATTTGGCAGACTAAAATCTTGCTGGTGCTGTTTACAGAACCATTTGGATTTCAGTGTTATCAGTGCTCTTTGCATTATTGTGGCTTGCTGTGCTCTCCAGAATGTTTGTGAAGCTAAAGGAGATCCATTTCATCCCAAGTGGACTCACGACAACATGGGATTGCTGGACCAGGTACACACAGCCAGTAAGTGCAATTGTCACAACTAGAGCAGGATGCACACCTGCAGGGTTGCTTTGTGTGACCACATTATGGAATTTATGATACAGCAGGAGCAGGGCCAGGGAGTAGTGGGAGAGTGGAAGAGGGGAGATATATAAGCCATAGGCTAATTAAGGTACAATTCCCTGTAGACTAAGGAAGGTTACTACAGGTTAATTGGAGCACCTGTAGCCAATTATGGCCCTGTCAGGAACCTAATAAAACCCCCTTGCTTCAGGCAGACAGTGTGGAGTGAGCAGGGAGAGAGGACTGGAGCTTGGAGGTGTGGTGCGGTGCTGAGGATTAAAAGACCAGAGAACTGGGGGAAGGGACACCCTCCTCCAGCAGATCACGGAGACTTCCTCCCCCAGTGTCAAGGACTGAGTAACCCTACCCAAGGGGGAAGAGTTTAAGAAACCCACAGGGCCTGAGAGGGGCTGGGTCTCAGAGTGAGGTGCAAACCTGCTTCCCTCCTCTACAACCTTCCTGGGCCACTAGTGGGGCCCTTGGTGCCCCAAGAGCAGGGACAAATGCTGGTGTCCTAGCCCCCTGGCCAAGAAAAGTGTGGGACCCACCATACCAAATGTTGGCCATTTTGTCACAACTTGCATGGACCAATGGACAAGGGTGTGTATGAATCTGTCTTTACAGTAATATCAACAGTGAATGAAGTACTCTTGCTGTTTGCTATGAGTTGGGGGGACAGTAGTTGTTATGATTTTTAATTATGGATAAGATGATGGCTTATACCATGGTTGGGATGTGTGTGATGGGACATGTCCCCATCCTACTGATAGAAAGACTAGTGACCATTCTGGTACTCAGGTAGTACCAATTAGATGCACCTGCAGAACATCTTCCACATGAAGAAGGGGTGCTTAAAAAGATGAAACTTGTCACAGGGGGAAGTTTGCCCAGGAGGAGAGACTGCAGGGGGTGTGCTCGTGAGCTCCAGTAGCAAGAGGAGCCTAGCCTGAGGCAGTAGCTAGTCTTTCCTTTCCCTGCCCTTTTTGGGAGACGGACTGGCACTATAAGCCTGATACGGGTGAGGGGTCCTGGAGGGTTGCTCCCTGCCAGTGACCTGTGGTGGGACCTGGGGAATGCTGCCAGGGATTTGAAGTAATTGGACTGAGAGGACCCCAGGAATGAGCTGAACTCCTGCTGGGAACAGAGATTGCCCAGGAGTGGGGGGCTCCCGTAGGTGACCCTGGAGACTCAAAGACACTATGGCTGAGCCCAGACTGAAGATCAGCTTACTAATGGGAGAAATGGTGGTTCTTATGTATGTTTACTTATGCTGTTTGTATTATAAACTGGAGGGAGGGGGATGGGTTCTCGTACATTTTTACTTTTCTGTGTGATGAACTGTGATTTTTACTTATGGATCTGAAAGGATACATGAAGATATTTTTGCATATGACCTCCTGCTTATGCCCCAAAGTTTTTATCTCTGTTCTTTGAAATGCACTTTATGTAGTTCATTTGTAATGATGGTAATAACCTTTGTTAATGAATTCAAAGCCTTTATTTGTTCACATGAATGTATTAGAACATGACAAGATTAAAAAAAACTGATAGGCAGGCCAGCTGCCATGAAATTACCCAAACAGAAATAAAATAAAGTGCATAGCACTAACAATGAGCAATGAAACCAGTGCAAAACAAGCAGTGCAATGCAAACTCCCCTATTTCCAAGTATCCTCTGCCCCCACTGTTTTCCTTTGCCCTCCTAGTGCATTTTGCACACACTTGGTGCTGCTGCACAGGGGTGGAGGACTGCACAATATGGTAGTGTGGAGGGGACTCTGGATGTCGGCCTGGAGCAGGAGATGTGGGTGGAGCAGGAGTCTGCACTCTCATGGCCATGAACACAAGCAGCCTCTCAAACAGACCCTTCTGCTGTGCTCGATCTTCCTCCCTCAAACAACGTTCCTACTCAAGGAACTGTGCTGCCAGTCTCTCCATGTGTTCTGCAGCCTCTCTCTGCCTTTCACCTTGAAATGTCCATCCTTCTCCCTCTAATATTGTAGCTGCTGGGTGACTTTATCCAGGATATCTACCATAAGATCACTGCAGACATGATGACATGATGTGGTCTTTGACTGCATCCTGAAAGTATGATGCCTGCCAGGCTCCTAGTGAACTGTAGCTGGTCTGCAGAGGTGGAAGGCCCTGAAAACAGAAATGAAACAGTATGTTAGTCTCAGTATTGCAGAAGAATTTCACTACATCAACAGATGTCTTTGGAACCGCAAAATATATTTGTGCTTCAGTATATCCTGAGACCAGCATTTTAATTCCCAGATGCTCCTTGGGTACCACTGAGAGTTAAGCGATGCATAAAGGCTTTACATATAATAGTGAGATGAAATTTACAAAATTCATTTAAAGATTTATCTTTACAAATTTCAGGTCATTTTAGACTGGGTGGGAGGATGGTACCACTCCCTATGGTTTGCTACCTATGGTTTCCACAGTCCTTTTAGGCATTCAGCTTTCTGGAGGATGTAACAGTTCTGGAGATTCCTGAATGGCAAAGGGATATTCTGGTCCAAACTACTGGTGGCAAACCAGCCATATATGCTAAAGAGGTTTTCAAGCTTATGGTGACTGAGCAACATTTCTACAAGTGGAGTGGGCTGGTGATCTATGAAGGAGGGCCCAGAAAGTCCACTGCCCTGAAATGAGACTGCCCACTGGATTTCCTACTACAGAAAAGTTTGCAGCTATTGGCACCTGGGATTGGTTGACGATTCATGGGGAAATCAACAGGATGCTGTGCTAGCTTCCACATGGATTATTGCCTCCCTGTGAACTGCTAAAAGCTCTGCATTCATGTAGTTACCCCAGTGCAGCTACAGCTTATGATACAGCTTGAATGGATTACATCTATCTATGGACCACATGCAAACACCCCCAGACAATATGGACTCTTAATACTACACCATAGGATTCAGAATAGGGAATGAAACACCTAAATTTCTGCCCTCTGAAGCATACTTCTTTAAGAAGGAACTACAAAGCACCCTCCATCCCTGCACATTTCTGGACTGCATACAACCCCCTGGTGTATTTAAAACAGTAAATTTTGTCACCCATGGACTACATTCACTGCCCCAGGTAAGCTCTGGCATGACCAATTTGTATGGTGTAGCACACTGTCAGCAGGGAAGGCAATGCAAGGCTCTCACCTTTAACACTCCAAGACATCTTTGTAACAATGTGCCAGTATCTAGAAAATATTTCATTATAACTGTTTCTTTACTGTTGTTTGTGCTTCCTGGTAACCATTTTGAATTCTACATGCTGGTGGGAAGGGTGGGAGACACCAAGGTGTTGGCGTGCATTCCGCCATTATCGGATACACGCTGCTACCCACAGCTTGCAATCATTATTTCATTGGGTCATAAGCCAGAAATCCCTCCACATTGTATTTTAATTACAACAAACATGGAGGCAGAAACTTAATAGGCTCAGGTGCCACTTCTGCCTTTTCTGTCCCTGCTGCCAGTTCTGTGGCTATCTGCTCCCCTGGGGTCTCATCAGACAGCTCCTCCAACTATGGACCCAGGATGTGCTGTAGCTGTTCTGGCAGCATAGCCTCCTCCAGGACTGTCATGAGCAGCAGAGTGATGTCATGAGCCTCATACAGTGGCTGCTGGCTCCTCTTAGATTTGGGGGTTAGAAGGTTGTCATCCTGGCTGATCAGACTATCATGAACTGCTGTGGGCTCTGTGCTCAGTGCAGTTCCCAACACCCAGTCAAATTCCTCGTGAAAGAGACAGGACGAGGGGGAGTTCCCTGAGGTGTGGTTCTCATCCTTGGCTTTCCAGTGATCAGTCTTGGTCAGCTTGATCTCTCTGCATTGGCCACTGGTCTGTAATGGACCATCAGTCGAACCCCCAACAATGCCAGGTTCCTGGATGTTTCTTGGTACACATGGTCATTCCTGGTACTCTGACTGAAGTCGAACATCTTGCTCACCTCACACCAGAGATTCCACAGAATTGGACTGTGGTCCCATGACTATGTAGCAGTGTTTTTGGTGCAGGACTTTTCACCAGCCATAGCTAATGCAAGAGATGGTTCACTCTGTTTGCAGTTCAGTGGTCAGAATGAAATGGAAGGGTTAAAGGCTGAGCAGCTATACTTGAAACAGGGTGGTGACTTGGCTAGTCTTGAGATAGAAGGGCCAAGAAACACTGGCCCATGGGGTTGTGGGGTGGTGTTGGTGACTCTGAGGACACAAGTCTGGGGACTTGGGTGCAAGCTGCAGCCAAACTGCAAAATGACCCGAGTCCCTCTGGACTTGGGCTGGGACCCACCCACTTGGCAGGTCCTAGCACCTGGGTCTTGGGGCGTACTGAGCCAAGTCAGACAGATTTGTGTATGGTCAGAAATGGGGCTTGAGCCTGATCTTGCACTGCAGTGTAGATATCAGTGACTAACTGAATCTGGGTCATGGGCAAGAGCTGGATGGTTACTATACTCCGCCAGGAGAAGACGGAGGTAATATTGTTAAGGTGGGAAGTCATGGAGATTTTATCTGTGCCTTTGACTGAGGGTCTTGAGGAGGGGCTTGTTGATTGGGGGGGGGGCTTGTTGCAGGACAGCGGGGAAGGCAGAGCTCGGTGTAGGGGGCTCATTTAGGGTCTCTTCTGGGCATATTGAGTTGGTGTAAGATTTTCAAAAGTGCCTAAGTGCCATCAATGTTCAACAAGAGTTTGGCCTATAAAGGGCCTAAATCACTTTGAAAAAATTTACCCTTAGTGTTACATTTTTGGTACAGCTACCCAAAGCATTGTCTGGGCACTTAAATGTGAATTTAAAAAGATCTGCTGGAAAGAAAGATTATTTAAAACATTATTTGAAGTGTTTAATTAGTTGTTAAAACTGATAGTTAAACTCCCTCCCCTAAAACATACAGCAATGATGTTAAATGTCAGCAGTTTCTCATTTGCATGTTGGAACAATCTCTTGTTGCACTTATTCGGTATTTAACATTGAAACTGAAGGATAGAAATAGCTGGAAAGAAAGACTTTAAAGAATTGCACAGAAGGCAGCGTCACTCAAACCAAGCAACTCCTTCAGCAAGAAGCTGAAAGAGTTTTGAGGTGAGAACACAGATCATTTGAAATAAAATGGCTCACAGAGTCTGTCTTCTAAGTATACTCATGCTATAATTGTGCTACTCTGTCAGCCTGTTTTTAAGATAATGCATTATGGAGTGTTCTGGCCCACTCTTAGAAGCTTTGAAGTAATTTGTGCACTGTCCTACGGACTCATTTCTGTTCTCGGATGTGGAATCATTTTAGGTTAGCAAGGCTAGAGATTTTCTAAAATACACTAATCAATTTAATTGGCATATAATAGGGCGTTAGTTGTGGGTCTGGAATGAGACACAATGATTTAATGTATTTTTCTATATCTCCCTGACAAGGCAGGGTTGTTTTCTACAATTTCTATTTATTTGGTAATGTTTCTTTGCTGACTGGCAAGCTTCCTGCTCCTTGGCAGGAGGTTAGACAAGATGACCCTTGTGGTCCCTTCTAACACTAAGATTCTGTGATTCTATGTGGAGTAGAATTTCCTGCTGGTTCCATCATTATTATTTGTTTTTAGTAGTGCCCCTGACGTGTTAGTCACCTGCCACACATAAGAGGAGACATGTTCTCTGTCCAGAAGAGCTTAGGAGTTAAACTGATGAAGGCTGTGTGGATGCTCTTTTATCTCTGTTTAAACCAGGCTTAACCTGGTTTATCTTAAATTGAATGGGAATAGGTCTCAGGGCTGGTCTGTGCACAGTTCTTGCACCCGTTTCACTGTATCTGTTTAGAAAGTGATGAGTTCAATTAGGGCCGTCCCTAACCTGGATGGTATAAAGGTGCTTGCATATACAGAAATAAGCGAAACCAGTATAAATCAGTTTTAACTTCTTTAGTTAATGTGGTACAAAACCTGAGGTGTACACAAACCCTAAACTAAACCAAAACGAGAGGGTCCACACAAGGGTCTGGCTTAAATTAAATAAATGGGTTAATGCTGGCAACAGAGCTCTGCTCAGGCACAGGCATCTGTGCTAGCAGAACAGACTGCAGAACAGGTGCCCCAAAGACTCGTCGTTGTTGCTCTAGCCAGTGTTCCTTATGGACGGTGGCTAGAAGCTGGGATCATTGTCTTTTTATGACTATTAAAATTTTGTGCATTCTACTTTTAAATATCTGAATCAATGGTGTTTCCACTGCTCCCTTTTGGAGACTATTCTTCAGTCTCACCGTGAGAACCTTTTCCCTGATATATTTAACCTCCATTGTCATCTTAATTTGAACCCACAGCTCCTGTGTGCCTCTGCCCCTTTTCTTGAATGACTTAAAACCCTCCTCTTCTTCCTTGGGGAGTGAACTAAGGGCCTAATCTTGTACACACTGAAGTCAATGGGAGCTGGGCCATTAACCCCAATGGATACAGGATTAGACACTCTAAGAATCTGGGTATGACTGTGAGTATGACTGCTATGAGGCCGAGAGCTACAGCAGCACTTGTGTTGAGTGCTCTGATATCTATGGCAGCTGAATCTATGAATGGTAATGTTTTAATGGTGGGGGGAGGGTGGCTATGATCCTCCTGAAGTGAAGGCACTACAGATATTGGCTAGAGCCGGGTGAGCTTCTTCACACAACTCTGTTAATGCACATGATGGAGCCTTTATATGCCTGCAGCACCCATGCTAGTCAACTACAAGGCCTCTCATCAGCAGAGCTGTTGGTCACGATGCAATGGGTCAAGCAATGCCGTGGTTTTGTGATGTAGACAAGCAGGAACTAGAAATCACCTGTGAAGTGGAGGAAAGTCTTATGCACTAGCTGACTGCATTCACTCTGCAATCAAATGTTTTCATGGCTTCGTATTGGCACCACATAAAATGAAAACTCTACCGCTGCCTGGAACTGATTTGGACAACAGTTTAAATTGGTGTGATTATGACACAACTGCTGTCATTGGCAGCTGTGTTACAGTACAAACAGCACTTAAAAAAATTCTATAGGTCACATACTTAGTATAGCAGTGTGTACCAACACCATGAGAGGGGCTTTATAAAAAGTAATGCTTGTGAATCTGGAGCTACAGGATGTACCTTTTGTTGTGCCTTGGGGGATTTGTTACATGTGGGGTGTGTGTGTTTGTTTTTATTTTATTTTTTTTTAAACACTGCTTCAGAAAGGTACAAAAAGGGGAAAAACCTTCCCAGCAAACTTTAGCACCTCAAAGGGGTACATAGTGGGCATCGTAATGCTGTTACGCCTTTCTAGGAGACTCTGGCTGTTGGTTCTGGCACCCTTTCCCCATGGAAACAACTGCAGTGTTTCTGATATCTCTGGAGATATTTAAGAGTAGGTTAGATAAATGTCTATCAGGGATGGCCTAGATAGTATTTGGTCCTGCCATGAGGGCAGGGGACTGGATTCGATGACCTCTCGAGGTCCCTTCCAGTCCTAGAGTCTATGAATCTATGAATCATGAGCATGTGGCCCTACCATTGGAAGCCCATTTCTTTTTGCAACGTGTTAAACATGCTGAGATTTATTTTATGCACTAGGTGAGTATTTTGAGGCCTGTAAATCAAAACTAGTTTGCTTGCTGATGTATTTCATACTCTCAGTAATAGCTCCAGCCTAGGGTTACCATACGTCCGGATTTTTGGGCCTCAAATCCCTGTCTGGGGGGAAATCCCCAAAAGCCAGACATGTCCGGGAAAATAGGGAGGGAGGGAGGGACCGGCGGTGCTCGGCCGGGGGCTGGAGCTGCTGGGGCCGGTGGTGCTCGGCCGGGGGCCAGGCCGGGGCCAGGGCCGGCGGTGCTTGGCCGGCGGTGCGGGGTGAAGCGTCCAGAGGAGGGGGCAAAGTTGGGGCGGGGCCAGGAAGGGGCGGGGCTGGGGCAGGGGGTGGGGAAGGGGCAGAGTTGGGGCGGGGCTGGGGCCCGTGGAGTGTCCTCTTTTTGGACACTTAAAATATGGTAACCCTACTCCAACCTGGATTGTGAGACAGGATGACTGAAGAAATTAGTCATTTTCTGTTGTGCCTTCTCTGAGACTGAGAGATTCCAGAGGCTGATCGTCATCCTCATTAGATGCTTGATTATAGCGTCTGTTTAAAGAAGCTGGAAATAGGCTAAGTGAGGAAGCTTCTTTAGGAATCTGTAGACCCCAAAGCAAAGGAGATCTCCCCAGCTAAATTCAAAAGGGATCCATTATTGTAGTGTTTCTCAACCTTTTTGATACTAGGGACTAGCTTGCTGCCTTCCTAAACTGTGTCAGGGAGAACTCTGGGACTGGCACCAGTCCCGACCGATTGTTGAGAAACACTGCATTATTGTATCTGACTAAAGGCTCCAGTTTCCCCCAATGCCTTAATTCATGTCCTCTGATCGCATTCAGCTTTTCCAAGTGTAGCTGCCCGTCAGCTTTTTCTCCATCGAGGGAAGGGGGAAATAGTTGAAAGAATGCTAAGGTTACAAAGTCAAGCACTTAAAAGTAGGGCTGGTCAAAAAATTTCCATCAAAACCGTTTCCCTGGAAAATTTGGGTTTTCTGTTAAATGAAAAATTTTCACCAAAAGTGTCTGCTTGTTTGTGGACAAATTCAACATATAATCCACAAATGGAATGACTGAAAGCTTAAATTTTCAGTAGTAAATTGGAATATTTCTATTTAAATGTTGCTGCTGTGCCTCATGGATGTTGTAGTTTGGGTGATTTATGATCCTATCTTCCTATGGGACAAGATTTCTGTCTGGATTACATCTCCCATGATACCCCCTGGCCTCATCTCCTATGATGCACCCACTCCCTGCACCAAGAGGAGGGAAATGTAGTCTGGCCAGAAAGTCCAGATTATAGAGGTGAATGAGAGAGTAAGGCACCCAAACTACACTGGGACATCATTTTGAATAGAAACTATATATATAATATTGTTGGCTGAAATATTTCAAATGCTGCAAAAAAAATTGAATTAAAGCAACAATTAAAAAAAAAGTCCATGGGACAGTTGTCCTGGAACTAGGGATGCTGGAGGTGCGGCTGTACCTCCTGGCTTAAAGTAATAATAACAACTACATCATTTCCATGGTTTTCATCATCAGCACCCTCACTATAAAAATTGTTCCACCATCCCTGTATGGGAGGGGGAGGGATGGAACTTATTTTCTGACTAGCTCTGCTTCATAGGGTTGGGGTGTGAGGCCTTGATCAATAGTAAGTGATCAATTTGGTGAACTGCACCAAAATATTGACACTAATCAGAAAAATAAATAAATTAAATTAAACCAGATCACCTGGCTCCCAGCTCAATGCGCCTTCTCCTAAGTCCATCCTTCCCCTCCTTATCTGAGAGACAGTTATATGTAGGCCAAAATGTGTGGAGCCAAACATCAACCATGTGCCAGTGAACCTGATAGTTGAACTAGGCCCAGCCCCTTTTTGTGTGTGTGGGAGATACCTACAGGTGAGATTTGTGATGTTTAGCTGGTGTTTTCCCAGGATTTCTCATGACATACAGATAAGGGTACATCTCATCACTATGTGCTCCTCTGTTTTTGTGAAACCTGGGCAAAATAATCAGAACAAAATGTGTTTGAAAATGTAGCAAGAGTCCCAGGGCTGTCTGTGCACTGGTGAACTTGCCACTACTGTCTCACCGGTGCAGGCTTGTGGACAGTTTTGTCACCATGTCCATCCAACTGTGCCCAGAAAAGGGTTCGAAAGCAGTGATTAAAAAATGGCTGAGCCCTGTCTACCCTGTAGCTTCTGCTATGGGGTCATTATAGGGACAGAATGGAAAAAAAGATTTTTTGGGGGGATGAGTTTGAACACTTAACGATTCTTCCTCCCCTCCCCCAACCTGGCTTTGTGGAGCACTAGAATCACAATAGTAGAGTGAATAACAGTCTAATAGATCACTGAGTCCCTCTCCCTTCTGGGGCAGAGCCCTCCCCCTCCCGCAATGGAAGATATAGCAGATATTCAACTGATATTAAGTTTGGCTTTGGCTGAAAAGGTGGCAAGAATCTCTGCGGTACCGCACTCGGTATCGCTGCAGCTTTCCAGGTAATAATCACTATCTTGCAGTACAGTTATTTACTCTGTTTGCATGGGACACAGCACAATAGGCTCCCCATGGCCCCTATGTGCTATCCAATACCAAATGTTGAAGAGCGTATTATTTCTGATTGTCGGGGGGCTAGCAAGGGGGCGCACACAGGTCACTTTATAAGAGTAACTAACTTAAGGAATGTCACATTTGATTTGTGCCTAGCAAGAGCTGTACGACCCCCTCCATGGCTGTTTCTGTGCTGTAGATCCCATCATGAGGCTGGGAATCCCAGGCAGACTGCTACATGGCAGTAGTGTTCAGTGTTCTAGTACCATTCTGAAACTCCGCTGTGCCTCGGTGTACCAGTTCAGCACGGTTAGCGACTCAGCCGCATGGTGGGACGCAGGGCCTGCTTCCTGAAAGGCCTAGGACAGCAGTAATGTTGCAGAAGAGGGTGAGGAGGGGAGAGCACTAAGTCACCGGCTGGGAATTTAAGACAAGCTATTATACTATATAATACTGCCAGCTATTATGCACACCAAACTAGTGTTTCAATATTTACTTTTACATGCCAATAAGAATCAATCTAGCACAGAATCTGAAGTGTATACGCATCATGCCTGTGGAAATATCAGTATCTGCTTCTAACCTGGGTATCATTCAGTTTTTAGGATGGCTCCCTCTAGTGGACTGTATTAATATTACTTAACAAATATATTTCTCTCCTTTCCACATTTTTTTTATAGAAATTAGAGATGGAAAAGATGTATTAAAGTGTTTAGCCAATCCCCTTCTGCCAATGCCAGATTGATTCTTACAATACATTCTCAAATACTTTGATCAGTACAGATTTAAATGACTTGATGAAGTTTTTACCAGTTTCCTTAGGAAACCATCCCAAAATCTTAATAGGCTCCCAATTAGTACATTTCCCCCCAAGTCTGCTCATCCCACATCCTAAATCCTATCTCCTCAGACATCCTTTCCTACCTACCTATATCCAGATCAGAAAGAAACAGGTCAACCTCTAAAAAAAGAACAGGAGTACTTGTGGCAGCTTAGAGACTAACAAATTTATTAGAGCATAAGCTTTCGTGGACTACAGCCCACTTCTTCGGATGCATATAGAATGGAACATATTTTGAGGAGATATATATACACACACATACAGAGA
Organism: Trachemys scripta elegans; assembly: GCF_013100865.1. Classification (NCBI taxonomy): domain Eukaryota; kingdom Metazoa; phylum Chordata; order Testudines; family Emydidae; genus Trachemys; species Trachemys scripta. The sequence goes on from NC_048298.1 coordinate 308,887,330, forward strand.
GCATAAACAGGTGGGAGTTGTCTTACCAACTCTGAGAGGCCAATTAATTAAGAGAAAAAAAACTTTTGAAGTGATAATCAAGATAGCCCAGTACAGACAGTTTGATAAGAAGTGTGAGCATACTTACAAGGGGAGATAGAATCAATGTTTGTAATGGCTCAGCCATTCCCAGTCCTTATTCAAACCGGAGTTGATTGTGTCTAGTTTGCATATCAATTCTAGCTCAGCAGTCTCTCGTTGGAGTCTGTTTTTGAAGTTTTTCTGTTGTAATATAGCCACCCGCAGGTCTGTCACTGAATGACCAGACAGGTTAAAGTGTTCTCCCACTGGTTTTTGAGTATTTTGATTCCTGATGTCAGATTTGTGTCCATTAATTCTTTTGCGTAGAGACTGTCCGGTTTGGCCAATGTACATGGCAGAGGGGCATTGCTGGCACATGATGGCATATATCACATTGGTAGATGTGCAGGTGAACAAGCCCCTGATGGTATGGCTGATGTGATTAGGTCCTATGATTATGTCACTTGAATAGATATGTGGACAGAGTTGGCATTGGGGTTTGTTACAAGGATAGGTTCCTGGGTTAGTGGTTTTGTTCAGTGATGTGTGGTTGCTGGTGAGTATTTGCTTTAGGTTGGGGGGTTGTCTGTAAGCGAGGACAGGTCTGTCTCCCAAGATCTGTGAGAGTAAAGGATCATCTTTCAGGATAGGTTGTAGATCTCTGATGATGCGCTGGAGAGGTTTTAGTTGGGGGCTGAAGGTGACAGCTAGTGGTGTTCTGTTATTTTCTTTGTTGGGCCTGTCTTGTAGGAGGTGACTTCTGGGTACTCGTCTGGCTCTGTCAATCTGTTTTTTCACTTCAGCAGGTGGGTATTGTAGTTTTAAGAATGCTTGATAGAGATCTTGTAGGTGCTTGTCTCTATCCGAGGGATTGGAGCAAATGCGGTTATATCTTAGAGCTTGGCTGTAGACAATGGATCGTGTGGTGTGTCTTGGATGGAAGCTGGAGGCATGTAGGTAAGTGTAGTGGTCAGTAGGTTTCCGGTATAGGGTGGTATTTATGTGACCATCGCTTATTAGCACAGTAGTGTCCAGGAAATGGACCGCTTGTGTGGATTGATCTAAGCTGAGGTTGATGGTGGGATGGAAATTATTGAAATCATGGTGAAATTCCTCAAGGGCTTCTTTTCCATGGGTCCAGATGATGAAGATGTCATCAATGTAGCGCAAGTAGAGTAGGGGCGTTAGGGGACGAGAGCTAAGGAAGCATTGTTCTAAGTCAGCCATAAAAATGTTGGCATATTGTGGGGCCATGCGGGTACCCATAGCAGTGCCGCTGACTTGAAGGTATATATTGTCCCCAAATGTGAAATAGTTGTGGGTGAGGACAAAATCACAAAGTTCAGCCACCAGGTTAGCTGTGACATTATCAGGGATACTGTTCCTGATAGCTTGTAGTCCATCTTTGTGTGGAATATTGGTGTAGAGGGCTTCTACGTCCATAGTGGCCAGGATGGTGTTTTCTGGAAGATCACCGATGGATTGTAGTTTCCTCAGGAAGTCAGTGGTGTCTCGAAGATAGCTGGGAGTGCTGGTAGCGTAGGGTCTGAGGAGAGAGTCTACATAACCAGACAAGCCTGATGTCAGTCCACGAAAGCTTATGCTCTAATAAATTTGTTAGTCTCTGAGGTGCCACAAGTACTCCTGTTCTTCTTTTTGTGGATACAGACTAACACGGCTGCTACTCTGAAACAGGTCAACCTCTGTTAACAGGATGCAGTGTTTCAGGTGAAACTGTCAGTTGCTATCCTAGTACATCCCTCTGGAAAAACACTAGGACTATGTTGGGCAACCACATGGAAGAGGGAAAGTTCTTATAAACACGGGAAACTCTTGGGGAAATATATAATAAAGGTCAAGTCCCTTTAAAAATCTTCAGAAATAAGCTGGAAGCACACGGTCAGCCATACGTGGATGGACAGAGCTCTACCCCAAGGAGAGCGCACATCAGGGCTCTACACACAGTTATTGCATGGATTTAATGAAATGGGTAAAAAAACAGATTTCATCAAATTGGTGCAACCCCCCCTATATAGGTCTCTACTAGGTAGGGGTTTCCCTGATTTAACGATATCAGTACGATAACTGTGTTTAGACACACCCCAGGGTGGAGGCTTGGCCATGGGATACTTGCTGCATCCCTGCTCCTTTTTTTTGTAGCATTAGACACTGTCTAAACAGCCTAGTCAGGAAGTGCTCTTTAAACCCATTATTTACAATCTGTGCTGGTCCCTATCATACTAATCCTCTGACTACAACAGGGCAGGTAGGCATTTAAATTAGATTTTAATGTACACCAATTTTAGTCTACAGTGGCCAACCACTAGTGTCGCTGCACTTTTTCAAGTAGCTAGGGTAGCCAGGGTAAAGCGCTAGAAGCTGTGCACAAATAGTGGTTTTGCCTGTCTATTCAAGGGGTTTGCACCAGTGCTGCTATGAAGGTGACCGGTCACTGAAGGTTGTAACCGGCAGGGCTGGCTTTAGGCCGATTTCGCCGATTTCCCCGAATTGGGCCCCGCGCAGAGCTGTGCAGCTCTCCCAGAAGTAGCAGCTGTTGCCGCTAGGCAACCAGAGACGCTGGCCCGCTGAGGGCTGAAGCAGAGGCAGGGGCTGTTGCAGGTCGGGAGGGGAGGGAGGGGAGAAGGCACATGTGCTTTGCAGCCTTTCCCTCCCCTCCCCCCAGCACTCACCTGGAGGAGACACCGAGGGGTCTTCCGGTCGAGTGGGAGACAGGAATCTCTGCAGTGTGGACCTCACTCACCTGAGCAGTTGCTGGGGCTTCGGTCAGTGAGTGTTTGACCCCGTGATTCCCCATAGGTTTGTAATATTGGGTTGGTTTTGTGGTTTTCGGTGGTGTTGCTGTTTGAGGGTGAGTTTGTACCTGCCTGTGTCTGTTTCAAAACTAAACTCGGGATCATGTAACCCAATAAACCCAGGAAGAAAGCCCCGAGCCGGTACTTAGTGCTGTGAATTCCAGGTGGTGGTGGTGGTGGTGGGGGGGGGGGGTTTGGACGAGGAAATCAAATACATCAAGAGGGGAGAATGTGAAAGGTCTGCAACAGACAGGCTGAGACTTTTATCCCCCCCTCCCCGAGAGAGGGGAAACTGAGGCACGGAGTGATCTGATTCCCCTCCCCAAATTATTTTGCAAAGGAGTGGGACGGGGGCTCCTATCCAAACCAGTTCCCTTCCCATCAACTCTGCTTCCCCTGCTGCAAGACCGCTGTAGGGGCTGAATATTTTCATTAAACTCTGGCTCCTTCGTTTGTCCTGCGCGGCATTGGGGGGAGGAATAGCCCCCCCCAAAGTTGTGTGGACATGAAGGTTTTTTTGGGGGGCACGATAATATTCCGGATCAATCAAATGCCCAGCTCAGCTTTCTAGCCATCCAGCAGCTCTAGGGCAGGGAAGGAAGGTGCTCTTGGTGCAGAGTGGTTGCAAAACAGGGGTGAATTTAGCGAGGGGGGGGGTCCAGTTGAAATCCCGCCCGATGCAGCCACACAGAATCGCTGGCGGCGCTGGGACAGGCCAGGCGTGGAAGCAGGTGGCCCGGGGGTGGGGGGACATTTGCCCTCAGTCCTGGGCTCTGGGATGGACTAGGCTGGGCTGGTGGGTTCAGTCTAGTCTTCCTGCCTGTTGCTCTCGCTGGGGTTTGTGGTTTTCATCTGGCTCCACCGAAAAGATCAAACAAGCCCAGTAGAAAAGGGGGGTGAGAGAGGCTGGAAGGGGTTTGTAAGGAGTTAAAATGACCCATTGACAAAAGAGTAAAACCAGAGTTTGACTGGGTTTCCCCCCAGCCACCACTCCTGCAAACACTGGGCAAGGGGCAGCCCCATCCCCCACCGAGGCGATGGTGAGGGGCAGCAGGGGAGGAAGAAAGCCACGTGTGATGGCAGTCCCCTCCCTCCCAGCACCCACCACCCTCTCTCTGGCCCCCAAACTCTGTCCTAGAGCCTGCATCCACCCCTCCACACTCCCTCCCAGAGCCTGCACCCCTCCACCCATTCTGCACCCCACCCCGTGCCCCAGCCCGGAGCCTGCACCCAGCACCCAAACTCCGTCCCACTCAGCCCTGGGCAAAGCTCTTCTTGGTCTGGCTCCCAGCCCCTCTCCAAGGGTTACAGCTGTCTGGAAGTGCCTGCCTTCCACATCTTCCTCATTCACACCTCATTCATTCAACCGGGCAATTGATTACAAAGTGAGGGGAAGATCTTATTCTACTTCTAGCAAAAAGACATTTTTCTTTTACCTTAAGGTAGTATAATTAGGGGCCCGCTATAACATATTACCAAGGTTCAATACAAAGTCATATAAAAGTTACACAAAAATGCATAATGCAGAGATTTATCTACAGCTGCATTGATTGACTGCTGTGTGCAGTAATATAGTGACCCCTGGGTCTTTGAATGAGGCTTTATACTTGTGTAAGCAGAGTCAGGATGAGCTCTACGCTGACATCTGGTGGTGAATTATGGCGAGTGTGGAAAAGAACTCCAGGGGCTGATCTTGTTTGCATAGGCAAACCCACTCGCCTGGCAGGAAACAACAGCAACTCAAAGTGGTTACTTTGGCTGGTGTGGGATCCCCAAGTTCTCTGTTATTGGGGCAGGAAGAATAAAGTTTTGTTACCCTGATTCTGTGAATCAAGGGCAGTGAACCTGTTGTATGACAGAAGGACTGAGTGAGTTCTTCACCATTACCTAAGTAGCACTTGCTTGACAAGGGGCATGGGTTACAAAACCCAGTGAAGAGAGAGAGGATGGGGACAGGTATTTGTACCTGATGGTATAGGCCCTCTCTGAGGGGTTGAAACACCAATTGCGCTACCTCCTCTCTCCACTGTTGAATATCAGAACTAACTTTGATTCCATTAGAAGTCTAGTTACAGACTGCTGAGCTGAATTCACGTTGGGCCAATGGTGCACCAGCACTGGGGCTCCCCTACTATGAGCTGAAATCACAAAAGAGCTGAGATCACTGAGGCTGGTGTTAACTAGTGGGGGAGCCTGAAGCTGTATTGCTAAGCGGCTGGTGGAGCAGCTAGCAGAGTGGAGCCTTGCGGGATGGTTGGAGTGGAGCTGAGCGACTCACAGGTTGGTGAGTGGAGCGAAGTGGAGCGGCTCGAGGAGCAGCGAGCAGAGCGGAGCCTTGTGGGAGCGGCCCAAGGGACGGCTGAAGTGGAGCAGGGCTGAGCGGCTCACAGGTCGGTGAGCAGAGTGGAGCAGCTGCCGGAGCAGTTCGTGGGACGGCGGGAGCAGCTCATGGGACAGCTGGTGGAGTGGAGCGGCTCGTGGTGAAGGCTGCGCCGGAACCCCGTCGGCCTCGGATCACATAAGGTGCCCCTTAACGCCCTGTGTTCCCCCCCCCCCCGAACTCTGGGGCTGCGCTGACCAGGGACAGAGACTTTGGGGGGTTGTTGGACTTTTGGGACTTTGGTGATCCTTGGGTTGCTGGTTTCAAGAACCCAAGGGAAAGGACACAGCCCAACTTGCTGGGGTGGGGTTTTTTTTTGCTCATGGTTTGTGTTATGAATCCTGTTTGTGGTGTTTTTTCCAATTTAATGCTGATGTCGTTTACCTCATGTTATTAAACATTTTCTGTTACACTCAGACTCCGTGCTTGCGAGAGGGGAAGTATTGTCTCTTAGAGGCACCCAGGAGGTGGTATGTAATTGTCCCAGGTCACTGGGTGGGGGCTCGAGCCGGTTTTGCATTGCGTTATTGAAACGGAACCCCTAGATACAGAACCTGGCCCTTGTTGCTGCCAACTTAGATGGGCAGAAGGGTTACACTTGGGGGGGGGCGAGCGGCGAGTCGGGGGCAAGCGGGTGGGAAAGCGGCGGGTGGGCAAAGTGGCGAGCAGTGAGCCAACAGGGGTTCTAGGGGCGGGCATGGGGGTTTCTGTCAGGAGAGTTAACCTGCATTTACAAAACACTCTGAATAAAAAAACACTCTGTGCTCTTAAAACATATCTTTTCTTGCTTTAAGTTTTGAAAATTCAGTCACTAGTTATTTTAGATCCAGTTTTTCAGCTATTTCATGCTCTATTGACATGGTGACAAGTCCAACAAGTCTCTTGCGCCATTGTTGAACGCAGATATGTTTTTATCAATTTTAACTTTGAGAAGCTACAATGCAGGAAGACTGATTAAACAATTTGGCAATCATGTCAATTGAATGCGAAGTAATGAAGAGCTTAGAGTTAGGCAATATACTGAAAGATTTTGTCAAACAAAAAGCAAGGAAGATAAAGTTTTAAAAACATATAGGTGAGGTGTACAATACAGTTCCTCTTAATGAACTTGATATTTATAATATATGATGCAAGGTATGTAATATATAATTTTGTTATTATTTATATAGTCATGGAAAGTAAATAATACATGGAAGAAATGAAAGGTGGTTTTTTTTTTTTTTTTAAGTCATCCCTGCTGGGGCCCGCCGAAACTGTTAGAAGTGGGCCCCGCAGTTCCTAAAGCCAGCCCTGGTAACTGGAGCAAATCTCTAGATCTGAAAGGAGAGACGCGGTGCTTGAGTTTATCTAGTTACATGGATTGCTCGTATTATATTAGTATCTGAACACCTGAGTCATGAAAGAACATAACTTCGTTTGGAACCGGAAGTTTGCAATCAGGCAGCAGCAGAGGTGCCCTTCTCCCCACTCCCCCTCCCCGCCAAAAGCCAATTTGAGTTAAACTTAAACTACTAAAAAAAAGGGGAAAGTTTAAAAAAAAATTTACATCATAAGGAAACAGTTTCTGTGCTTGTTTCATTTAAATTAAGATGGTTAAAAGCAGCATTTTTCTTCTGCATAGTAAAGGTTTAAAGCTATATTAAGTCAATGTTCAGTTGAAAACTTTTGAAAGAGCAACCACAATGTTTTGTTCAGAGTTATGAATGTCCATTCCCGAGGTGTTTGTAACTCCAAGGTTTTACTGTACTTTCATTTACACCAGTGACTTCAGTAGAGTTACTCCTGTTTTACACTTGTAAAAGGCCAGTTCCAGTCACTATAGTGAGCAGTGGCAAGATTCCCATTGAGTGAGAGAAGAATTTAAAATCACTGGTGAAACAAAGGGAAGTGTTAATAAATATGAGGACTGCACTGGAATGGGTTACCTAGGGAGGTGGTGGAATCTCCTTCCTTAGAGGTTTTTAAGGTCAGGCTTGACAAAGCCCTGACTGGGATGATTTAGCAGGACTGATCCTGCTTTGAGCAGGGGGTTGGCTTAGATGACCTCCTGAGGTCCCTTCCAACCTTAATCTTCTATGATTGTCTTGGTCTATATGAGGCATTGATTTCCCCCCCCCCCCGCCCCGCCCAACAGAACTGGCCACTGATCTTAATCAGGCATTCTGTTGAAATATAAATGCTATAATGTGGCCCCTTTTAAGAGTATCCTTCTTTAAAAATCAAGTGCTGATTTTTACCAATTGCACACTTCTTAAATCGGCATGAAAAATCTCACAATTTCTTGAGCTAAATCCTGAAGTTCTTTCTTAACCCTCCACTGACGTTAATGGCAATTTTGTCTTAAGTATAGAGTTTAGGATTTGGTTTAAAAATGTCATTTCCTGCGGAAAGTGATGGTAAGGGTCAGATAAGACAAAATCAGTTCCCAAACTGCCTCTTCTCCCTTTGCTCTTCCTGGAGAATCCCGTACTAAGTCATGCATGCTGGCTCTCGAACATGGGTCTTTTTCAAGCCTAAATACCATCAGCACATCATGTCCTTCCCTCCATTCAAGAGTTGCTAATTTTTCATCTGCATTGTATCACACTTGGCCATAACAAAGAATCAGGCCTTCTTCACACTGGGGCTTTGCCCCAATTCCAGCCATTGATGCAAACACATAGGCCTGGTCCACACTAATCCCCCACTTCGAACTAAGATATGCAACTTCAGCTACGTGAATAACGTAGCTGAAGTCGAAGTACCTTAATTTGAACTTACCGCGGGTCCAGACGCGGCAGGCAGGCTCCCCTGTCGACTCCGCCTACTCCTCTCGCGGAGCAGGAGTACCGGCATCGACGGCGAGCACTTCCGGGATCGATCCCAGAAGATCGATTGCTTACCGCCGGACCCAGAGGTAAGTATAGACCTACCCATAGTGTAAACCAGGAGAGCTGTGATTTCACCAGTGCAGCTTATTCCAGTTTTAAGCAGTGTAGATATGGCCTCAGTGAGTGCTCAAGCTTCTGTAGTGGAAACACAGGGAAATAACATGGCTTCTGATACAAGCATCTGCAGCAGCCATTGGAATATAATGAAAATTGACTGAGCCATGATGGGAATATCTCTATTTGATTTATAATAAAGTGTTTAAATTTAGTCTTTTCTAAGACAACTTTGTGAAGGAGCCATGTCCTGATTCTCTAATATCCTGTTCCAGGTGCAGAAGATCAGATGGAGTCTTGGGAGCAAATATCATAGCTAGGGCCCTCACAGAGAACCCCTCGCCAGCAGTTGCATCTCAGGTATACCAAACAGGCTCTTTGGATTAAATTTACGAGACTGTTGCCCTAAATTGAAGTGTTTTTCATCTGTCATTTGCCCCCAAGATTACAGTGAACAGAAACAATCCCATAGGAAAGGGAAGACAGCTCTTAATGCAAAATGCACTAGATGGCAGCATGGTACCTCTGTTAGCACAACATCAGACACATTCAGTTAAGAGGATGACACTCAGTACAAGTCAAGCAAAGTTTTAGCTTCTCACCTTAGCTGCTGAATGAAAGTTGGAGAAAAACAGGCAGACCCTGTCCCCCCCCCCCCCACAAAAAAATCTGGCACAGGGCAGCAAAAAGAAACATGATCATGTGTATGTTCCCATCTGCCACATTTCCACAAGAATCATCAAATGAGGAGTTTTGCATATTTATGCTCTCCTCCTCCCACCTGGTGAAGAATAATTCCTGGTACATTGTCACTCATAAGTTTGTCTATTCATAAACAATCTAGCAACATCACTGATTTGGGTAGTCATTGTTTTAAATGTAAGCCAACAGTTATTGGAAAAAAGCATTTATGGCACACAAGTCCCCCTTATCTCCAACAGAAAGTGTACTTACCTTCTATATTGCTGTCTTAGAAATAACTTGGATACTCTCTTCTATGGCCATGTTTCTCTACCCATTAGAATCTATAAATAATTACTTGCCTTGGAATGATCTGCTTTCTATTGGTTGATTCCGGATAATGGATGCATTCAGGTGCCACTCTCTCTGCCCCTGCTTGTGAGAGGTGAAAGGGGAAAGCACTTAGAATAGCTTAATATTCCTGTTCCAACCTCTCCCTGCCATCACCTCAATGACCTCTTTGCTTGAGTTTTCTTATCTTTCATAGGAAACATACATAACATCAGCTTGAATGATGATCCACAGTGTCCTTAAATTCTGCAGGGTCTGACATGGTCCCTAGCAGGTAGGATCCAGCCTGTGGGCTGGGTGTCACAAAAGATGAAAGGATAGGTTAGGACTGAGGTACTTGCAGGACCATCTATTGCTCTGTGTTCTACCAATACAACTGAAATCATGTGTCCTTGCTTGGTGCCCCAAATTTTAACCCAGGCCAGGTAGAAACAGGGCCTTTAATCTGAAGTACCCTACTTAATTGTTGTAAAGACCCACGGGTCTCCAACCAAAGCCCACAGGAGCAGCTATGCTCCAACCCTCCACCTAGCAGTCTGCTGACTGCTGCTTACTAGGGAGTCGTGAAGCCCATACCTAGCATTAGGCTCCGCCCTGAGGCCTGATTGACAGAGACCTAGAGCAGCTGATTGGCCCACGGGCCGTAGGTAAGCCAGCAGACGGCCCGGCACAGCAAGCTGTCTGAACAACTGGGCTCTACCCTGCTCTGGACTGTGTGCCTTGTGCTCCCTGCTCCTGCTCCCCAGCTTGATTTCCTGGCTTCCCGACCCAGCTTGACTTCTGGCATATGACTTGTGGTTCCTGACCGCCAGTTTGGTGCCTGCCTCTGATCCTCTGATATCCTGACCTGACCTGACTGTGGACTTGTGGTTCTTCTTCGAGTGCTTGCTCATGTCCATTCCATATTAGGTGTATGTGCTCGCCACATGCACCAGTGCCAGAAGTTTTTCCCTCAGTGGTATCCGTAGGAGACAGGCTCTGGTGCCCTCTGGAGTGGCACACACATGCTGCGGTATAAGGGGCACCACTGGCTCCCCTCACGCTCGGTTCCTTCTTGCCACCAGAGACGTTGCTGGAACGTCTGCTGCTTTGGCTAGCCTTTTTCACTTTGTTCAGTGTTTTGAACTTTTCTTGTAAATTAGTTGTACAGTTTCCCTTAGTGTGTTAGTATTAGAGTGTTTTTACTAGGTTGGTCCCGAATGGGACTTAGCCTAGGGATAGGGCATGCTCTGGTCCCCAGGCTTTAAGCCCTGTGATCGCTGCAAAAAAACGATGTCCGTCAGCGATCCACATAATAGTTGTCTAAGATGTCTTGGCAAGTCGCACATAAGCGACAAGTGCCATATCTGCAAGTCCTTCAAACCTCAGACTAAGAAGGAGAGATACATCCGTCTCAAAGCGCTCCTAATGGAGTCGGCTCTAACTCCAGCACTGGAGCAGTCGAGGTCTGACTCTGCCCCGAGCACCACAGTGTCGGTGCGGAATGCCCCACCGGCGCTGTCAACAGACTGGCACCAATCCCCCTCCCTGGAACCGGCCAAGCTGCAAAAGAAGACTGGGAGAAGAAGATCTCCTACATCACACAAGGGGAAGGAGAGGGCAGGAGGGGAGCCAAGGCCCGAGAAGTATGGCTCCATACCTCCTAGCGGGAGCCAGGCCCCAGCTCAGGTCAAGCGGTCCAGCCCACCCCGACCCATGCTTGCCATGCCAGATGTTAACAAGGGCCTTTGTCAGTTAGAGGTCCCATCGACGCCCGAGGCCCTGAAGGCAGCGCAGGATATAGTGGTTCTACTGGTACAGCCCACACCACCTACAATGGTAGCCCAGTCTAAGGGTAAACCCGCCTTGGGTCCTTTCTATAGGTTCCCCATCTTTGTGGCACCACTCCCCATCGCAGGGGACATCCTGCCAGCACTCACCCGCATGGAGCCACCAGACCTCGAAGGCAGAAAGGCAGACTCGGTGAAGCCATCGTCAGTCTCCAGACTCAGGGCACTGCCCACAGGGCTCGAGGTGCGCCTCGCTAGTGACTTGGCATGGGCCTATGAAGGCCCGCCCTTCCTAGCATCAACAGCACCGAGACTGGCCCAGTGCTTCACCAGGGCTTGGCACTGGTCCCGGGCCTGAGACAGTCGGTCTCAGGAACGGAGTCACCATTTGTCGGCTTGCTGGTACACGTCACCATGACACGGATCCTGTAGGTCAGGAGGAAGGCCTTCCCAATGACCAGCTTACTCCAGCTCCTGGTCCGATTCTAGATCCCGGTACTGGTTGAGCAGTGTGAGGGGTAGATCGCCGGAATACCATCGCCTATGTACACTATATCCACTGGATCCCCTTGATCCACATGCTTGTTGACTCCCTCAAAGAATTCTAGTAGATTGGTGAGGCATGATTTCCCTTTACTAAAACCATGTTGATTCTTCCTCAACAAATTATGCTCATCTATATGTCTGACAATATTGTTCTTTATTAACCCTTGCTTACCACCTGAGATGTCTGCTGGATCTAACAAGACCTTACCAGGGGAAAAGATTGGGCCCAGACTAGGAAGGAGTTTAGTCTGTGAGAGAAGCTTATTGGAACATCTTTGAGGGTGAGATATTACCTGTAATCAGTTTCTTAACGTATTAGGCTTAGTCTTGCATGTTTTGTTTTATTTTGCTTTATGACTTACTTTGTTTTTGCTGTTATTACTTGAAACTACTTAAATCCTACTTTTTATACTCAATAAAATCACTTTTGTTTATTAATAAACCTGGAGTAAGTGATTAATACCTGGGGGAGCAAACAGCCTTGCATATCTCTATCAGTGATATAGAAGGCGAACAATTTACAAATTTATCCTGTATAAGCTTTATACAGATTAAAACAGATTTATTTGGGGTTTGGATCCCATTGGGAGCTGGGTGTCTGAGTGCTGGAGACAGGTAACCTGCTGAGCTTTTTTTATTTAAAGCCTGCAGCTTTGGGGGCGTGGCCCAGACCTGGGTCTGTGTTGCAGCAGGCTAGGGTGTCTGACTCAACAAGGCAGGGTTCTGGAGTCCCAAGCTGGCAGGGAAAACGGGCTCAGAGGTAATTTTAGCACATCAGGTGACAGTCCCAAGGGGATCTCTGTGACTGAACCCATCACACTTACCTCCAGGACCAACCCCAAGGCTGTCCTGGAAGGAGTTCCGTTCAACAGCTGCGCCACTTGGTCAAATTGATATTGGACGCTTCAGACATTGGCTGGAGAGCACATCTAGGCAAGTTACAGACCCAAGGTACATGGTCCCTGGAGGAGATGACTTTGCACATAAATGTCAAGGAGCTCAGAGCGGTACGTTTGTCCTGCAGGGTCTTCTTACCACATCTGTCAGGGAAGGTGGTGAGAGTGTTGATGGACAATACAACCTTGATGTTCTACATCCCCGGGCAATGGGGTGCATGCTCGTCGGCTCTCTGTCAAGAAGCTCCCCCAGTTGTGGGATTTCTGCATCAAGCATGCGATCCACCTGGAGGCCTGTTACCTCCCCAGCATCAGGAACGCGCTGGCAGATCATCTCAACAGGTCCATTTTCTCTCACCATGAGTGGTCGCTCCATCCAGAGGTAGCCCGAACCCTCTTCTAGAGGTTGGGAACTCCCCAAGTGTACCTGTTTGCCTCCAGACAGAACAGGACATGTCATCGTTTCTGTTCCCTACAGGGTCTGAGCAAAGACTCCCTCTCTGATGCCTTCCTCCTGTCATGGTTGGGGGGACTGATGTACACGTTCCCGCCGGTCCCGCTCATCATCAGAGACTTGTCAAAGTCAAGAGAGACAAAGTCCAAGTCATCATGATCACCCCGGGGTGGCCGCGTCAACACTGGTTCAGCACGCTGATGGACCTAGCAGAGTCTGCTCCCTGAACCCTTCCTGACCGACCAGATCTGATTTCATAAGATCACAGGTGCCTCCTACACCCCAACCTTGCCTCCCTCCATCTTATGGTGTGGGTGCTGCGTGGTTGAACCTGGAGGAGCGGGCCTGCTCTAATGAGGTCTAGCAAGTCCACCTGGAAAGCAGGAAGCCTTCCACCAGAGCAACCTACCTGGCCAAGTGGATGAGGTTCTCCCACTGGGCATCTGAGCATAGCATCTCTCCATCATGCTCCTCCTTACAGTCTATCTTAGATACCTTCTTCATCTTAAGAACCAGGGACTGGCCCTCTCTTCCATCAGGGTGCACCTTGCAGCCATCTCCACTTTCCACCCACTGATCCAAGGTCAGAGGGTGTTCTCTCATGACATTTCGATCAGATTTCTGAGAGGCCTTGAGAGGCTCTTCCTGCTGGTCCGGGCTCCTATCCCACAATGGGACCTTAACTTGGTTCTTTTTAGGCTCACGGGCCCACGCTTTGAGCCTATGAGCTCCTTCTCCCATTCCCACCTGTCATGGAAGGTCACTTTCCTTGTGGCGATAACATTGGCGAGACGAGTGTCGGAGATTAAAGCCCTGACATCAGAGCTGCCATATACAGTGTTCTACAAGGACAAAGTTCAACTGCAACCCCATCCAGCCTTTCTGCCAAAAGTGGTGTCTTCCTTCCACGTCAACCGGGACATGTTCCGCCCGGTGTTTTGTCCCAAGCCGCACACCACTAGTGAGGAAAGGAAGCTGCACACCCTGGATGTCAGATGTGCCCTAGCATTTTACCTGGAGTGTACCAAATCCTTCCGCAGGTCAACCCAGTTCTTCTTCATGACAGCGGACAAGATGAAGGGCCTTCCAGTGTCCTCGCAGAGAATTTCCAACTGGATCACCTCTTGCATCTGGACCAGTTACGAGCTGGCACAAGTCCCACCACCGCTGATCACAAGGGACCATTTGACCAGAGCCTAGGTGTCCTCAGTGGCCTTCCTGGTGCACATTCCCATCCAGGATGTTGCAGAGCTGCGACATAGTCTTTGGAGGGAGGGATAGCTCAGTGGTTTGAGTATTGGTCTGCTAAACCCAAGGTTGTGAGCTCAGTCCTTGAGGGGGGGCCACTTAGGGATCTGGGGCAAAATCAGTACTTGGTCCTGCTAGTGAAGGCAGGGGACTGGACTCAATGACCTTTCAAGGTCCCTTCCAGTTCTAGGAGATAGGATATCTCCATTAATTTATTTTATTGATTTATTTTGGTTCACACTTTCACAGTGCATTACATCATCACTCAGGAGGCCAGAGATGATGCTGGGTTTGGCAGAGCTGTGTTGCAATCTACACCTCCATGAACTCCTACCCACCTCCATGGGTACTGCTTGGGAGTTACTTAATATGGAATGCACGTAAGCAAGCACTCGAAGAAGAAAAGACAGTTACCTTTTCTGTAACTGGTGTTATTCAAGATGTGTTGCTCACGTCCATTCTATGATCCGCCCTCCTGCCCCACCCTCAGAGTTTCCGGCAAGAAGGAACTGTGGGTGGGAGGAGCCAGCAGCACCCCTTATTCCACAACATGTGTACGCCCTCCAGAGGGCGCCAAAGCTAGTCCCCTATGGATACTGCTGAGGGAAAAGCTTCCGGCACTGGTGCATGTGGTGAGCACGCACACCTAATATGGAATGGACATGAGCAACACATCTCAAAGAACACCAGTGATGGAGCAGGTAACTGTCTGTCTTTTCTGATCTTCAATTTGTCTTCTGATTCTGACCTCCTGAGTCTCATGACTGCAGACTCTGGCGAGGTCTGGCCGCACAGTCATGCCCATTAGAGTTCCTCTGTTTTCAGAACATATAAATTCTTCCTTTTGTGATCAGTTTATTTGTTTCAATTTTTTTAATGGGATGCTGGAAGGGATGTTGGTGGTGCAGAAGGGGATGCAGCTGGGCTAGTAGATCCAGATTGAAATAATGAACAGTTAGATTATTTTTATGGTCGTCAAAACGAAGAATCTGAACCCAAACCTAACTTCAGACTCTCCCGAACTGGATACAGATCTGTTTTTTGTGGCCTGGGCCCAGGTCCAAGGTAGTGCCTAGATGGCTTTATTGGCAATAGGTATTGAATAAATTATTATTATTGGATAAATAAAAAGTCTATAATAGAGTGTGAACTTTATGATTGATTCCCTAGGATATAGGCATTTTAAAGCATTGTATAGAATAGCTTAACCATTACAAAAGAGCTAAACGGCGCTATGTATTCTAATCATGACAATACTGATATGGATTCACTCAGTGTCTTGTATTCTTTCATGTATTATGGTACAGAGCAAAAGGGGGTTAAGTTAGTCAGGCAGTCATAGAAGTTGGATGAAGACAGGTGGTGGGGAGGCAGCATTTTTTCTGAGAATCTGGGAGGCTGCTTCCAGCAGAATGAAGGTAAAACAGAAACAGAAATCCTACAGCGAGCTGGGAATATCACCACTTTAAGCAAAATAAGAAAAGGATAAAATATTACGTTTCTCTTCATTCTTGCAATGTGGAGTGTTGTAGCTAGCCAGATGGGTGCAGTTTGTGTTGATAAGAGTTCTCTCTCTCTCTCTTTTTTTTTTTTTTTTTAGAGAGAGGGAGAGTTCCATGTTCATCTACCCATCTGCTTGGTATCCATGCAACTGTGAAGTGAAGCAGCTTTTGTATATTTATACCATTGCTCAGCCTGCTGCATTATGGGAAACAACTACATGCTCACTGAGATGTTTCTGTCCACTTAGAAACCTTCCACTGATCCCATCAAAATAAACTTAGAGTGAATATTTTTTAAATCATGAGTAGAGCTTGGTGAATTCTGCATAAAGTATCCATGAACATTAATGTTATGGACAACAAAAATTTGATAAAAGGCTCTTCGGTCAAGCAGATAGGTCTAACAAGATCCAACGGCTGGAAGTTGAAGCGACACAAATTCAGACTAGAAAGAAGGCCCACATTTTAACAATGAGGGTAATTAACCATTGGAACAACTTACCAAGTGCTGTGGTGGATTCTTCATCACTGGCAATTTTAAAATAAAGATGAGATATTTTTATAAAAATGATGCTCTAGTTCAAACAGAAATTAATTGGGGAAGTCTTATAGCCTGTGTTATGCAGGAGATCAGACTAGTTGATCACACTGGTCCTCTTCTGGTTTTATAATTATGAACTGAAATAAAAAAATGCACATTTACTTTGGTATTCACAGCGCTTTTGAAGAGTTTTCTGAGAACGTTCATATGAATGATTTGTGTTCGGTTGTGTGGAAATTTATGGTACGTGAACACCCTTCCTTCAAAAGGAAGGTTGGTCTTGTGGTTAAGGTGCTGGACTGTGATTTAGGAAGTCTGGGATCTAGTCTCAGCTCTGCTACAAACTCTCGGGTGACTTAGGATAAGTCATTTAGGGGGAGGTGTTCAAAGGGACAAATGGGAGTTAGGCCTTTTGCTTCCAATCAGAATTGGATGCCTAATTCCTGTTTGTGCTTTTAAAAATCTTCCACTGAATTTCTCTGTGCCTCACTTCCCCTTCTGCAAAATGGGGATAATAATATTTCCTTTTTCTCAGCCTTACTCTGTCTTGTTTGTTTAAATTGTAAACTCTTTGGAGTGGAGACTGTCACGTATGCTGGGTTAGTACACTACCTAGCACTGTGGGGTTCTGATCTTGGTTGGGGCCTCTGGGTGCTACTATACTAGAAACAATTTGTAGTGAGTGAAAATCTTGTGAAGACTCTTGTAAATGTATTGACATTGCTATCTTGAAACTACTTTGATTTCCCACCTCCTGCATGTCATCCAGTCAGGGAGCAACAACAAAATCGTGTGATTTAGGTAAACCATCATTAAGGATAATGTGACTTTGGATTTCGTGACTTTCAGAGACCTTCATGATGTTTTTCCGCTTCAGCCCCAGGGTGGTGGGGCCAGAGCTATCAGGCAGCGTGCAGCGCCCAGAGCCCTCGGTGGGTGTTATGGTGGGTGGAGCCTGGAGCCCGCGGCTGGGCCCGAGCTCTCTTCCCCCTGCTCGGGCTTCAGTTAGCCCCCCATCAACCCTTCCAACCATTATTTTTAGTAAAAATCACAGACCGGTCACGGGCTTCTGTGAATTTTTGTTTATTGCCTGCGTCCTGTCCATGACTTTTACTAAAAATAACAGAGACAAAATCTTAACCTTAACTATCATACATCACCAACAGCAGCATAGCTCCCCAGCATCAGTCTACCATCGGACCTTTCCTCTGCTCTTTGCATAGCTTCCCATTGACTATCAAATCAAGTCCAAGGTCTCAGACATTATCTTCAAGGCACTGAATGGCCTGAGCCAACCACATCTAAAAGATCAATTAAAGCTGCAGGCTAAGGACTGTGGCTGACAACTTCACCCCACAGGCCCAGTGGCACTGTCTATCACCGGTTAAGCTTATCGGTACAGGGGGCAGAACTTCCACAGGAACTAAGAACTCTCATGAACCTCACCCCCTTCTGCTTCAAGTGCAAGGCACACTTCTTTGACCTGAGTGATGCGGTATACCAACCCCACACTGGGTCTGAAGGGATCAGTGAGAGGCTGTGGGTGCAAGCAGCCTCACCCAGCTTCACGTGTAGTAAGTGTCAGACCTGGAGAGAGGAATTAAAAAGTCTAGACCTGGCTCAGTTAGGGCCTGACCTGGAAGGAGAGCAGATCTCTGGCTCTCATTCAGTGAGAGAAGCCTGGCTGGAATCAGGGAGCAGAGTGGGACTGCTGGCAGATGCAGCCTCCTGGAAGGAAGGTATGTCTGCAACAGGGAGGCTAAGGCAGTTGGGAAAGAACGTGGCAGGAAGTGAGTCCATCCAGGATTCTGTGCTCTGGTGGAGGGGCCTGCAGAGAGCAGGACGGCACCTCCTGAGTCATGCACTGCCCTGAGGGAGGAGTAGAGAAAACTTTCCTGCAGCAGAATGAGTTGGGTGGCAGAAAGTGCTAAGAAGCTCTGCAGCTGGCTGGTGGACGGGGCCAGGGAGAGGCTGACACAAAGGCTCAAGACAGAACAAGGAAGCAAGTGGTCCAGGGAGACAGCAAGAGGTCTAGGTAGTCAGACTTTGACTGCCTATTCAAGGGTCCCTGGGCCAGGACTCGTGGAGGGGGAAGACCTGGGTTGTCCTACCAGCCCACTGAGGAAAGTGGAGTGGAACTCCTCCTGCCTCCCCCCCCACAAAGAGTAAGGACTAATGAAACTTGCTGATACCAGGGGTAAGAACTAGTGAGTCTGGACTCAAATTGAGGGTCCAAAGTGAAGTTGAAGGACAATTATTTGTGGGACTATTGGTTACCCCAGAAAGGGGGGACTCTATGGATATGTCTATGCTGCAACTGGGGGCAAGGCACCCGGCCTGCGCAGTCAGACTCATGCTAGAGCTAGCGTGCTAAAAACAGCAGTGTGGATGTTGCAGCTCAGGCCTTGTAGCTCTTTGTCCCAGAGTGTCCGCTCACAGACTTTTCCCTGCCAGGAAATAGAAATGTAGCTGGCTTGACTCATACTTTCTATTTCTTTTTGTGTTTCTTTTGTTTTAATGAGGTTAAGGATTTCACAGTCTTGTTCATTTGTATCAGATTCTTGTGGCAGAGCTGATCTGGATAGGAAGCCTACTATATATGATTCAGTTCCTTTTTTATAGCATTGTAACAGGAACCACGACCTGCCCCTCTTCCTGGGGCCCGCTTGCTGCCCCCAATAAGGCTCAGAGAGGCTTCAGGGTTGTGCAATATCCATGTCTTAATTTACTTAAGGTTATCCCACCACCACGATCTATCTATATACAAGCTTTACAGGATTAATCACCTCCTTTACAGGCAGAGTCAGCCGGCAGCTAGGCGGCTGGCTGGCTTTATAGTCCTTGGCTTGCCAGGCCAGCAGGTGTTGCCAATCCTCAGGCCGGCATCAGGCCTTTTCCATCAGCCCCAATCTGTTTCCCCTGATTGGAGCTGACTTAGCAGGGGCTAATTAGGTGCTTTTGCACCAGCACCCTGCTACAAGCATACATGCAGGTGGTAATGTTGTAGTCTTCAGAGCTTATGTTGGAGGCATTTTGGAGCTAATAGCTGTGGTTTCTTGAAAATGACTTCAAGTGGTTAATGGTCACTTTTAATATGTATGGATTTTTTTCCTTGTATGTAGAAGATCAAATTTTTTACGGGCAAATACTATTGCTAGACACTCTTTTTAAGTATATTGTCATTCTTTCAGAGATAAAAACATTGACACAAAGGCTACTGGTTGTGTTTTGTGCAGGAGGGATTCCCCAAGTCCAATTTCACTGGCATCACACTATATGGTAGCTGCTTCTATCCCATCATAATATTTTAGCACAGGTTGTGTGGTGACCAAATCTTTAATCTGTGTCATGCTAGAGTAGCCAGATCCACGTTGCACCTGTATCTAGTAAGCATCTAAGAGACCCACGTATGTCTGAGAGACAAGGGAGGAATTTGGTCATGTAATTTACAAATCCTAATAGCCATTGTATTTGAAGGTTTGGGCATTGGCTTATTGATCTCACCCTTTTCTGGATCTGGGCACAGGCCTTGTGAGGTCAGTAGGTGTCCCATGTATGGTACCTCAGTGAGTTGCAATCTCATCTTCTGTTTGTTGAGTTTCAGCTTGACCTCCCTGACCCTTTCTAGGAGATTAGTGGGATTACGACTGTGATATTGCCTTTTCAATTGTCTCTCCACACCCGTACACTAAAATGCCATCAATGATAATGCTAATCCCCCTTGAGACCTGCTAATATATCTTGCTGGTGGTGATGGAATTCTTCTGCATCTGGTTTGATTTCAATGGCATTCTCAGCCATCTGTATTGGCCTGCTGGTGGTGAGATAACTACTTTCTTAATCTAATAGGACTTGCCAGTATCTATCTTTTGCATCCACCGCTGAAAATATCTTTGCTTTAACAAGGTCAGGGAGGATTTCTTCTGTTGTAGGTATGTGGTAATGAACCCACAATAGTGCCTTGTTTAAATTGCTAGGGTCTTTATGCATATATGAAGTTTTCCTGAATTTTCTCTTGCCCCCCTCCCTTATTTATCCATTTTATAGGTTCAGTCACTTTGGCAAGAATGCCATCCTTTTCCATTTGTTTCATTGCTTTCAGTTTATTTTCTTTTAATGGTATGCAAAAAGAACAGGAGTATTTGTGGCACCTTAGAGACTAACATTTATTTGAGCATAAGCTTTCGTGGGCTACAGCCCACTTCATCAGATGCATAGAATGGAACATATTAAGAAGATATATATACATAAAGAGAACATGAAAAAGTGGAAGTAGCCATACCAACTGTAAGAGGCTAATTAATTAAAATGAGCTATTAGCAGCAGGAGGAAAAAAACTTTTGTAGTAATAATCAAGATGGCCCATTTTCAATATGTGTAATGACCCAGCCACTACACATATTGAATCTATTTCCCCATGTTAAGTATCCTCACTTTCTTGTCAAATGGGCCATCTTGATTATCACTACAAACATTTTTTCTCCTGCTGATAATAGCTGATAATAGCTCAGTTGCTGTGGTGCTGAGACCACAGCCTACCATGCTGACTATGGAGGAGGTATTATTTTGGGTTGAAATTGCTTGATATGCGATGTTGCTATAGGATACATGTTAAGCAGAACTGTATGATGATGTGGGATGAAGATCAAAAAGAATATATTCCACTGAGTGCCCAGAGAGACAGAAGCTGGGACTCCTGGATGGATGCTCCTGGAGGCTGGGTGCAGGGTAGGGTCTAGGCTGGAGCAGTGCAGGAGCAAGGCTTGGAGTGAAGCAAACACAGGGAGGTAGAGAATCCAAGGTAGGGTTACCAACCCTCCAGGATTGTCCTGGAGTCTAAAGATTAATCTGTAATTAAAGATAATGTCATGTGATGAAACCTCCAAAGTCCATCATCCATGTCTACTCCCAACTGGAACAACCTCCAAGGCCCTGAATTTTGACTAGCGACTCGGGTCAAAAAGGGGGAACAATATTCATAGTCAGAGTGAATAGCTCACAGGCAACCTGGAGACTGAAATACATTCACTTGAAGTGTTTGAACAGTGCTGAATAAGGAACAAATTAAAACAAATCCATCAGATAATTGTGGATAATTCACAAACAAGGAAGGGCTGCTGTGGTAATCAAATAAAGTATTCATAATGAATAGATCACCCAGTTCTTAACAAACAAACAAACAAACAAACAAAAGTATGTTCTTGCTAACCACATGGGGATACTGTGTATTGATGCTCTCTGGAAGTGGTCCAACAGGATGTCTATTATACAGAACTGTGTCCAGTATCACAGCCAGAATTCACCATAAAACTCACCCAAAGGAGAGACAGAGTAAATGTTAGATCTAAGGCATAGAAATCTGAGGTTTAGATAGATTTTTTGCACTCACAAAAAAATCCTGTTTGAAAATGCTCAATGTGGCCACAACATTTTTATTTCCATTTCCCTTTATCATGCCATGGGTCAGATCGTTAGTTGCAGCCGAGAAGACACAGTGCAACTCAGGAGGTGGGGGTGGTGTGTAAAGGTGGTTTTAGCCCAGCTTTGCACTTCTCAAACCTGGGCCAGAGGTATGCACTAGAAGATCCTCCTATCTTGGGGTGATCCTCCTATGCCCGGCTATACCAGCTTGGGACAGTTTTTGGTCAACAGTGCAGGGTTTAGCAGGATCTGGGCCTATATCTCTAAGCCTTGACAATGTCATTAATAGTTCACTTGTGTAAGGTGCGAAACTGAGTCATGACTCCACCCAATATTGGCTTAATCAATGTTCACCTTTATAATAATTTCCCAGGCAGAATTATTGTTAATATAGTTCCTGGACATATGTTAATGCCAGAAAATGAACAGAGAAGACAGAACAGGTAGGAGCCCAAGTTATCAAGTTCCAGGGTATCGGGAAACTCTCCTGTACTTCTTGATGGTTGTCTCAGTCTCTGGCCTCTGGTCTGGTCCTTCAGTTTCTGGAGGAATACCTTGTTCACTTGGTTCTTTATACCTTCCCACATTACACATTCACTAGTTTTCTTCCAATCAACATTAAGCATTGTGTCTTACATAACCCACAACAAGTGCGAGCAAGCTTCAGTTTACACAACTTTTGCTGTTTACACTGTTTTCATGTCATTCTGTCTTCATGTCACCTTGCTCTTGTTTTTCCCAGCATAGGGAGTGTTAGCACTGTGTTTTGTGTATTTATTATATTAATTAACTTCCTTGTCTCTAAACCTTCCAACAGAATGACAAAACATCACCTTTGTCCTGTCAGCCATAAGCATTATCTAAACAAGCCTATAAGAGAAAGGGATTGGCGAGACAACACTCATGCCAGGCAAGAGGTAGGCATAAGTACATAAGTATTATCCAATGCAAACTCATTCACTATTCATAATTATAAACTATTAAATTAAACTAACAAAACCCTTGTTTTTAACCATTCAACAATTCGACTTTATACTTCAGTATCCTATTTCAGCAAATGTATACCATGCATACCATCCTAAATTATTCATTAACCTTTATTTTTTATTTGAATGAGGAAGTCATAGAGAACATGATAACCGTTAATGTCACCAGTTTTTATCTTCTCTAAACATGCATTTTCAGGAGGCTTTTGCTCAAAGTTCTAGAATCATGCTTGCAAATTATTAAAAGGTTTTGTCAGTAATTTTTCTCATTGCATTTTGAGGAGTGCTTTTTGTTTTAGAGCCCTGATAAACAATTGCTCCGAACACTTGCACCCAGACAACCGAAAGTTTAAGAGCAAGAAAGCGGCAGTGAACATTGTAAATAACAGCAGTTGTGCAAAGAGAACTGTAACTTATATGTCCTCTGTGGATGTGCATGCTAGTTGTACTACCACAAATCAAGCCCAGCCATAAGAATATTTACTCTTTCTCCCCCCATTCCCCTTCATTAAGTAAAATAAATCATCCCACTGCCATATGTTTTTATGTTTTGCAAGGGAATGTTTCACAAAGTGAAAAACAGAAATTGTGTTACCTAGGACTAGGTCAGGAAGAGTTTGATTCCTTTTGGATGAATTCTGACAGAGGGTACTAATTTCTATTTCCAAATATTGTATGTTCTCCCTCCCCACCAATATTCATGGTTATTGTGCCCTTACCTTATTCGGATGAGCAGAGGTTGTAATGTGAAGGAAAAATTTTGAAAACACAGAAAAATGGTTTGAAATTTCCTGCAAGAAATTGGCTTTTTTTCAGCCAGCTCTACCTGATGAGATGACTTAAAAACTGTGTAACTGTTGAAACTAAACTTTTATCAAATAATGTTTGCTCCTGTGCACTAGGTCTCAACTGTGCGAATCCAGCAAACGAGTATCTTTTTCTCTCTCAACTAGTGAAAAAGGTAGACTTTTTGCCTCTTAATAAATCTGCTTTGAAGGTGTGTGTTGGAATTATTAATATTTGAAATTATTAATATGTGAAATCATCAAACACCAATGTAACCATAAATTCCTTTATTAAATCCAAAGGCCAAATGGTATTTTATGCAACTGCTCTAAACATGCATATAAAGCCTAAATAATAAGCAATTTACTACATCCAAAAAGCAACAAAACATTTATAAGCATTTGATCAAGGTATCTGGGGTGCTGAGACTCATATTGATTGGCTCCAACATGGTTAGGCAGGTAAAGCAAAACCTTTAAGAGTTTACTTTTTATACCCTTTAACAAACAAGTGATGTCACTGCCAATTACTGACTTCAACTAAAAACCAATTTGGGACAATTCATAAGTTGTACAGATAGATCCCCACAGATCATTACAGGTCCCCAATGTGATATAGTCCCTGCCCCTAAGTGCTTATAGTCTAAACACTATGACTATGGGGGCTGGAGCACATGACTTATGAGAAGCCCTGCCCCCCCCCCCCCCGGAGCACTACTTTACCGCGTTATATCCGAATTCGTGTTATATCGGGTCGCGTTATATCGGGTAGAGGTGTAGTTGGGGATTGGTCCTGCTTTGAGCAGGGGGTTGGACTAGATGACCTCCTGAGGGCCCTTCCAACCCTGATGATCTATGATTCTATGACTGCCGCTAGCAAAAAAACTCAGAGTCAGAATCAGATCAGCTGTGTGCCAGCCGCACTCAGATAAGACGCACCTCCAGGCTCTTTTGTATAAGCACACAAACTAGTAGCTTTTCACCCAGTGAAGATAGGATATAAAAACAGCTGAAAATCTGCCAGTATTGATATTTTGTTATTTTTCACATTCAATACTTGATATGCGGCTGTGAGGATAGAAGAGGGAGGAACATTGTGAGCCAAAGCAAAACCAGCACAATACAATGTTCTGTTTTAACTTTCTTCTGTCTCTTAGTTTAACAAAGCTGTCGCTTAGCTCAGAGTCTAAGAGATTCAATTTGAAATCTCAGATTTAAAGAAAAAAAGTATCGCACAGGTGGCGCTGGAATTGTAAAATTCCCTGCAGGGTTTACAGTACTCAAAGTCTGAAATCCTGTAGGGAACCATAGAAATATGCAATACAATAGCTCATTGCCAACAGTTTCCTTGCACGGAGGGATGTTATGAACAGAACAGAGAACATTACATTGTATAAATGTTCCCATTTCCCCTTTTATGTGAAAAAGGCAAGTTCTGTAAGACAAGAGGTGCTGTGTACCTGTGCAAAGAAGGATCTTCTTTTTGTTACCTTTTTAATGACATTTGCCTTATCAAGTTGAAGTTATTTCACAGCGACATTAAATTGTAGGAATAGGAAAATATTGCAAGTTGTCATGTTAAAGCCAACATCATGATCAGATAAATATTTAGTAAATACAGTAGTAGCACATGATTATGGTAGCTGACTTACCTATCCTTTATTCTTTGCTCAGATCATTCCTTTCTGAGTAATGCTTCAATATTTTGGGGAAAAAATTGTCCCAATGACATACATTTGGGATTTTTAAGCAGCAAAGAATTCAGCTAGCTAGCAGTGGTGACAGACTAAAGTAATTTTAAAAACCCCACAAACCCACATTCAGAGACCTCTGAACTAAAGTAGATTACACTCTTCGATATCCCATCTCCTTCTCATATTATTCGGAACCACACTGTCTTTATGTTACTACCAAAAGTAATATCCTTGGGGGTGACTTTTGTGGCATTGAGAGGTACAGATTAGCTGACACAAAGGCATATTCCCTGGAAATGGGGCATCCTAATATCCAGCGCCCAAACAATCACCAAATACTGTGATGCTTGTTCTACCCTCGTCATTAATTAATGTCCATGAAGATGAGATGGGTTATGTTTAGGACATTTCCTGAACCTTTACTCACATGGAGGAGGCCTCTATGGTGGAAGCTTTCATTGTAGTTTAGTAGAAGCCTGCACAGAAGAGCTTTAGTTGATTGGGTTTAGATGCATGTATTTAAATCATGAGCCTGTGCTCCTAATAAGTACAGAAATCTGATGTTATATTCCCTCCCCCCCCCAAGGTGGTTGATTTTGCTATCAGAGGGTCTAAGTCTTGTTGAGTTTCATGGAACGAGAGTGCACTAGTGTAGTGATATGACAACTGGACGTGCACAAGTCCATGGGGCCGGATGCACTGCATCCGAGGGTGCTAAAGGAGTTGACGGATGAAATTGTAGAGCCATTAGCCATTATTTTTGAAAACTCATGGCGATCGGGGGAGGTCCCAGATGACTGGAAAAAGGCTAATGTAGTGCCCATCTTTAAAAAAGGGAAGAAGGAGGATCCGGGGAACTACAGGCCAGTCAGCCTCACCTCAGTCCCTGGAAAAATCATGGAGCAGGTCCTCAAGGAATCAATTATGAAACACTTAGAGGAGAGGAAAGTGATCAGGAACAGTCAGCATGGATTCGCCAAGGGGAAGTCGTGCCTGACTCACCTAATTGCCTTCTATGATGAGATAACTGGCTCTGTGGATGAGGGGAAAGCAGTGGATGTGTTATTCCTTGACTTTAGCAAAGCTTTTGATACGGTCTCCCACAGTATTCTTGCCGCCAAGTTAAAGAAGTATGGGCTGGATGAATGGACTGTAAGGTGGATAGAAAACTGGCTAGATTGTCGGGCTCAACGGGTAGTGATCAATGGCTCCATGTCTAGTTGGCAGCCGGTTTCAAGCGGAGTGCCCCAGGGGTCGGTCCTGGGGCCGGTTTTGTTTAATATCTTTATTAATGATCTGGAGGATGGTGTGGACTGCACTCTCAGCAAGTTTGCAGATAACACTAAACTAGGAGGCGTGGTAGATACACTAGAGGGTAGGGATCAGATACAGAGCGACCTAGACAAATTAAAGGATTGGGCCAAAAAAAACCTGATGAGGTTCAACAAGGACAAGTGCAGAGTCCTGCACTTAGGATGGAAGAATCCCATGCACTGCTACAGACTAGGGACCGAATGGCTAAGTAGCAGTTCTGCAGAAAAAGACCTAGGGGTCACAGTGGACGAGAAGCTGGATATGAGTCAACAGTGTGCTCTTGTTGCCAAGAAGGCTAATGGCATTTTGGGCTGTATAAGTAGGGGCATTGCCAGCAGATCGAGGAACGTGATCGTTCCCCTTTATTTGACATTGGTGAGGCCTCATCTGGAATATTGTGTCCAGTTTTGGGCCCCACACTACAAGAAGGATGTGGAAAAATTGGAAAGAGTCCAGCGGAGGGCAACAAAAATGATTAGGGGTCTGGAGCACATGACTTATGAGGAGAGGCTGAGGGAACTGGGATTGTTTAGTCTCCAGAAGAGAAGAATGAGGGGGGATTTGATAGCAGCCTTCAACTACCTGAATGGGGGTTCCAAAGAGGATGGAGCTCGGCTGTTCTCAGTGGTGGCAGATGACAGAACAAGGAGCAATGGTCTCAAGTTGCAGTGGGGGAGGTCCAGGTTGGACATTAGGAAACACTATTTCACTAGGAGGGTGGTGAAACACTGGAATGCGTTACCTAGGGAGGTGGTGGAGTCTCCTTCCTTGGAGGTTTTTAAGGCCCGGCTTGACAAAGCCCTGGCTGGGATGATTTAATTGGGAATTGGTCCTGCTTTGAGCAGGGAGTTGGATTAGATGACCTCTTGAGGTCCCTTCCAACCCTGATATGCTATGATTCTATGACATGAGTTCTGTGACCATGCTTAGCATGCTGAAAGATTTGCATTGGAGATGTATAATTCTTGCACTCTAGGGACTATTTTAATTATGGTGCTGCTTTCACAATCATTTCTCTAAACCATAAAGAGAGAGAGAAAATCATTAGGAGTGATTAATGACATTAGTTCTGCTCAAAAAATCATCTGTAAAGCACAGCATTTGTTTTAAATAAAAGGAAATGCCTGTAATTTCAGCACTGTGATTAAACTGCCATGAAAGGCTGTAGTAAACATCAGCAGAATCACAGGTATCTCTTGCTTTAGTGCTTACAGATTAATTATTATATGGAGATTATGCTGATTGCTATTTGAACAAATTACAATTTCTTCCTTGGTCTATTATGTACTGCACTTGTGTTGCCAAACAAAAAGGACGTATGTAAAAATAATAACAGAGGTCTGATATAAACTGCCAAAAGCACCCATAAATCATCCTAGAGGTTTGTCTGCAGGAGGAAAATACAGACTTATAATTGTCCATCAGTGCAGCTCCTCTGGTGGTAGCGAAGCTGGAGGGTAGACAGAGAGCAGGCATTTAAATTACTCTGTCACCTCATCCTTCTCAGAGAAAAAATTCCTGCAACCTGGCTATGCTTATGCCATCACTGCTGATGCCCCACCAGTAGTGAATGTCCCCAGTGAAGATGTATCCAGTATCTCTAGGTTCTGCAACATCATATACACAGGTGCAATCAGGGCACATTTCAGAAAAGTGAAGTGCTTAGACAGAGTAAGTTAAAAGTGGCAAGGCAGCCTTAGCTGAAGTTCCTTGATCTTGCCTGGACCAACTATCAACATCAGAAGGTGATTTTGGATTCTGAGTCACCCCAGTTTTGGGGGATATGGGGAATTCAGGCTCATCTCTAGTCTTTGGCATTGCAACAGGGTTAACACCAAGCCCTTCCTCTTTAATAGCTTCTTGCTGGTTTAGCATTGCAATTCTCATGGCTTTCAGTAAAGCTTGCTCAGCTATCAAATTCTTTTTTTTCCTGATCTCTAATTCCCTGACACATATATTCACAAACTACCACGAGTTTTCCCTCTAATTTCCCCCACACATGTGCGGAATGAATTTTGTTTTGTGCACCTATATGGAGGTAGTGCACCATATTGGTGCACATAACAAAATTCATGTGTTGGGGGTGGGGCTGAGGGATTCGGAGTGTGGGAGGGGGCTCAGGGTTGGGGCAGAAGGTTAGGGTGCAGGGTTGTGAGAGCTCCAGCTGGGGGTGCGGGCTCTGGGGTGGGGCCGGGGATGAGGGGCTCAGGGGTGGGGCAGAGGGTTGGGATTTAGGGCTCCAGCTGGGGGTGTGGGCTCTGGGGTGGGTCTGGGGATGAGTAGCTCAGGGGTGGGGCAGAAGGTTGGGGTGTGGGCTGAGGGGTAGGGTAGAGGGTTGGGGTGTGAGGGCTCCAGCCAAGGGTGTGGGCTCTGGGGTGGGTCTGGGGATGAGGGGCTCAGGGGTGGGGCAGAGGGTTGGGGTGCGGGCTCTGGGGTGGGGCCAGGGATAAGGGGTTTTGGGTGCAGGCTGCCCTAGGCCTATGGCGGGGATAGAGCACTCCCCCCCCCAGCTCTTTTCCCCCATAGCAGCACCTGGGCTGGGGGGGAGAGCTCTGGGGCTGGGGCTGTGGGATAGGCGCCCCTCCCCCGGCTATGGCAGGTCTGGCCCGGGGCTGGGTTCGGGCTGAGGGAGGACACCCCTCCCCTGGCCTCGGCAGGTTGGGGACCGGGCAAGGTATTCTTGAGCTTCCATACTAAATGTAATGGGTTAAATTAATAAATTGTGCATGCACTTATTTACTTGTGCATATAGGGACCTGAGTGAACAGATCAGGGGTCTAACTACCCAATATATAGGTGATGCATGTGTAAATGCAGATTTTTCTCTCACAAATCAGCAGGCATAGACTTTTTTAGGCCTTGAAGACCTCTTTTTGAAAGTTTGGCCTTGTGACTTTCAACATATGTTTTTAAGTCTTGTCATCATGCTGTTAAACTAATTATGACCTTTTCTTGTTGTTTTCAGTAGGCAAAGTTCCAGTTGTAATTCAGCTTTCCCGAGCCTTTTAGAGACCTCTGTTTTGCCCTTGTCTTCTCAGTGGCTATATCTCACCAAAAAACTTTTCTTATTGAGAGAGAAATAAGAAACTCGTTATCCTCCCCTCTAGCTAAAGTCCCTATTTACTCATTTCAGCATTCTCTCCAGATAACTAACATACCGAATATTATTCATGTAGAATCTTAAGGGGGAAAATGTACCTTCTTTTCTCCGCTCCTTACTGTAATGTGAATTGTCATACTGTGCTGCATTTATTATTGAGCAATACGCCTTTCCTCTTACCTCAAGGTATTTTTCCTAGTCTCTCTATGATTTTTCTTTTATGTATGATGGAAAAAATCCACAGCTCCTCATACATACTCTGAGGGAACAGGGTGTAACATTTTTTTAAAAGCAAATTGTTCCAGGGAGGATACTATTGTGTTCCCAAAAAGGTCTTCCCCTGCCAATTTCACACTACACAAGCGGAACATTTTGCTATACAACAAGCTCAGTGAACTTTTCAGGAGCAATGTTGAAGCCTCTTCAGAGAAGTGCCATTAAGATCAGTTTGTTTGCCAAATGGGGCTACCTCCCTCCTTGGTGATGGTTATGGGAAAGCAATTTTGGATTGAAATGAGAAAACAAATTACTCCACAGTTCCTTTTGATTCTCTGCAAGTACATGCACTCTTGAGACAGGAAGGAAACATTTATGGGAGCCCCTTGTTAAAATACCAGCAACGTCTCAGTGAGTGAAACTGAAAACACTTCTCCTGCATGTGCTTTGGGCCCATTCCTCCCAACATATATTGAATAGTCTAGTAGCCTCAATCTTTTTACCAACGTCAGTGAGTGTTTCACCTGTGTTGCAGCCATGCCCACCCTTCTTATATGTGCCTTTAGCATTGTACCATCTCAATTAATCAAATTCCCCTTTGTGAGGGACGCTTGCTGTAATGTACCTGTGAGCATGTTGCACTGCTGCTGGGAATGATCGCTGCCCTGCAGTTCATTACTAATTGCCTGATTATTATGTTAGTGCTGCTAATAAAGAGACAAGTGGGGTTAGATTGCCAAGTGCCCAGCTCCCACAAGTGGGGCTAGCGTTTCAAAAGAGCTCTGTTTCCATTTGGGCACTTAAATGAGAGGCCAGGTTTTCAACCCTGTTCATCACTCGTTAACTGCCATTCTGTCACTGATGGCCAGGATTTTCCAATGAGCTCAGCACCCAATAGGCTGCATGCTTTTGAAAATCTGCCCACTGTATTTGCTGCCTAAATGAGTGCTGAGTACCTCTGAAAATCTGGCCCTTAGGACTTGTCTTCATGACAATGGTTAGTTTGAGTTAGTACAGCTGAGCTACTCCACTGGAGCTAGGCTAGCTTGAGTGAGAGTGACCACACTGCCAAACACACTTGAGCTATGCAGAGTGATGGGGTTAGCAGCTGAGTTGTAACTGGAGCTGCTGCATCCACACTGCATTACTGTCCTGTGTCAGCAGCACTCCAGCTTCAACCCCCAGCCTCCCCCCTGCCCAATGGGCCAGCAAACTCAAGCTTAAAGCACCCTTAATTTGAGTAAGAGATGTGTGCATTGATGGAAGTCAGGCGAGGGGCAATATGTGACTTATAGCTTCAGCTAACATTGCAGTGAAGACAAGCCCTAATAAGTGGCTTAGAGCCCCACACTTCAACTACTTTAAAAAAAGTCTTATCCTGTGTTGGGGAATATATTCATGGTTCTAAATTAAGCCAGAGGTCTAATGAGCTCTCTCCTGCCATCTATTGATGAACTGGAGGAAAAGACCTCATAAGCAGATCTTATTTGCAGAA
Source organism: Trachemys scripta elegans (assembly GCF_013100865.1). Taxonomy (NCBI): domain Eukaryota; kingdom Metazoa; phylum Chordata; order Testudines; family Emydidae; genus Trachemys; species Trachemys scripta. The sequence continues at coordinate 308,918,506 of NC_048298.1, forward strand.
GACACACCAGCTTTGCCAATGTGATCAATTTGGGGTTAAAATTCACCTAAGTGTGGGTTGCTGCGGTAATGAAATGTTGTTATCCTTATTATGTGACTAAAGGGCAGCAGCACAACTGTATTTAGTATGCTTTACAGAGGGGTCACCAAACTGTTATATCACTTGCAAAGCATGGGGTAGTGAGCCAAATTCAAATGAAAGAGAAAGTGTGGGTGGTTTGTATTTGGTGAGGCTGTTGTTTAATTGTTCTAGATGATATTTGATTTGTGTTCTCCTGTGTTTCAAGGTAGAGTTGACTAGACTTGTTTGAGGGTCCTTATCGTCTAATGATGACTAGAATTGAAACCACTGATAAGGTGATGTGGCAACAGTGGTGGTAGTAAGGTTCCCTGCAACCCACTGAAATCGCTAGAGTTGAAATCACTAACTGGGCTACTTGATGAAGCTTCAGAACACAGAATTGCACCTGAAGGTAATGTGGTGAGAGATACAGCAGCAGCACAGTAAATCCTAGAGATGTGGTTACTAATAGCTGGGCTAGGTGGTCATAGTGCTGTGGGACTGGACTGGATTAAACTGGACAAAGGACACAGTGGAGCAGCAGAGGTATCACTTCTTCTTGGGGCTGTAGATGAACACACCACTGAACTCTAGGACTTCACTGACCTTGGACCACAAACCATGAGTGGGGTGTAGCAAAGGGAAGGGGGAACGGAGTATTAAAGGGACATTTTTCCAGTGGACTTTCACACTACAAACTGAGACAAAGGACTAGTACCCAAGATACTGTGGGGGCAGGTGTCTTTCTTATTGTTCATACTTGTGAGTCATTGTTGCTGTTTTCCCAAATTAATGCTATGTTCTTTCCCTTAAGTTTTATTTTTGTTCTATACAGACTCAGTGCTTGTGAAGAGGGAAGTATTGCCCATTAGAGGTACCCACAGTGGTTTAGTTTTCCCAGTTTTCTGAGTGTATGCATGAGCCAATTTTGTTTTGTAACTGAAAGAGGAACACCTAGATATCGAACCCTTTTGTTGCTGACGCAGCCTGGCAGAAGGGTTACATAAGTATTTATTTTTAATAGCCACTATCTATGCAAGACCCTCCTTTTCATTCTGTTTCTTCAGAGTCCATCATTCTGCTGGCAGAATGATGAACTAACCAATCCTAGTCCAATTTCTGTGCTGAAATAATTGGTGTTGTCAATGATGCTGATGACAAGGCAAAGCTAAAATTAGGACCATGTTTGTTTTGTGCTTCATGAGAAAAAGGGGGGCAACAAATCTAGATCAGTGAGTGGGACAAAACTGGTAGGGAAAATCAATGTTTTCAAGTTTTTATGAAAGTGCTGCAAATGAAGTGTAAATCTCTATAACAAGACCACAAGTGTCCCTTTAATGGCTGCTTGCCAAATTCTGGGTCATGTGTTACTTTCCTGAGAGAATAAACGGTGAGAGGGTAAAAATTCAGCAGACCACTTCAGAGTTTAATGTGCAGAAAGTATACCTAACTTTCTTCACAGGGAGGAAAGTTGGCTGTTAGGGCCTCAATGGGTATCTCTACACAGCAACTAGACACCCGTGGCTGGCCCATGCCAGCGGGCTCAAGCTTGCGGGGCTCTGGCTGCAGGACTGTTTCATTGCTGTGTAGAATTCCAGGCTCAGGCTGGAGTCCAGGCTCTGGGACCCTCCCACCGAGCCCGGAAGTCTACATAGCAATGAAACAGCCCTGCTGCCCAAGTCCCACGAGCCCCTCGAAGTTGTGGAGAAAATGTGCACCCGAAGGGCTCAAAAAACAGAAGGCAAACAAATGCCCCCAACATATTTTTTAAATCTCAAGACTTTTTAGCCATTCAGGAGTGGAGGGGGAGGCTCGATTTAGATTTTTGAAGACATGGGGTTGCCAATACTGGGGCCTGTGGTCTGTAAACCCAAAGGATCTGGAGGAAATACAAACTACAAAACCATGAATCTTAAGCTCTGTGCTGTTCCACTGGCCACCCAGCCCACCTCCCTGGCACCAGGGATTCTAGTGAGAGCCTAGCTCTTCCTAAAGCAAATGGCACCTTTTCTCCCTTCCAAGGGGGGGCCGAAGGGGCAGAGTGGGGACTGCTGCTGACTCCAGTAACTGAACAGATTTCTACATGCCCATCTGCTGGTTATCCAGATGAGCAGGCTTTCGGGAGTGGCTGCTCCCTATGTGTGTCCCTAGAATTTTAAGAAGCTACGAAACACATACTTAGAAATATTTCTTTTCTACGGTATTTCTGTAGCTCACAGTGCTTACACCGTGGTATCACCCCTTGTGGTGGTCTGGTTCTAGCTCATTGAAGGAGGTGTCTTTTCTCAAATGGAAGTAGCACTATTTAGCCCGTATCTTTTTCAGAAGAGATTTATTCAGGCAGCAGACAACCTTTTCTACATCCCCAATTGATTGTCTGGAACATCTCAGCCTGCCCAGGTGAAAATAGCTACAGTATTTTACAATTTACAGTACTTGTTTGTTTACCTGGTTATGTAATGTACTGATGGACTGACAGGCTGGTTGATTTATTACTGCTTTGTGCTGCCGCCTGCATCCCTCTAGTCAGGAGGACCAGGAAAGTGCTTTCCACAGCTGATAGCTTATGTTGCTGTCTGTGAGTTAACAAATTAGTGGTGAGCAATTTAGCCAATGCTGTCCCCTTGGAATCTATCTGTCCAGTTGCCCAGGGTTTGTCATTGCAAATGTAGGATCACACATGCTGTAGGGCTGCCAGTTGGCAGCACATTGTGTTACGGCTGAGACAGGTTTGTGTCAGAATGACTATAAATGAAACATGGAAAAATTTATTATGAGGGAAAAATCATCATAACTTTATGGTAGTCTCTCACATAAGACACTATATTTAAAGACTGTTTTTCTGTTCATAAAGTTCCTTAGCTGCTGACTTCAGAAGTATGTGTTTTATGGGCGACGGCACTGAAATGGATAATTTTCAACCACTCTGGCCCAACCTGAATGCATTTTAAAAAATAAACATGTTCATTCTGTAGGCACAAATCAAACTCCACCTTCTCTCTCCTTTTCCTTTTGTCAAATAAGAGTCTAGCTTACCTAGTCAAAGCTACTTATTTTGTAACACTGCTCTACCCCAGTGACCAGAAAGGCAGCACAATATAGTGCCCTAAACAACCTGAAGCTGTTTGTTAGGTTTTGGAGTGTCTAATGGGATTGTGTTCTGTGCCTGTGTTTCCCCCACCCCACCCCTCAGGTTGCAAGTGAGAGTCAACACCAGAGACAGGAGCTCCATTTTAGACTTTAAGGTTAGAAGGGACCATTATGATCGTCTAGTCTGACCTCTTGCACAACGCAGGCCACAGAATCTCACCCACCCACTCCTGTAATAAACCCCTAACCTATGTCTGAGTTATGGAAGGTCCTCAATCATGGTTTAAAGACTTCAAGGTTCAGAGAATCCTCCAACAAGTGACCCGTGCCCCACGCTGCAGAGGAAGGCGAAAAACCCCGAGGGCCTCTGCCAATCTGCTCTGGAGGAAAATTCCTTCCCGACCCCAAATATGGCGATCAGTTAAACCCTGAGCATGTGGGCAAGACTCACCAGCCAGACATCCAGGAAAGAATTCTCTTTTCTATCTTTGCTGTTCTTTTCTTTCCCCTTTTGTGTGTTTGTCCTGTTTTTCATTCTAGGAAATGGGATTGGACTTTAATAACCACAGCTCCAGCCCATCTCAACTAACTTCTCTTTTTCCCCAAAAGAACTGTAATTACCATCTAAACGACTGTCAGTGAGGGAGGGGTGTGGACGCTTTCTAAAAAAACTTTCTCCAGGGAAAGAGATGTTGTTCAAATGAAAACCTTACATACTACTTTACATTTCAAATGCTTAACTTCTTGAAGGGGGGGTTTCCTGCATCTTTTAATAAAAGGTTTAAAAAATTAATAATGTTTGCCTCCGTATACCAAACCCTGAACCACCTTTGACACTGTTTAATGTTAGACAGTTTCAGGGTCATGTTAATATCTTCGACTCTTGGGGCCCATATATTCCATCACAATAATACAACAGAACCTAAGCAGACTAGATCTATAAATATAAGTACCACCATTGTATCAGTTGTCCAGGACCTCAAAAATTGCAAGCAGCTGCTTTTAAAGTGTCAGTTCTATCATTTCAACACTTGAGGGCACCAATAAAATAAAGAATCTGAAGGGAAGTCTATTTATTTATTTATTTATAGTTTTGACTTACTGTAGGCAAGAAAAAAGTGTTGCAATAAGTAACAGACCCCACGGAAGGGTAGAATTATGAGCAGGTGAGCAAACGAGAGGAAAGAATGCCTGTAAAGTTTGACTTCCAATATGAAACAATCACAGTAACCAACTCTGTGTTCTAAGCCCCTCTCCTCCATTCCCAGAAAAAAGAAACCAGGCAGAAAGGAAGCCTCGAGATGGGGCCAAACTAAACTCCCATTCTCTTATGCCTTGAACAGTGGCATCTTTCTGCTTCCAGTGTCCAAGTCCCAGGGTTTTCTAGCATCAAAAGAGTCATTAGAAACTCAATCAGTGGCTGGCCAAGGTCATGGCCGTTGCCCAGCATCCCTATTGTACCCACTGGGGCAAGGACTGTCTTTTTGGTGTGTGTTTGTACAGCACTTAGCACATGAGTAGGGCTCCTAGGTGCTACACTCAGACAGATAATTAAGAATAATTTAGCAGAGCGGTGCCAGAGTGGGAGTAGCTACTTATGTCCTGCTCCTCCTCTAACCTCCCTTCCCTACCTCCCCCAACAGAGGCAGTGGCTGAAAGCCACTTTATTCTAGCCCTTTATGAAAAGTGCTTGCCTAGGTGTTTGTCTTTCTACATTTCTGTGTATAATGTTGTGAGTGGTTAGGAACGGAAGTTGAGAGACCCCCAAACCTGAAAAAAAATGCCATATGTTCAACATTGATATCTCATTTCCCAGATACAGTGAGTTTCAAGAGTATAACAATATGCAAAAAAACTCATCAAGGAGTTGCTGTCTCATGGAATATTTTGCGTGCCTTCCTGAACAGCTGTCACTCAGACTGTTGCCTGAGAATATAGTTATCCAATGAGATGCAAAACTATCAGTATTTCATTAAAAAATGCTGCAGGGAGTAGTACGGTAAACTACTTAGCATGCCAACAGCATCGTGTGCACCAACATATTTATTGTATAATGTTCTTAAGAACTGCAACTGTTCTTCTGGAGTAATCCATTTCCTTTTTCATCAGCAATGGGCCTTGATCCTCTGCATGCACTCATGGTGCGACAATTTTATTTTTGGGGGGAGGACAGCAATAAGGAGATACGATCCCAGTATCATGAACTTTGCCAGCAAGTACTATTGATGCACAAACTAATAGAGCCAGAAGGATCTTTGCCCACAGCGGAGAGGAGCAGGAAATAACAAAATTAACGATTATAGCCTGAAAGTAGGTGACATGTACATTCTGCTTAGCATAAATAAGGTCTTGACCACAGACAGGAGATGGAGGCAAATAAAATAAGATAGTTCACTAACCTTATTAAATACAATACAGTTAAAATTAGTGAAGCTGCATGGATGTAATTGAGAGTAGAATTTATCCCAGGGACTATAAATTAACTGTTCAAGGAGCCCTCACTAACTTTGATTTTCTAACCACTCCTGGAGCACTCAGGTTAGTCATTCTCCTGGTCATGCAAATCCTATGTATCAAAATGCACGATTTTTAGTCTTTGGACTTATCCATCCCTATCGGTCTGTAAGGTCTTAGGTGCCCATTGCTCTTCTGCTTCCTGACAGTCACTGGCCAGAATTTCCATGGCTTAACTGATGGTTCTCCTTAGACAATGACGGCTAGACAATTCTTTTTATAGGTTGTTCTCAGTGACCTTTCTCTGGTGGGATCCTGCTGGACTAAAGGTTACTGCATCTTGCTTCCTCGCTTGACTAGAATATCCAGCCCTGGACAGTCAAGGTACTCCTAAATTTTGCTTCTTAATCCTCCACTTCTATGTGCATGAACTCAAATGCCTCTTTGCCTACATATCTTTAAGGCAGCCAGACTATGGGCACAAAACTGCCTACCTCTTTAACTCCTGAAATGCCATTCTAGTTCCCAGTAACTCTAATAGACATCCACAGGCTTTTCAGAGCCAAATGGCTGGCTGATGTATTAGTTCATTGTTTTTGAAGCTTGTGTTTAACAATTTAGAACTAGAAAAGGGTCAAAACCAGAATTTCACTCTGTAAGGGTCGTGGTGCAGCCGGCTAGGAAAAAATTTCTAAAATTCTTCCACACTTTTCCACAGGTGGGGGTCATTGTGGCAGACATTTCACTGCTAAGGGTAAGCAGGGAAGCGAGGGTACATCTGCTCCATGCTTGTGGCTTCTGCCCTGCTCCTTATGCTGCTTGCCTGTGTGCTGCTTTGATCCCTGCACAAGTGATTGCCGAATGGCGCGGGAAAGTTTCCTACAACTGGGGAAGGAACAAAGCTGCTCTGGCACCGAACTTTCAGCAGAGGATTATTGGGTACCTCCAGGAAAGTTTCCTGGAGATCTCTCTTCAGGATCCCCATGAGATCTTGGTGTGCATCAACACCCTGTTCCACCGTATTGATTAGTTACACAGGGAAATGTGTAGCTCATGGAAACACAGCCAGCCTTGTACATTTCTATACCGTATTTGGTAAGATCTGATTTATATATTGACCTGGCCATCCGGCTGGTCCTTTGGGATCAGAAGAACCCTTTCATTGATGAAATTGGTTTTAAATAACCACTCATCATTAAGTTCTGTGTTTTTGGTGGTGATACAAGGACTGGAATACCTAAGGAGGCTGCATTTCTGACTTCTCTTTAGCCAGTGTGGCGAGACAGAAGTTTACTTTTGTTACTGGTTTGGTATATTTTATGGGAGTATAACCACCAGCTTTGAGGTGTCTCTGCCCTATTTCTCAACAGTTTGTCCTGAATTTGGTATTCTCAGTTGTGACCCACTGAGGCACAGTGACACACTCTATGAATCTTCCCTTGGAATAAAGTGTTGGTCAGAGATTCTAAATTGTGGCTGTGGACCTATGGTGGTCTGCAGAAGACTTCCTGATGGTCCACAAAGGGCTGGCTTCCCTTATGAATCTGGCTTCTCCGTATGTCCCACTACTAGATGACATTAAAGGACAGTTCACAATATATTAAATACTCTTCTTTTGCTTTTCCCCACTTGCAGTTGCAGATGTCATGGGGATGATATGCAATCATGAATGGAAGAGAATTAGTGCATGCCCTGGTGACTAGCTTGGGAAGGTGCTCCAGGAGACCATCTCCAACTTGCTATGTGGTTCCTTCACAGCCATGGAAAAGGTAGAGAATCCTTGCTGTGAGTCACTGAATGAGAGGATCCTGTCATCTCAAAGTTAAGCCATTCATAAATTTTGACACCAACAACTTCTGATTAAGACCTGCTTGGAAATGTTTGGGTTTTGTTGAAATGTTGGGAGGGGGGTGAGACAGGGAGTTACTTATAAGGATGTTGTGAATTCCCCTTTTTAAAAAAAACTAGTTTCCCTTCTGCCAAGCCAGGAGGGAAGCAAAAGCCTCTTTGTCAGACTGTGCACATTACTCAGTGCAGGAAACAATTTGCTATGCTGGTGGTTCTTATCTCTCTCCAGACTTCAAAGACTCTGACTTGTTTGCTACACTTTGTATGGTATAGGGAAGAGAAACATGAAGGATGATGTAATCAGCCACCAATCATGGTAGTAGATGTTTCCTGTATTGTTTGGAAGCACTTGAAACTTTGTGGATTGGGCCCATCCACTAGACCATCTTTCCTACCGTATGTCATTTATCCATTGTCTAAAGGTGTCTAAGTGCATTGCATTGAATTTATTTACTGGCAATTATCCCAGTTAAACAAATGTCATTCATCAAGTGCCAGCTAGCAAACTTTACTGCAGTTGCCAATAAATTGCACAGCCATTGCTGTTATGAAAAGGTCTGTGTGTGTGTGTGTGTGTGTGTGTGTGCGCCACACACACACATACCCCTATCCTGAACCAAAATTAAATAGTTAGCCCTGTACATGAAATAAGATTTTGAAAGATGGGTATGACAGCACGGACCATCAGCCAGAAAACTGGCTTACAGCCATTTCTTAATGCGGGATAATTTTGCAAGTATCCAAGAGGCTCTGAGCTGCTGAAGTATTTTCTGAACATATCCATGCAGTCCCTGGTATCACTGTCCTTGTCCAGAATGACAGCCGCTCCCTTTTTCATTTGCTTTCCTCCAGTGTCACATGCTGAATTAAATAGATATGGGTATTCCACAGGGGGTAGTTGTTTGCCCTTTCTCATTTTTTAACTAAGGCACTAAAACTTTCTGTGCTCTTCTCTAACCTAATCCTCTTTTCTACCTGCTTGATATTCCAGTTCAATATTAGTGTCACTAAATGCTGTCTAGGCTGTCCATCATAATGAAGACATTCAAGGGATCCATTATGATATTATTCATTTGAGCAATGTACATTCATCATTATTCTTCCACTGCTTCAGACTAAAGTATCCCTGATTTGTAAGGTTTCTGTTCTTTCGAAGCTTGCTTTGCTATCATCAAGCCTTCTGCTACATCTATTGTTTGCTTCATAATCCAGTTCAGGGTGCCAGCCCACTGCCCCTCTTCATCTTGTCTTAATGTACCATTCATTCTGGAAAACATTAAACGGGGATTAATTTGCAATCAATTGCCGTTCTGCTCTCAGCCTCTGGAAATCCCCCTTGGAATATAGATTGTCCCTTTGTCAGGCTGTTAAGTGTGAACCCATTAATCTTGTTCTTTTTCGTATTCGACTTCCATTGAGGAAAGGACTTTACCCCATTTTCCGAAGGATGCAGGCTGTGATTATTCAGCCTTGTTTTTGTTTAGCATTAAGCTAAACAAATTGATACTACTGTATGCTCTGACCCCTAGAATACTGCAGTGTGCATTTGCTATACATTAACACATGCCTGCGTGCTTACAGGAGGGTTCACACTTCAGGTATTTTTTCAGCATGTACAGCAGGCATTTTTCTCAGGCTAAATTATGACTGCCCTGAGAGGTATACTGCAGGGAGAGAAGATGCAGGGAGCCCCTTTCCTCCATTTTGGTCATACCTGCACAGGAATCAGTCATGCTTTGCTGTTTAGCATACTAGGAGCATGACAATGACAGTGGAGACTGAATTATGCTGACTGCAGGTCTACAGGACCCAGAGGAGCCTTCTGAAGTGAGGGCATAGGCATCATCCCGCACTTCCTGTGCACCAACCCACAGCAGAGGATGAACCCATAGCAAAGAGAGGAACTGCCACTCCTAAGGCCACCCCCTCCAGCACCCTGAGGCTGCCCCCTCCTCCACTGCACAAGCATGATGATTCCCAGGGCCCCTGCTCAGGCTGCGCTCCTCTTTCAGCTAGCCAGTGTGGTTCCAGTTCATAGTGCTATTGCTGAGAATTTATTGTATGTGCGCCAGGTGGCCTGAAGCCCTAGAGCGTAGGCAGCTCCCTATTGATGACTGTCAGTAAACAGAGCAGCATAGAGCTGCCCGAAAGGGAGGGCGCTTTCTGCTGGTGAGCAAGGGAAATGACTGAATGGGCCAGGACTAATTTGCATTTCAGTTATGTGACAGTTTGGGGCATTTTGGTTGAAATACAGTTAAGTCTTGAGTTTGGGGCAATAAAATGCTATTCGCCCTGTTGGGAAAATGAAAGGACAAAAGAACTGCACCAACTATGCCTGGCGTGAGGGGTCACTCTGACAAAAAACACATACAGGCATAGTTGGATAGTGATACTAATGCTTTGTCCAGGTAAGTAAGGGGAAAGGGGCTCTTATCTTTGGCTCTGAGTGCTTCCTTGGGGGTGGGGGTTAGCATTTTGGTTAGGGTTCCCTAATGCCACTGATTCCTTTCTAAAGACTCAACATAAAGGCAGCTTCAAGACAGTAAATGGTTTAGAAGCAGTAGAGAGAACTGAGAGGAGACCGTTTCAAGGTGATGGCCAGCACTGAGGTGGCTTGGGCTGAAACTCCAGGAATGACAGCTGATGAAATTTCAGTTTGGTCAGGTGGTAGACCCCAGGCTGGAGACTGATGTGTCTGAATTTTTGGACTCCATCAACTCTGCTCAATAAACTGTGAGTGGGGATGGACCTATTGCTAAGACACAAAGGAAGGAATTGTGGCTCCAAGAGAAACATTTCTGTTTCTCAGGTTCCTAGGTTGCGGTCCATGCCAATGTTGTTTAAGTTTTCGGAAGGGAACCCTAGGAAAACTGACAGCACCCAGCAGAAAGTAGATAAAGGGTAAGTATGTTTAATTTCCAACTAGTTATGGAAGACATTGTTAGAAAACCTTTGAATGATTTCTTGATTAAATAGTATGGAATGTTTGAAGGTCAATGTATTCTGCTGCACTGAGAGTGAAATAGACTCGCATATTGATTTTGGACATATGTACAATCATTGATTCTAACAATAAATTATTATTAATGTGCATAAATAATTGTTCCACATGCAGCAATTGCTAGGAAGGTGCATTTGGATTCCACCATAACATTGTTAAACCTGGAAAATCTTGGTATTAGGATAACTCCAAATAGGTAAGTGTTTGTATGGATAGTTTTGTGTGTGTGTGTGTGTATACAAGATTTTTCAGGCTATATATATATATATATATAATTTAAAAAAAAAACAAAAAACCCCTAAACCCTACCCTCTAACAAATCTGAAATAACATGAGAGCTGATCTTCTCATGGTATTTCTACCATCCAGGAATGGAAACACAGTAAACATCAGCTCTCTCTCTATTTTCATCCCATAAATGACTTCCTCAATCATACTGAAAGCCACTGAATTTTTATTTTTAAAGAAGATCTTGAAGTTGCAGGAACAGAAAGGGAAAGATGAAAGGAAGATAAAGCTATGGAGAAAGAGGGGAAAGCAAAGGGAGAGTGGAAGGAAGGCTGCTTGACTGGTCTTGTGACCTCCTTTAACCCACCACTGACCTCTCCAATCACTTCATATAATGCACGTTTAATGCTCTTTCCCCTTTTCAGTTTCATTCATATGGTGAAATAAGCAAAGATAGGGAATGTTGTCTTGTGGATAGGACCACTGGGATGTGGATGACTTGAGTTCTAGGCCTAGCTGTGTTGGGAACCTGCTGTGTCACCTTAGGTAATGTTGCTTCTCCCCTCTGTGCCTCTGTTTCCTTTCCTACCTTTGTCTATCTCTTTCTTTTGGGCAGGGACTGTCTCTTCCTTTGTGCCCACAGAGTCTAGCACAGTAGGGCACTGATCTGGATTGGGGCCTCTTGGCACTATCACAGTCTAAATAAATACTTTAAAAGGTCCCTATAACTTGATAAAATAAATCACTGGGAGCTTCAGATGCTCAGCACCTCTGCAGATCAGGTCATGGATTTAGGTGCCTAACTTTAGACACCTCTATATGAAAATCTTGGCCTGTACCTTTTATGCCCTGAGAGGCAACAGGGAAGTGGCATTTCACCCTTTTCCCTGTTGCTGCAACTTCAGTATCTCTGCCTTTTTAAATAAAGCAGTAGCTTAAATATGACAGCATTCAACAGGTTTTTTTTCTTTCCAGATGATTAAGTAGCCTTCTTTATTTAAAACCCCTTGAAAACACAATGAGAGCTATTGGCAACTCCTGAGAATCCATAACTTACAATGAGACGTACAATTTGAGAACCTGGCAGATACCATTGTGTAGATAAACTGTACATCAATAGAAGTAGATTATGTTCATATGTTAGTTTAAGAGGTGAGTCCCAGGAAGCAGGTCAACACCTGACTGAGTTCATCACTGAATGATACCTGCATAAATATGGTCATATATACTCTATATGTAACAACTTACTGAGACCTTTTCTCCTGTCTCAGGCTACCAGTATCAGATACAGGATACAGATACTAGTGCTATCAATGTGAGTTGCTTATTTCATGCAGCAGGAGAATCAGGTCCCCTCTGTCTATCTGAACTGTACTTTTTGTTTTATCTAACTATTTTCTTTAATAACCAATATTTTAAAAAACATAGAACTCTGTTCCCTCTACCATCAATGACCAACCTCCCCCTGGCTCTAACTAGAGGAGGATCAGGCCTGATATGCATGAATTAAATAAAATTCATTTTCAATGAACTGATGGAGCTGGCACCTTTTTGGCTTTGACATTATCTTGGTGTTAAGATTATGTGTGACCCAAAACTTTCAGAAGAGGCTCTGTGAAAGGGCCGGCTGATACTGCATATGCGTAATACAGAGGTGCATGGTGCTATATAAGAAGGTAGATGGACAGATTCTACAGCCAAAATGCTTCTGAAATAAATGTAGTCAAACTTCACTAATTCTGGGTCACTGAGAACGAAAATGATGCTTAAAATTGTTGATTGGCTCTAGTTTTCAAGATATGCTATTGGGTCAGTATATACAACCCTTGACTTGGGAATGGCGGAGGATAAGTGAGTTATAAAGGGAAGGGATCTCAATTTAAACCAGAAATGACTAAAATACATCTTTGACTGGATCTATGAATAAATCTATGACTGGGTTTGGACAGTACTTGCTTTTTAGGCAAAACAATGAATGATGCAATCTGAAGCTGGTATTGCATCATACATGATATGAATTTGCATCATGTTATCCCTAGAAGTCATGGATGATGCAATCATAACGAAGCTTACATCACTCTGCTGAACAAATTGCCCTATATCAGCTCTAGAAATCATACAGTGTTGTGCTCTCTTATTTGTCAGTGTTTGATTTTGCAAAGGGACACATTTCTGTTTAGCCAAAGTGAGCAGAGATGTCTCGTACTTGTGTGAACAATGCAGATAACTTCTGCTATGTTTGTGGTGAAGTGACTTTTGCATCACAAAAGCGCAGTATAACCACTATGGTTAAGAAAGCCTATCACCTTTATTTTGGCTGCAAAATTGGAGATCAGAACAGGAGGTGGGCCCCACACATATGCTGTAACACTTGTGCAACAAATCTTCACTAGTGGTTGAACAGGAAAAGGAAATCTATGCCTTTTGCAGTGCCAATGATTTGGAGAGAGCCAACAGATCATACCAGCAATTGTTACTTCTGCATGGTGCCTCCAGTTGGGAAAGGTGTGTCAAAGAAGAAAAAGTGGACTGTGCATTATCCAAACATTCCATCAGCTATACGCCCAGTACCCCACGGAGAAGGACTGCCGGTTCCTGCTGCACCAGAATCATTCTCACTTGAGTCAGAAGAGGATGAAACTTCTGGTCCTGAACCATCAATGTCACAGGACCCACATTTTCCCCCATCCTCCTCCTCTGAACCACACCTCATAACACAAGGTGAACTGAATGACCTTGTCAGGGATTTGGAACTACCCAAGAGTAAGGCAGAGATGTTGGGCTCCAGACTACAGCAGTGGAATCTCCTGGCAGGTGATGTTAGGGTTTCCATGTTCCGTGACCGTCAAAAGGATCTTGTCCCATTCTTCTTCATGGAAGGTGATCTTGTAGCCTGCAGCAACATCGATGGTGTGATGGCAGCCCTCAACATCATTCACAATCCAGATGAGTGGAGACTGTTCATTGATTCATCAAAGACGAGTCTTAAAGCTGTTTTACTGCATAATGGCAATGTTTTGCCATCAATTCCAGTTGGTCATGCAGTCCAGCTGAAGGAAACCTATGACAACATGAAACGACTTTTGAGGTGCATAAACTATGACCAACATCAGTGGCAGCTTTGTGGCGATTTGAAGGTTGTTGTTCTCTTGCTTGGTCTGCAGACTGGATACACAAAGTACTGCTGTTTTCTCTGTGAATGGGATAGTCGTGCAAGAGATTCCCACTACATCAAGAAAGATTGGCCACTCCGACAGTCATTGGAGCCTGGGAGGAAAAGTGTTCAGCATCCACCACTTGTTGAATCAAGAAAGATTTTGTTACCACCCTTACACATCAAGCTGGGTCTGATGAAGAACTTTGTCAAGGCCATTGACAAAACACAAGCAGCTTTCAAGTACCTCCGTGGAAAATTTCCAAGGTTAAGTGAAGCTAAGATAAAGTAAGGTGTCTTTGTTGGTCCTCAGATTTGTGAACTTCTTCGAGATGATGCATTTGACCATGCACTGTGTGGCAAGGAAAAGATGGCATGGAAAGCCTTCCAGTTAGTGGCAATAAATTTTCTCAGAAACAACAAAGCAGACAACTACAGGTTGTTGGTGGAAAACCTCCTCAAGGCATACAAAAGCCTTGGTTGCAACATGTCACTAAAGACACATTTTTTTGCACTCTCCTCTAGATTTTTTTCCACCGAACTGCGGAGCAGTGAGCGACGAGCACGGCGAGCGATTTAACCAGGACATTGCAACAATGGAGAAACGCTATCAGGGCAAATGGAGCCCATCAATGCTTGCAGACTATTGCTGGACAGTGACAAGAGATGCTCCATTTAATGAATACAAGAGACAAGCCAAGAAGTGCCAAGTAGACACTGAATAGGACTAAACTATGTACATAATAGTTTTTTGCCTTTTGTTTCATAATAAATTTTATTTATATAACCCTTTGGCTGATTTTTAAAGTGTTACATAAACAGGACAGGTGAAATATTATCATGTAAAGCAACCATAAACACATGAAAAGACGTAGGTTTACAATTTATGATTAAAACTCTATCTACACAATATACATAGACATAAAATGGAAAAACTTAAATATCTTAGAAACAGTAGCCAATCAGTTGTTTTAATTGTCATATTTGAATTCAGCACATCAAAATACATAATAAATAGCACATTTTATCTCTGAAGCAGACGACTTGTCAAAAATTGTAGACCAGTGTAATGGGCACCACTAGCAGTTAGTTAAAATACATTCTGAACTGTGCTCTAGACTGAGTGCTAACACTTAGGACAGCTGCAGGGCAAAGTCTCCCAGATGAGTGGTTAGGGTCTGAAGATGGGAAGATTTCCTCTTGTCTTCAATGGGCTTTGAATCCAACCCTTAATGCATTGGAGATGCTTGATATCCTCCAAACTCACATTAATCTCCAGTTATCCTGATGTCACCTCCTTAAACACAAGCAGGCTAGGATGCTGCCTTGACCACCATGCATTTAAGATTATCACTAGCATCAAAGGCCTAACTGAGAACATGCCCCCCAGCCTGACATACGCAAGTCTATTGCTAGTTGATTGGGTACGTAATGAAAGATCATGCCAGACAGATGAACATATTGGTAGTGCAAATATGATTTCATGAGTAAGCAAAAACCCCAGGAATGCTAAAATACAATCAAGCCCTGGGACTGCCCTGTAAAATACAAAGGACACATTTTTACAACTTTTGTTTAAACTGTGAATAATCCCATGGTACCGTCTGGAAGATGCTGAGTATTTAAATTCCTTTCCATATGCACTCCAGCTTCCAGATGCCAAATAAATTATTAATCAAGCTCGAAAAATGGGCTAGAGCCTCCAGCTCTCCAAAGAAGGGTGATCTAATAACCAGAATTCAGAAAGCAAGCTACACTGTCCCTAAACAGCTGAGCAGCATAATTCACCTTCATTTTATGGTCTTCAGAGTTTATAGGCCTGACCGCTATGCAGCAGGTGCACAATGATTCCTCCTTTTTCATTGCTACTGTGCCATTCCACTGATGGAGCACATCACGCCATTAGAGCTATGTACCCAGTCATCGTGATGGTCTTTAAAGGAACACAAGCTGTTATGACAAAGTTTCTGAAGGAGATCTGAAATATGCAAGGACTCAAGCAGAGAAACATCACTCAAAAAGAGTCTCAGGGCACTTTTTTGTGTTAAATTAATGCTGGTATGTCATCCAATTATTGATGACAATTGTTAAATGAAAGATTTAAAAATAATTGTCCTTATTAGTTATATATGGTATGTGCTGAGCTCCATTAATGCTACTCTCTTAAAGCACACCTCTTGTAATCATTTTATGCTGTAGCCTTCTATGGTCTTGACTGAGAGGAATTTGTTTTCCAACATTGGAAATGATGGAGCTTATGTTTTCCAACATTGGAGATAAATGCATAAACAGTAGACTAATAAATAAAGCTCTTCCATAGAGAGAGACTTCCTGAATATATCCATTATTCCCTGATAAATCTGTTTTCTTTTTCATGGGTTTGATGTTCCCAACCATTGATCCTGGTCCCTGACAGAAGGCTTGTCTATACTGAGTGTAGCAGAGTTGCCCCATAAATCTTACGTACAAATGAGAGGAGTCATACAGCTATGTGGTAAATAATATAAGCATATCTAGGGCTGGAGCAAGACACGAATGATTGAGATTTAGGAAACATTGGCTATTCATTGGGGAAATATTTATATCATCAAAGTCCTTGTGTTAGGATTCTGATGCTTTAGTGGCTCAAATGATAAACATTTAATAAGTGAAACCCCCTTCTGGTCTGAACTGTCCCCTGCTATATTAAACTAACATACTTTACTTAATTAAGAGAATGGCACATGGATCCTCTTCTGTTTCATGAAAGACTCTGAATTCCCCCATGCAAGGAATAGGGTGGCATAACCATTGCTGGGTGAGGGGAGAAAATGTTCTTTGGGGCTATTACTCCACCCCCAGCACAGGTGGGTGGGGAGTGGGCAGAGAAAGGTGGAGAATGGGTGGAGCCTTAGTTCTGCTGCCCCTACGCACCAACCAGTGCGGCTAAGCCAGCACTGAGAAGGCAGTCACTGTCTGTCAGAATGGGCCAGTTGTAAGATTACTTCTTCCCTGGAGTACATGTGAAGAGGGGTGAAATTGTGAACCTCAGTTCCTTCTCTGAGCTGCTCCTGGGATGAAGCAGGTAGACACTGCTCATTGGGACGGGGTGAAATCTCAATCTTGCCTTTCAGTGGATTTTCTAGTAGTGAAGCACAGGTAGCATTACAATGATAAAAACAGTGCCAGTATTTTCAATTTGTTTCTCTCATAACAACAGCAGTAAAAATATATGTCCTTGGCAGCCTGTCCAGTCTCATGGCGATAGTAGCATTATGTCCTACTTAAGCTACCTGGCCACTACATGAATACAGGAGAAATAATCTTACTACAACTATGCAGTTTTTGTTTCATTATTATTCAGCCGATATTACTTATTATTTGTATGGAGGTAACATTTTGATGCTTCAGTCATGATTAGAGTCCACAAGCTAAGAGAGAGTCTCTGATCTAAAGAGCTTACAATCTAATATGAGACAATACACAATAAGAGAGGGTGAGAGGAAACAAAAGGATGGAAATGGTGTGTGTGTGTGTGTGTGTGTGTGTGTGTGTGTGTGGCGGGGGATCAGAAAGGGAGTTTGATGTTAATGAAAATAGAAGGACATGGTCGCATCCCATTAGGTTAGCTACTGCATAATTTCTTGGTTCCCAATTTTTTCTTCTTTTTATAAGGAAATACAATCAGCTATCACCGATGCACTATCAAATCATCACTGGCTGGCTGATTTCTTGTAGGTGTCACAGTAGGTATAAATCTTGAGGAGGGATGTGACAATGCAACAGGTGGGTCAGGCAAACAGATGGGAAGCAAAGGGAGAGTGAAGGGAGGATGGCTTGACAATAATACTACCACCCTAACTATGTGCACAACTATTAATAAGCTAGTCGGTACCAGTCATCTCAGCTAACCACCTGTGTTGCCAGTCAGCCGTGAATACGCCTGGGAATCAGTAAAACATCCATTACAGAAACTATTGTACAGTGTACAGCAGTTATTAGAGATAAAAGATATCCAAGTCTTTTAAATAGAAGCCAAGCAAAGAGATCAGATCTCAAAATATAAGGCAAGTCCAGCTATTTTAGTTATGCACTCCATGATTTGGTGGCCACAGTTTCTCTTGCCAGATAGATCTTCATAAAAAATCCTTCTGTGACCCACATATACCAATCAAACCCCCTCTAGCAACAGCCAGCCTTTTCTCCTCACACAGTTATTTAAGAAGCCATTACCACCATTCATTGGATAACACTTCAAAAACAAAGCCACAGCTCTTGTGAGTACCACACTGAGAACTATTAATATCTTCAGGTTACTGTTGCTAACTAACTCCATTTTCACCCTTATAATTTGCTTCTGGGGATTTGCTTTAAAAATAGCTCAAGTGTTTTACAACAGAAAGTTAAAAAGGAAAGCTAAGGAAGGAAAATAAAGACTGCTGAGTGAGGAGCTCAGACAACATGTGTCCACACAGTTCAAGAACTAGCAAGATATAATTGGATGGTACCTCCTTCGTTGGAGCACTGCATTCAGTTTGTCACTCTAAAAAGGCTTAGAAGAAAGAGAAAAAAGTCCATCCCCTGAAATCAGCCCTGAAGAGTCTGAGACTAAGGGAAAGGAAAACATGGGAAAGCACTGGGGGGGGGGGGGGGGGGGGGAAAAAAAGCCCTTGGGCGGGGGGGGGGGGGGGGGGGGGGGGGGGGAGCCGTAGTAAAAGCCCTGGCCATGCAGGGGGGGAAGGAACAAGGGGGGGGACACAGAGCCACTGGCATGCAGGGAAGAATGGGGAACAATGATACAGAGGGAGAGGTACATGGGGGTCACACACAGAGAGACCCTGGCATATGGCAGAGTAGGGAATGGGGGGCCCACACAGAGCTCTTGGCATGAGGGGGGAAGAAGGAAATGGGGGGACACACAGAGCCCCTGGCATGGTGGGAGAATGTAGTATGGGAGGAGGGGAGATTCGGGGCCTGGGGAACATACAGAGCCCCTGGTATGAGAGGGGATTGCAGGGTGTCTCTGGAATAGAGGGGAATGGAAGGGCAGCACACAGGGAGCATGTGGGGGCGGAGAGATGCAGGGAGCTCCTGGTGTGCAATGTTCTTGGCCTAAAGAAGCAATTAAGTATGCAACCCTCTAATTAATAAATGATAAAGGGCTAGATTGTGCTACTAGCACCCAGGCCATAGTACAGGGCTGCGCATTGCTGCAGCATGCCAGGAGCGTCCCAACGAACGAATTGTGGCTCCAAGAGAAACATTTCTGATCCTGCTTCCCCAATGCTCGCTCTCTCTCTCTCTCCGTGAGAGAGAGGGAGCAGCTGGCTTTTACAGGCAGCAAATATCTACCAACCCCATGACAACTCTGCTGTGTGGCACCTTGCTCCATGTATTCTTTGACCCCACGGCGGGAGGGCAGGAATCAGTGGGCACTCAGTGCCTCTTACTCCTATGCATCCAGGTCCAAAGCCCACGTAGGCCATGCAGGGGCATCAGGGACGTTCTTACTCGCCCTTGACCCTGTCTGAGCATGCAAGTCCAGCTCAGAACCCAGCCCTTACTGTGGGAGGGATCCCATTTTCAGACGGGAAATGGCACTTGCAGTTTTACCCATCTATTTCAGCTTTACTGCGGGCATTAAAGTAGGTCTGGTCCACGCCTAAAACATAGGTTGACCTAGTTATGTGAATTTTTCACACACACCCCGTCCCCCAAGAGATGTAGTTAGGCTGACCTAAGCGTGAGTGTAGGCACCACTTGATCTGCAGAAGAATTCTTCTGTCAACTTATCGGCCACCTCTCAAAGAGGTGGATTTACTACAGTGATGGAAGAACCCTTTCTAATGCTGTAGTAAGTGTCTATACAGCAGCAGTAGCACTGCACCGCTGCAGCCTTTCTAGTGTAGGGGGGAATTATCAACATTTTGCAAAAAACTGGAAGGTTAAATATACACCAGCATGTTGGAAATGGGGTTTAGGGATAGTTTGCACTCAAATACCAACAACTTTCTCTTTTCTCTTTTAGTTTTTTCTAGTTTTACAAGTACCTGAGTCTGTAAGGCTCATGAAATTCCTAATGCTTCCCTAGTTACATTTTTCCTTTTTGAGGTGTTAACATGGGTAGCTGGCTTGTTTATCCAAGGTCGTTCACCTCTGGAAAAGGTTCGTACAAAGACAATCTTTGTGTTAAATCCACACCTCCAGCTTGAACACTTTCCACCAGGACTTTGTAAAGGATCAAGATATTGACAAAGAGGAGCAAAGTAAGGCAAAAGTAGCAGCGTGTGACTGCCCATGCTTGTTACTTCCATCCGCAAAAGCTGCTTGCTGACATTTTGAAAAAGCTGCAGTCTTGATGAACAGATACTTGTAATTAGCAATGATCACAGCGAGATACAGAACGCTCCTTGGCAGGGTTCCATCTATCACCTTCCTTAGACAATTGGGGGAAAGTGCACAGAAGTTGGCTTCCAGGCAGAAAGGACTTTTTCAGCTAATACCCAGGGAATAACAAATGGGCTAAGAATGTGTAAGGGCCTATTCAATATACAGCACAGGCCAGACTGTGACATTGACCAATAGCCCTGAGTAAGTGGGGCTGTGGAGATGCACACTCATCCTGCCTGCAGTGTGCACAATGTATCCTGGCTAGAGCTCCCCTGCATTGCAGAGTGAGCACCTGGGAGGCAGCATCCCACTCTGCTGGCCAATGTAGAGTGGGGAGAATCATGTCCCTGCCTCGTGCCTGCCCCCTTTGTGGTGACTTCCACCCCATGGGGTTATAGGAGGGAGCAGTAGCAGCACAGGGTTTATGATTGGCCTTTATGCAGGAAGTATCATTACTCTTTCCATGACAGTAATGCCACAGTGGGCTAGATGCTGTGAAATGGTCCCTATCCCAAAGATCTTATTATCTAAATAGACAAAACAAAGCAAAACAGGGGTGAATGGACTTGTCCAAAGTCACAGGCAGAGCTGGTGCTAGACCCCAAATCGCTTGTTGGCCAAGCTAAGGCCCTAGCCATTACACTATGTTGTCTCCCTCTCTAAGGTGAGGAAGGCTCCTTGGGCCTTCCCCAGCCCCTATGCAAACATCTTCACAATTGCAATCATTTTAATGTCATCATTTCAATATATTTTCATATTGAATTTTTAGGGCACAATCCTCTCGAAGTTGGTGACCAAACTCCCATTGGTTTCAGTGGGAGAAGGATCAAGCCCTTAATTGTGCTAAATGCAAATATTGAGAAATTAATCCCAGAGTTTACTAAAATTCTATGTATAAGTAACATTTATTAAACAGAAAGTGAGAGCTTCCATCACAGCAATTCTAAAAGAAGACTGCAACCCCACTCCCACCACACACCCTCCATATGTTCATAATTTCATTTAAAAATCATAATGAAAACAGAGTAGCTGCAGAGAACCAGCAGAAAGTGGCAGTGCTCCATCCATCATTTGTGCTCAGCAGGCAGAGATGTACAACACTGCTTGCCTCTATAGAACAGAAGGTTAATTATTTAAAATAAATATTAATTACAAGCTGCTTGAAAATCTCTATTTTGATCACACAAATAAAAAAAAAGCTGCACAGTGCAAACATTGTGCTTTGCACACCAAAGTCCAACTGCTTGATTCATGCAAATTACTCACAGGATCTCCCTGTTGGACAGCATTTGCAATTGTATCTATTCAGCCTCCTTGGCAGTCATCTGAAAATCGCTGGAGAGGATGGGATGATATTTGATTAATTTATTCAATGAGTTTCATAAAATGTTTGGCTTAAAATAGTCTATGAATAATATTTTTCATTATTTCCCCAGCTCCCATGCCAGTGGGAGCAATAAATAAGTAACATATGCAAACACTTGCAATATGACAATAATATTGAACTTTGTAGGTACACATTACTCCGAGCTAAGGGAGTCTAGTTCTGCCTGTAGTAATTTTGATCAATAGAAATGAAATCATTAAAAATGTATTTGTCTCTTTGGCCTTTCCCTAAATAAGGTCTGCACTCAAATTATCTGAAAATAACCAACAGGAAATAAGTAACACAGAAGATTTTCATTCTTGAACATTGCATTCCAGCATTTCTGCAATTCCTTCCCAAAAGATGGCGGCACCCCCCTTTCTTAGGGCTAGATTATGGGTTGATTCCTGTCAGAACAGCACAGGGAAGGCACTGACTATTCCTTCCTTGCTCTCCCTTTTGGTCCTGGGGGGTAGTAATCGGCTACTAGCCTTTAACAGCTGCAAATTAGCATCCCTCCTTCTCCAAGATGGCTCATTTGGTCTTGCTGGTGAGTGGGAGAATGGAGTCAAGGCTGCTACCAACTGCTGGACCTCCCAGCAACTTCTTGTCTATCTTCTCAGCCACATTCTAACCACAGCACCCACTTATCGCTGTGCATCAGGCCCAGGAGGCGACCAGACAAGGACAAAGGGAGGGTCTTATTCCCCTTTAAACTCTGGTGTGGCTATGACGACCAAAGTCACAAACAATCACATGTCAACTTTGGCCTTTGCACATTCCAGGTCAGATCCTCAGCTCGTGTAGCTCAGCATAGCTCCATTGATTTCACTTTACACCAGCCTAGCTAGGATCTGGTCCTGCATCTATTATTCCAGACACTTTAACATAGCGGTATTTTAGTTATTAAAAATAACTGCACAAGCATAGCTTTCAGACTTTAGATTTGAATGCCAGAAGGGATTGTTATGGTCACCAAGTCTGACTTCCTGCATAACCCAGGTCACGTAAATTCACCAACTAATTCCTGCATGTAGCCCAACAACTTGTGGCTGAATGAGAGCACAGCTTTTCTGCAAACAACCATTCTAGATTTCAAGTCTCCATGTGATGGGGAATTAATCAGATATCTTCACATCTGGTGAACCACCCACCACTTATAAAAGGAAAAAAGAAAAAAAAAAGACGATGTGAAGTCCTGCTTCTGTCCCTGACTGAAGTCAATAGTAAAACTCTAATTGACTTAAATGATCCAGGACCAGGCCAATCACCTCCAACACCCATAATCTAAGTGATAATTGAGCCTCCTATTGGGGATAAGGCCCATCCATCAGCAGCTCTCAACTCCAGAAGGAGAACAGTTTACCAAGCAATCCACATCGCTCTGTGTCAGTGACCTGTCCTCTTTGTTATTTACCACTCCTCCCATTTTTGTGTCATTTGCAAACGTTGAGTGATGATTTTATGTTTTCTGCCAGGTCATTAATAAAAATGTTATGTAGCATAGGGCCAAGGGCCAATCCCTGTGGGACCTCACTGGAAACATACCTTCTCAATGATCAGCCATTTACAATTTGAGATCGATCAGTTAGCCAGTTTTTAATTGTTTAATGTGTGCTGTGTGTTCTTTCTAGTTTAAACAAAATGTCATGTGGTACCAAGTCAAATGCCCTATAGAAGTATATTACATCAACACTATCACATTTATCAACAAAACTTGTAATCTCATAAAAAAAGATAGCAAGTTAGTCTGATGGGATCTATTTTCCATAGCCCATATTAATTAACATTAGTTACATTACCGTCCTTTAATTCTTAATTAATTGAGTCCCATTTCAGCCACTCCATTATCTTGCTTGGCATCAATGACAGGCTGACAAGCCTATAATTACCCAGGTCATCCCATTTGCCCTATTTAAATATTGGCATATTAGCCTTTTCCCAGTTCTCTGGAACTTCCCCAGTGCTGCAAGTCTTATTGAAAATCAACATTAATGGTCCAGCGAGCTCCTCAGGCAGCACTTTTAAAACTCTTAGATGAAGTTACCCAGATCTGCTGATTTTAAAAACTTCTAGATTTAGCAGCTGCTGTTTAACATCTTCTTGAGATACTCGTGGAATGAACTTTAGCATGACTACATCATCTGTTTTTTCTAAGTTGCCAGGCTTGTCATAACACTGCTAGACACTAAAAACCATGCACTTAACAGAGATGCTGGTTTTTATGGCTCATTACAATAATTTGTAACTCATCCTACTGTCTGCTAACTCGTAATTACCCACTTCATTTTAAGTGGTCTTCTACAGCATGTGTGAACCCTTTATGCTTAACAATCTGTCCCACCTTGTATGTAGCTTGGCCACTCTGGTTACCTTCCCCAGACCTGAGGAAGGGCTCTGTGAAGTTTGGAAGCTTGTCCCTCCCTCCAACAGAAGCTGGTCCAGTAAAAGAACAGATTTAAAATTTTTATTAAAGTTAATGTATAAAATTAAATATACACAAGTTAAGAGGGAAGGTACTGTACATCTGGGGTCCACCTTGAGTTATGAGGGATTACTGGTATTGGTTACAAGGATGAAGAGATACATACATATCACATAACCAGCATAGACCCAGATTGGGGTGCGGGAGTTTTTAGAGCATCAGTGGATAAGTGGGCTCAGGTACGCCACCCATAGAATGTATAAAGAGTGTCTCTCTCAGATCCTGGGACCAGCATGGCTACAGCAACACTGTAGACATGTTAACTTTATATCATTTTAATTTTTTAATAAAAATATTGTGCAGTAGCAAGTCAAATGCCTGACAGAAGTCTAGTTGTATTACATCAGTGCTGTTACTGTTATCAACCAAACGTGTAATCTCATAAAAAAGTCCCTCTGGCAATTACTGTAATAGTTTAATATATGTTGTATGAAAAAGTATTTCCTTTTGTGGTCTGTGAAAACTGCGAGAGAAGATGAGCTCATATATAAAACTATACAAAGATCTATGTGCAAAGTATGACAAAGTGGCACTGGGCAGCAATAACAAAGAAATATGTTTGTCTGTAGGGAGCAAACCTGCATCTCCAGAGAAATGGTTTAGATCAGGGATCGGTAACCTTTGGCACGCGGCCTGCCAAGGAAAGCCACTGGCGGGCCAGGACGGCTTGTTTACCTGCAGCGTTTGCAGGTTCGGCCGATCGCAGCTCCCACTGGCCACGGTTTGCCGTTCCAGGCCAATGGGGGCTGCGGGAAGTGGTGCAGGCCAAGGGATGTGCTGCCTGCCCTTCCCACAGTCCCCAATGTCCTGGGACGGTGAACTGCGGCCAGTGGGAGCCATGATTGGCCGAACCTGCAGATGCTGCAGGTAAACAAGCTGTCCTGGCCCGCCAGCGGCTTTCCCTGGTGCGCCACGTGCCAAAGGTTGCCAATCCCTGGTCTAGATAGGCTTATAACACTTTTCCATCTCTAGCTTCTTAAGATGCAGCTCAGTTGATGGAAGAATCTTCCATTGACTGGCGCATTTACTACAAAGACAGAAAACCCCTTCTGTCACTGTAATAAGTGTCTACACTACAGCTCTACCGTGGTGTAGCTGCAGCTGTGCCTCTGTAGTGCTTGTAGTTTAGATCTACCCTTAAGTTCTATCTCCCTCTGGTTTTGTTACAAACGCTTAATCACAGACTGGGCCCACCACAAGGGTTACTAAAGTCCATGAACCTTTAGAATAAGCCTGTGCCCCTATTCCAAGGGATTCTGGACCAATTTACATCAAAACCAAATCAAACAGAATGCCAGATTCAAAATTTCCAGCTTTGCACAATTTTGACAAGAAACCAGAAAAAAAAAGGACCATTTCAAAAGAACTTTTCTTTGCGATTTTAGGTGTGTTTGAAGCTAGAACCCACCAAGAACATCAGTATCAATTCATGTGTGTTAGTCTATGTCTACACTACAGACCTTACAACTGCACAACTGTACCACTAGCTGCACAGCTGTACCACTGCAGCTGTAAGGTCTCCTGTGTAACTGCTCTATGCCGATGGGAGGACTCTCCCATCAGCATAATTAAACCACCCCCAATGAGCGGTGGTAGCTATGTCGGCGGGAAAGCTGTCCACACCGATGCATTTCCCAGTGAAACTTATGTTGATCAAGAGTGTGTTTTGTTTCACACCCCTGATTTGACAAAAGTTTTATCAACAAAACTGCTAGTGTACACATGGCCTTAGTATCTTACCACTGGTGAGAATACTATCTGTTAGTGCTTTCAGTGAAATAACATCACTTTAATGGCCCAGTCATCCATTGGATGAAACTCTGCCTTCTCCTGCTGATGCCAATGGGAGATGAAAATACTTACCATTTCTTGCGTTCAGGCCCTGAAAAAGACAAAGCAGTGAACTGTACAGTGGTGAATTTTTTATTCAAGAGCCATTATTAGATGCAGTATGTGTGTTGCTCAACTGAGACCTGATGGTGAGGGTGCATAAGAGAGTGGAATAAGGATGGCTGAACAGACAAGAGGTGTCAGTACTTGTGTCATAAATGTTGCAATATTGATTAACTTGTTTTAAACCAAATTAATCTGCTCTCATAAATTGAAGGTAGTGGCTCGTCATGAAATGTATGCCTTGTACTCATTTCTTTATTAATTAGTTCCAGCCTGCAATTTGCTTAGAAAAAATTACTGTGAACTTTTGTTTGCTCCCTTCCAGTTGTACATGAGCTCAATTGATTTTATAGTCCGCTTTCATTATTTTAGGTAAGATCTTGGTGATAAAGTAATGCTTGGACTAGAAAGCCTCTGTAGACTAGCGATGGCACTGTGTAACCTAAAGCCTATGTAAGTGTGACCTGATTCGATTAATTGAAAAGTAACTTTTCTGAAATGCTGACTTGCTGCCTTTCTAATCACCCCATGAGCTACTTTAGGAGACGTACAGTAATGACACCCGTCCAGATTTATTTCTGTTCCATTCCCATCATTCTGAGTATGTGCTGCTTTTTACAGAACATTATCAAGGTCAGTTTGAGGTCAGTTCTTTTGAGGCGAGTAAACCGTTCCAGGTTAAAATAAAAACACATCATGACCCTGTCCTGTCTAATTAATTCTCTGTATTACTGGGGGGAGCAAAATTAGGATAATGTAAAATGGAATGAAACCACTGAAGCTTGTCTTATGTAAAGAGGGTCTGAGTTTCTGAGATAATGTTCATCTATGAGACCTGATTTCCTTTTCAGTTTAAGAGGCCTGTAAAAATCCCAAGCATACTAGAAATTGTAGTATGTCCTCATGAGGCTTAGGCCATGAAAAGTATGAAGTGTCATGAGTAAGACAGTGCAAATGAAAATTAATCTAGAACCCACTTAAGCCCAGATAGTGAGAGATTTGGGCAGATAGAGAAACCCTTAGCTTTAGTCTTTGGGGCAAAATTAATATTATCGAAATAAATGTGCTTCCCAGAATACTGTATATCCTGATACTGAATCCTATATATTCTGAATACTGTTGTCAAGCTGTCTGGAGTGGCTCATGAGCGTGCGTACCAACCTCAGGACAGACTGGTTGTGAGTTCTATACTTACATTTCACCTGTCAAGTGTCTGAACTCTCTAAGCGCTATAATGTCTTAGCCATGGAGTCACAGACAGTCCCCTTGGGTACTCCGGTCTACCTTACCACCCAGGTAAGTTTGCCTTTGTGATAGATGGTCCCTTACAACAAAAATCACAACAATATTCAGGTTACTCCCAGTCACTTACACCAGGTCAATTGCACCTCCGACCAAAGACAATGTGTGTAGCCAATTCTATAATAAACTAACTAAGGATTTATTAACTAAGAAAAGGAAATGAGAGGTATTTACAAGGTTAAAGCAGGTTAAACATACACACACAAATGAGTTACAGTCTTAGGTTCCAAAAGGTACTAGAACAGGGGTGGGCAAACTTTTTGGCCCAAGGGCCACATCTGGGTATGGAAATTGTAGGGTGGGCCATGAATGCTCACAAAATTGGGAGTTGGGGTGTGGGAGGGAGTGAGGGCTCTGGCTGGGGGTGCAGGTTCTGGGGTGGGGCCAGAAATGAGGAGTTCAGGGGGCAGGAGTGGGCTCCAGGCTGAGGCAGGGAGTTGAGGTGCGGGGGTGTGTGTGTGAGGGCTCCAGTTGGGGGTGTGGGCTCTGGGGTGCAGGAGGAGGCTCCAGGCTGGGACCAAGGGGTTCAGAGGGCAGGACGGGGATCAGGGCTGGGGCAGAGGGTTGGGGCACAGGAAGGGGTCAGGGGTGCAGGCTCCAGGCAGCGCTTACCTCAAGCAGCTCCCGGAAGCAGCGGCATAGCCCCCCTCCGGCTCCTACATGGCGTTGCAGCCAGGCAGTGCTGTGCGCTGCCCCATCCGCAGGTGCTACTCTTGCAGCTCCCATTGGCCACGGTTGCCAGCTAATGGGAGCTGCGGGAGCTGCGCGGAGCCACGGCACTCACGGAGCGGGGCAAGCCCCCGACCCCGCTCCTCGGCTGGAGCACCGGAGCAAGGCAAGGCCCGGACCCCACTCCTTGGCAGGCGCTCGAGGGCCTGATTAAAATGTCTGAAGGGCTGTATGCAGCCCTGGGCCGTAGTTTGCCCACCCCTGTACTAGAAGCTGCTGTAATATGCAAGCTCTATAAGTCCTCTAGGACTAACCCAGGGCAAACAGCTGGGGATCCCTTGCTTATGCTTAGGAATCTTCACCCCTTGGAGTTCAAGCAGCATAGAGATACAGTTCCTTCTTGTTAGGGATTTTTATTCCCTCTTCGCACCCCCACCCCCACCCCGAGTTCAAGCAGATTGGACAAGTCCACCCGTACATCTCCTGTTCATGGGTATGGGAGAAATAATCAACACAAGTCTTTGTTCTTTAGTGATTTACAATGGCTCATTTGGTTTCAGTGGGCCTTCTTGGTGGGCAGGACCTAAGACCTTCTGTAGGAAGCCAGCATTTTACATTCATAAATGCTACTTTCCTGTTTCATGACTTATTCAATTAGAGGATTACAATGCAAACATTTAATATAACCTTATAACATGGGGTACAGATGTTTATAAGAAAGATTAATACATGCACCATCCTACAAGAATTTCATAAAGACTAAACACTGAACACATTCTTATCAATTTAACATCTATTTTAACAATACTAACGTACAGGGGAACCAGACTGGTTTCCAGATATGCATTTGTCAGTGTTCAGTGAGACATAGGGGGCTTTAGCATGAGTTGGCACCTGGTCTACCAGTATCACAACTGTATCTCCAAATTACTATTCCTCTATTATATTTTAGGAAAATTAAGTACATTTTAAAAATATTTCTCAGGGTTGTGGGTGGGAGGCTTTGTGTAAATTGCAACTCCCAATCACACCTGGAGGCTTCTGTTTGCCCATCTTTCAGCATTATCATACAGCCTTAGCCAGTCAGCCCAGTGGCTACAGAACATAAGAGAGAAGTCATCTCCCTGGCTGTGGGAGTTGGTCCATCCCCTCCCACTGGCAGGAATACTGGGTTCAGTCTGCTACTGTTTTGAAGGTAAAATGTCCCCTACAGTATTGGCTACCAGATAAACATGGGCCAGTTTGGCTAGGAAATTTAAATTCCATCCCTCCTCACATATTGATGCTGTACTTTGGGGCACCCCATTGTTAAAAATTGATAAGCGTCTATTAATGTGGATGGATGGATGGATAAGGGAATAATTTGGTTCTTTCAGTTGATCTTAGAAAATCAGTTTCTGCCACTCCAGCAACAATACAACCTACCAGGTCCAGCTTCATGGCATTACCTGCAGCTAAAACATCTCTTGAAGGACATATTTGGTCCTGATGCACTTGGAGCACCAGAGACTCCAAAATTGTTATGTGGAAAGAGCTTCATAGATTGAGCTGATCAATTGTAGCCTGTTATCAATTCCTGTCCCTAAAGAGCCTCCCTAATTTAGATTGTCTGTTCTAGGCCTTGAACAAAGATTTGTATATGTCTGGAACCTTGCCAATGGGGAGGTGTCTTGCAGCACGTTAACTCTACAGTTAAGGCTGACTCAGCAGAAAATTATATTTTGTTCACACTGGTCCTTGCATAGGTTACAGTGCCTGGGCCTTGCCAAAACAAACGGCTGCTGGAGATGTGGGTCTCTCAGAGCAACACTGACTCACATGTTTTGGCACTGCCCCAGGATACAATCCTTTTGACTAGAAGTAGGCAGGATGATTAATATGATAATGGATACATCCTTAAAAATTACTTCCCAGAACTGTGTTTTGATAAGAAGTGTGAGCATACTTACAAGGGGAGATAGAATCAATGTTTGTAATGGCTCAGCCATTCCCAGTCCTTATTCAAACCGGAGTTGATTGTGTCTAGTTTGCATATCAATTCTAGCTCAGCAGTCTAACTGGGAATGTCAAACTTATCAAACTGTCTGTACTGGGCTATCTTGATTATCACTTCAAAAGTTTTTTTTTCCTCTTAATTAATTGGCCTCTCAGAGTTGGTAAGACAACTCCCACCTGTTTATGCTCTCTGTATGTGTGTATATATATCTCCTCAATATATGTTCCATTCTATATGCATCCGAAGAAGTGGGCTGTAGTCCACGAAAGCTTATGCTCTAATAAATTTGTTAGTCTCTACAAGTGCCACAAGTACTCCTGTTCTTCTTTCTGCGGATACAGACTAACACGGCTGCTACTCTGAAACCTGTCATAGAGCACTGTGTGTACCCAAATAGTCTCTACAAGTGCCACAAGTACTCCTGTTCTTCTTTTTGCGGATACAGACTAACACGGCTGCTACTCTGAAACCTGTCATAGAGCACTGTGTGTACCCAAATGACTCATATTGCTTAGATGGAAGAACCGACTGCCTCCAACGATAGAAACATGGTTCAGTGACGGGGCTGCCCTGGCAGCTAAAGAATGGGTAACTGTGAGGATGTATCATGCCCTTTGAGGCCCCCCCTGCTGGAGGCCTCATGGTCCTACCTTACTCCACCCTGGAAAAGGAGCACTAAAGGTGGGTCCTCCAGGCCTGCCTAGAAAGGCTGCAGGGAAGCAGCCAAACAGAGCACAGCAGGTTCAATTAAAAGGAGCTTTAGGACTTGAGCAGATCAGTCACTGGCTGGGACCAGAAGGGGGAAGAAGGACTGGAAGGTAGTAAAACTCCACAGGTAAAGAGGCATGGGAGAGATGCTGCTCAAACA
This sequence comes from Trachemys scripta elegans, assembly GCF_013100865.1. NCBI lineage: Eukaryota > Metazoa > Chordata > Testudines > Emydidae > Trachemys > Trachemys scripta. The sequence goes on from NC_048298.1 coordinate 308,949,289, forward strand.
GGTAACCAATGAAGAACCCAAGAAGGTGAAGGGACTAAGTGGGAAGCTGCCCAGGGAAAGCATCAGTAGCCATTAAAGGAAAACAGTATGTGGCTGCTGTCTATAGGGTCCCTGGGTTGGGACCCTGAATAGTGGGTGGGCTTGGGTCCCCCCCCCTACTGACCACTGGAAAAATGGTGTAAGCCCCAAGGTGGAGATAAGACTCTGCATTAAAAACCCAAGAAAGGGGCTGGGAATTCAAACAGGCCCAGGGATGGGGCTGAAGAGGGCCAGCCACTTGTTGAACTTTGTTACCCCAGATGGGGGCTGAACTTGAAGGAGTGACCTGGATGGAGAGCTAGGGCAATGAAAATTGGTAAAGGCAAAAAGTCTCCAGGGAGAAAGCCCTGGGAGCACTGCTCTATACCAGGGCAGGCATGGACTTAAAGCTAGACTAGAAGGGGCTGAGGACTGAGCCCAGAGTCAGGGCTACAGACATTAACAAGGGCATAGAGACAGGTCCTGTGGGGCTTTTAACCCTGTTCATCCATCCATTCACCTATTAACTGAGTGACTTAGCCAGAGGGCTGAGCCACTGAAGACCTGCCTGATAAGGGCAACAGCCAACAGGAGGCACTGGGGATAGAGAAAGGAGAGAGTGAAGAATCGCACCCCGCTGACAGGAGGTGATCACAAGAGGTGAGTCCGCACTGTCACAGTAACGTTTTGGAGAAGAGGCACCTCAGAAAAACTTGAAAAGATTTGGTCCGACTTCAAAACCTTTCATTAATCCCTAGTGGTTTGTAAACCAAGACGTCGTTCTCCTTTCCCCTCCTTGACCCCACTCCCTTCCTATTCCTGTATGGTTTTGTTCTTTTGTTTTCTGTCTGGTTTTCCCCCTTACCTTTGAAAAAATGCCACGGAAGTAATTATGTTCCAGGGCTCTCACCTTTCAACTGCTCATGAACATGAGTAATATTATGCAAGTGAGCAGCCCCTTGACTTCAGTAGAACTACACATGTGCACAAAGTTACATGCATAAGTGTAGGCAGGATTGGGATGCCTACATGGGTGTATATGATATCAGGAAACTTTTCACTTCCCCTTTTTCTTTTCTTTGAAAACAAGAGTCTTTGATATAAAGAAATTAATACAGACAATGAACCCTAATTTTACTGGACTAAGAACAGGCAGTTCACTTTAGTAGGGAAAAAATTTAACACTGTACTTCATATGGGAGGTGTATGTTTGCATTAAGCTGTATGAACAAGTACATGCTGCCATATGATTAACAGCTAAACACAACTTGGTGCTGAACAAATAACCACTGTAAACATAGCGATCTTCACTGCAGGGGGGAGCTATCACAGCAGGCTAGCTGATAAGCAAAGGGATGACAGTACTTCATTTCTTTGACACAAGCCTCACTTGGAGTGGCTGTGGTCAGCAGGAAGCTATTTCTGACATATTTGTCTGAAGCCTGCAGTTAAGCTGTTGACTGCTGCTAGATTTACCAGGTAGATTTTAATTGACCATTGATTTTAATGGAATGTTAATGAGCACAGCAGATCATAATTGGAACAGCCCACTAGCAACAGAGAAGTGGAAGAATTCAGGCAGCACTTCATTTAGTTATTGATAACAGTGAGGGGAACAAGATGTCTTGGTTATATCCCAAATATTGCTTCTCTCTCTTGTCATGGCATTTGAGTATATTGCAAACATAAAAACAAAACATCTATCTATAACCACCCACCGTGGCAATAATTATCCCCCCTGCCTACAACAGAAATAAAACTTCCTCCACTGTTTTCAGCTGGCCAGGAAAATGCTTAGTTGAAAAAAAATAAAATGTGCTGTGCACTGTAGTGAGGCCTTATTGGAATTCCTGGGAGGTGAGCGGGCACAAGCCCACCTGCGTCTAACAGCCCCTCTCCCAGCCTCGCGGGAGGGATTCCTGGATCTGGGAACCAACTGAATTCAGGGGACAACTAATGAATAACAGGAATGGGAGTGGGGGTCATAAGTTCAGAACTAGGGATCCAGAGGGGGACACGGAGCAGAGAACCCCGGATAGCGCCCACTGCTCCTCAAAGCTGTCTAGAGAGCCAGTGGATGCTGTCCAGAGGAACTCTGTCCAGATGCATGAGACCAAAGAGGAACGGAAATAGGTCCCACAGTCGCAGAGCACCCCCTCGTCTAACATCCTCCTCCTAGTCTTGTAGATGATCACTTTGGCCAGTGCCAGGAGGAGGTTGACGAGGAGGTCTCGTGACTTTGTGGGGCCACAGACAGGGCATGCGAATATGAAAAGGTGTGGGGAAAAGTGCAGCCAGAACCTCAACAGGAGGTTCTGGAGGACTCGGAATAGGGGCTGCAACCTGGCACATTCTAGGTAGGCGTGCGCCAGGTTCTCTCACGCCGCAAAAGGAGCAGACATCAGGGATGGTGGTGAACTGTGCCAGGTACATGCCCATGCTCACAGCTCTATCAGGGAGCCACCAACCAATATTCCCAGCGAGCCATGGGACCACGATGGAATAGAGGCTGGCCCACCGGGGTTCCTCATCCTCTCCTGGTGGTAGATAATCCTGCCACTTGGTATCGGGGCCTCCCTCTAAGGCTGAAAGTGAGGGACCATTATCCTCCCCCAAGTATCAGAGGGGTAGCCATGTTAGTCTGACTTGCATCTGAAGAAGTGAGGTTCTTACCCACGAAAGCTTATGCTCCCAATACTTCTGTTAGTCTTAAAGGTGCCACAGGACTCTCTGTTGCTTTATCCTCCCCCAGTGGGTGGAGCCAAACCAGCCCCACCTCCCATGCCAGAAGTGCAGGGGTGGGACAGGAAGTATAAAGGGAGGGCCTTATAGCTCAGTTGTGACCTAGCCAGGGAGGGAAGCAGACATCTCTAGCCTTCTGCAGGTCTCTGGACCAGACGCATAGCTGCACAGTATGAGAATCTTCAAGAGGCAGGGAGCCTTCATCAAGAATGTCCTGTCTTCAGCCCCTAAAAATTTAATTTAAACCACTGGACTGTCATCAAGTGCACCTGAAACTAGTCTCAATTACTGTGATGGGTAAAGGGAGAGAGGCAAACAATCTCTAGGCCTTATCTACACACAGTATATACTGCTTTAACTACACAAGCACAGTTAAAAGTGCCACTAGATCCTTAGTGTGGGCACAGTTGTACTAGTAGAAAGGTGCTTCTAGTGGTATAGTTTATTCCTGTACAGGAAGAATCATAGAACTGGAAGGGACCTCGAGAGGCCATCTAATCCAGTCCCCTGCACTCAAGGGAGGACTAAGTATTATCTAGACCATCCCTGACCGGTGTTTGTCCAACCTGCTGTTAAAAATCCCAAATGATGGAGATTCCACAACCTCCCTAGGCAATTTATTCCAGTGCTTAACCACTCTGACATTTAGGAAGTTTTTCCTAATGTCCAACCTAAACTGCCCTTGCTGCATTTTCAGCCCATTGCTTCTTGTCCTATCCTCAGAGGTTAAGAACAATTTTTCTCCCCCTTCCTTTTAACAACCTTTTGTGTACTTGAAAACTGTTATCATGTCCCCTCTCAGTCTTCTCTTCTCCAGACTAAACAAACCCAATTTTTTCAATCTTCCCTCATAGGTCATGTTTTCTAGACCTTTAATAATTTTTGTCGCTCTTCTCTGGACTTTCTCCAATTTGTCCACCTCTTTCCTGAAATGTGTCACCCAGAACTGGACACAATACTCCAGTTGAGGCCTAATCAGCACTGAGTAGAGCAGAAGAATTACTTCTCATGTCTTGCTACAACACTCCTGTTAATACGTCCCAGAATGATGTTTGCTTTTTTTGCAACAGCATTACACTGTTGACGCATATTTACCTTGTGATCCACTATAACCTCCAGATCCCTTTCTGCAGTACTCCTTCCTAGGCAATCATTTCCCATTCTGTATGTGTGCAGCTGATTGTTCCTTCCTAAGTGGAGTACTTTGCATTTGTCCTTACTGAATTTTATCCTATTTACTTCAGACAATTTCTCCAGTTTGTCCAGTCATTTTGAATTTTAATCCTATCCTCCAAAGCATTTGCAACCCCTCCCAGCTTGGTATCATCCACAAACTTTATAAGTGTATTCTCTATGCCATTATCTAAATCACTGATGAAGATATTGAATAGAACTGGACCCAGAACCAATCCCTGCAGGACCCCACTCATTATGCCCTTCCAGCATGACTGTGAACCACTGATAATTACTTTCTAGGAACGATTTTCAAACCAACCTAAGGGGATATGCACCCACCTTATAGTAGCTCCATCTAGGTTGTATTTCCCTAGTTTGTTTATGAGAAGGTCATGCGAGACAGTATCAAAACCCTTACTAAAGTCAAGATATACCACATCTACCGCTTCCCCCACATCCACAAGGCTTGTTACCCTGTTAAAGAAAGCTATCAGGTTGGTTTGACAAGATTTGTTGTTGACAAATCCATGCTGACTGTTATTTATCACCTTATTCTCTTATAGGTGTTTGCTTAATTATTTACTCCATTATCTTTCCGGGTACAGAAGTTAAGCTGACTGGTCTGTAATTCCCCCAAGTTGTCCTTATTTCCCTTTTCATAGATGGGCACTCTATTTGCCTTTTTCCAGTCTTCTGGAATGTCTCCCGTCTTCCATGACTTTTCAAAGATAATTGGTAATGGCCTAGATATCTCCTCAGTCAGCTCCTTGAGTATTCCAGGATGCATTTCATCAGGCCCTGGTGATTTGAAGGCATCTAACTTGTCTCAGTAATTTTTTTACTTGTTCTTTCCCTATTTTAGGCTCTGATCCTACCCCATTTTCACTGGCATTCACTGTTAGATGTCCAATCGCTGCCAACCTTCTTGGTGAAAACCGAAACAAAGAAATCATTAAGCTCCTCTGCCATTTCCTCATTTTCTGTTATTGTCTTTCCCCTCTCATTGAGTAACGGGCTACTCTGTCCTTGGTCTTCCTCTTGCTTCTAATGTATATGTAGAATGTTTGCTTGTTTCCTTTTATGTCCCTAGCTAGTTTGATCTCGTTTTGTGCCTTGGCTTTTCTAATTTTGTCGCTACATGCTTGTGTTCTTTGTTTATATTCATCCTTTGTAATTTGACTGATTTCCCCCCACACACACACACACACTTTTTGTAGGACTCTTTCTTGAGTTTTAGATCATTGAAGATCTCCCGGTTAAGCCAGGGTGATCTCTTGCCATACTTCCTATCTTTCCTACGCAGTGGGATAGTTTGCTCTTGTGCCATTAATAACGTCTCTTTGAAAAACTGCCAACTGTCTTCAATTGTTTTTCCCCTTAGACTTGCTTCCCACGGGATTTTACCTACCAACTCCCTGAGTTTGCTAAGTCTGCCTTCTTGAAATCCATTGTCTTTATTGTGCTGTTCTCCCTCCTACCATTCCTTAGAATCATGAACTCTACCATTTCATGATCACTTTCACCAGAGTTGCCTTCCACATTCAAATTCTCAACCAGTTCATCCCTATTTGTCAAAATCAAATCTAGAACAGCCTCCCCCCAGTAGCTTTCTCCACCTTCTGAAATAAAAAATGGTCTCCAATACATTCCAAGAACTTGTTGGATAATCTGTGCCCTGCTGTGTTGTTTTCCCAACAGATGTCTGGGTAGTTGAAATCCCTCATCACCACCAAGTCCTGTGCTCTGGGTGATTTTGTTAGTTTTTTTTAAAAAAGCCTCATCCACCTCTTCTTCCTTGTTTGGTGGTCTGTAGTAGCCCCCTACCATGACATCACTCTTGTTTTTTACCCCTTTTATCCTTACCCAGAGACTTTCGACAAGTCTGTCTCTTATTGTACTTAGATTTCCAGAAAGCCTTTGACAAGGTCCCTCACCAAAGGCTCTTATGTAAATTAAGTTGTCATGGGATAAGAGGGAAGATCCTTCATGGATTGAGAACTGGTTAAAAGACAGGGAACAAAGGGTAGGAATAAATGGTAAATTTTCAGAATGGAGAGCGATAACTAGTTGTGTTCCCCAAGGGTCAGTCCTAGGACCAATCCTATTCAACTTATTCATAAATGATCTGGAAAAAGGGGTAAAAAGTGAGGTGGCAAAGTTTGCAGATGATACTAAACTGCTCAAGATAGTTAAGACCAAAGCAGACTGTGAAGCTCTTCAAAAAGATCTCACAAAACTAAGTGATTGGGCAACAAAATGGCAGATGTTAATGTGGATAAATGTAAAGTAATGCACATTGGAAAAAATAACCCCAACTATACATACAATATGATGGGGGCTAATTTAGCTACAACTAATCATTAAAAAGGGGATAGAGAATAAGACAGAGAATATCTTATTGCCCTTATATAAATCCATGGTACACCCACATCCTGAATACTGCATACAGATGTGGTCTCCTCATATCAAAAAAGATATACTGGCATTAGAAAAGGTTCAGAGAAGGGCAACTAAAATGATTAGGGGTTTGGAACGGGTCCCATATGAAGAGAGATTAAAGAGGCTAGGACTTTTCAGCTTGGAAAAGAGGAGACTAAGGGGGGATACGATAGAGGTATATAAAATCATGAGTGATGTGGAGAATGTGAATAAGAAAAAGTTATTTACTTGTTCCCATAATATAAGAACTAGGGGCCACCAAATAAATTAATGGGCAGCAGGCTTAAAACAAATAAAAGGAAGTTCTTCACACAGCGCACAGTCAACTTGTGGAACTCCTTGCCTGAGGAGGTTGTGAAGGCTAGGACTATAACAGAGTTTAAAAGAGAACTAGATAAATTCATGGAAGTTAAGTCCATTAATGGCTATTAGCCAGGATGGGTAAGGAATGGTGTCCCTAGCCTCTGTTTGTTAGAGGGTGGTGATGGACCACAGGAGAGAGATCACTTGATCATTACCTGTTAGGTTCACTCCCTCTGGGGCACCTGGCATTGGCCACTCTTGGCACACAGGATACTGGGCTGGATGGACCTTTGGTCTGACCCAGTACGGCCATTTTTATGTTCTTATGTATTTCTATCTCAACCTCAGTCCAAGTGTATACATTTTTAATATATAAGGCAACACCACCTCCCCGCTTTTTTTTTTTCCTGCTGTCCTTCCTGAGGAAGCTGTATCCTTCTATACCAATATTCCAGACATGTGTATTATCCCACCATGTCTCTGTGATGCCAACTATGTCATAGTTGTGTTTATTTATTAGCATTTTGAGTTCTTCCTGCTTGTTTCCCATACTTATCGCATTAGTATACACACATCTAAGGCTACATCTACACTACAGGGGGGGGTCGATTTAAGATACGCAAATTCAGCTATGCGAATAGCGTAGCTGAATTCGACGTATCGCAGCCGACTTACCCCGCTGTAGGGACGGCGGCAAAATTGACCTCTGCGGCTTCCCATTGACGGCGCTTACTCCCACCTCCGCTGGTGGAGTAAGAGCGTCGATTCGGGGATCGATTTCTAGCCGCCAATTCAGGCGGGTAGTATAGACCCAGCTTGAGATACTGATTTGATTTCCCCCGCCCCCAGTTCTGTCTTGTCTCTCCCTTATTTCTGCTATAACAGCCCATGCTCCCCCCAGATTCCAAACCTTCTCCCAGGTCTCCATGTTTTTGACTTACCTGTGTGCTTTCGTCACCTGCCCCACTTGAACCTAGTTTAAAGCCCTCCTCACTAGGTTAGCCAGTCTGTAGCCAAATATGCTCTTCCCCTTCCTCGATAGGTGGACCCCATCTCTGCTTAGCAGTCCTTCTTCCTGGAACAGCATCCCATGGTCAAGGAAGCCAAAGCCCTCCTGGTGACACCATCCTTGCAGCCAGGCATTCACCTCCAGGATGCATCTGTCTCTGCCTGGGTCCCTGCCCTTGACTGGAAGGACTGAAAAGAACACCACCTGTGCTCCCAACTCCCTTTCCCTTACTCCCAGAGCCCTGAAGTCACTTCTGATCTGCTGAGGGTCCTCCTCCATTGGCTCTCCTACCTGCTTCCTTAGAGATTCCACCAGCAGGCACCTCTCACCTCAGAGTAATAAGCTACACCACTACATGACCTGCTCATACCAGTAGAACTACATCCACAATGGGGGTTGCAATGTTATAACATTATTGGCAAAAAAACCACATCCCTAATAGAAATACACCCATACAAAAATTCTGTATAGACCAGGTCTTAAGGTCTGGCTCTGATTTTATGGTGTAGAAACAGGATGGCTTTGTTTTTCTAAATGTCTAAATCTCCCCAAGAAGGTTAGTTGGCCTCATGATTTAAAGAACAGAAAATAAAAATGAATCTTCTAGAAGCCCTTGGGGAGATGGGGAAACTGTGAAGTTCTTCTTTAATTAAAATCACATTTCTCCAGTGTCAGAATATGTTTAATCTTGGCACTAGCTAATAAGTATAAATTTCATATATTAATGTGAATATTGCTGAACTGGAGATGGAACCAACCATCTCTGGGATACTGTAGAATCAAAAAAACAATGTGAAGATGATTTATTGGGGAGCTTATGGGCAAACCCCTAGAGGTTCAAAGTCTGGGTTTGCTTCCAATAATCGCCTCAAAATTGTTACTCAAATTTTGAGAACTTCTGGGCTTTACAAAATTGGGCCTGAAATCTTGTGTGAACAAACACTCTCATGGGATTTTAGTACATGCTGCTTCTAGCTGGGATGGAAATACCAGAACAAACTACTTTCTTGCTGTATTTTGGCACTTCATATTCTGATACTGGCCAGAACTCAAAAAGAGAAGCGCAAAAATGAAAAACAAACCATGTGGGGGAAAAAATTACCCCTCACACCTGAGAACTTTCAAAAAGGTTTATTTGGGGTTCTTTCTAGAAATGGGCACAGGTTCTAATTTGGGGGGATGTGGGAATTCTCCATTTCATGTGAATTTCAAGGAGTACTGAATGGGTGGGTGGATGAATGAACCTGAAATTTAGCATAAAATGATAACTGAACTCTACCTTCACAGAGGTTCAGAAAAATGTACTCCTTTGGTCCCTAAATTATTAATTACAGTTCCTCATTGAACACTTCTGTATTATTTGATTCTGGCCACTGGGAGCAGGAAGTGCTTGAAATTTCACAAGAATCTGACTTGACAGATAAATGGATAGTTCTGATAAGCATCCAATCCTCTGAGTGATCATCCTAACCACTGACCTTTTTGAGGTTCTCGCATTACAAATTGAATACATGTAAATGTCTAATACTGCCAAAAAACATATGACAGATTAGGGCAGCTGCTTAACAAATCTAAGGGCTAGTAGAGCAGTGATATATGTTATGTCACCAGCTGCTACGGCACAACACTCATTAAATACCAGCTATTTTTCCACAGAACACAAGTGGAAGTGACAGCTGATGATGACCCACAGGGTAGCGATCACATTTTCTTCCCAATTGCAGAGGAGATAAAGTATGTCACGACTGAATGCAAGGGCTTCTGAAGTGTTAAAGCACTGGAAGACTCATGGTTTTTATCTATAAAATAGTAATGAAACTGGATACCAAGAGGTTTCACTGAGAGTTTTGTAGGTTGGGGGTATGCGGGCAATGCAGGACGTAGTCATGCACCCATGTTTAACATCTGCTTGTACAATCTCTTACCCATGGTTTCATACAAACCATAACTGATTTCAGAGCAAATGAATTGCTTTAGCAGATCCACCCAGGATCTCTTAGCTTGTCCCGGGTGCTTTAACTTATTATAGATTGTCGTCATCTCATAGATCAAAATGCGTGAATAAAAATGAGTTTTCTTATTTAATCTCTCAACTTCTTGACAGATGCAGGCAGCATCTATTGCAGCTCTCCCGTCTTCCTGTCTTTATTCAGGCAAAACTCTCCTGGACTTCAATGGAATTTTTGCCACAGTAATGAGAGCAGGATCAGATCAACAGCTAGAGATATAGATTGCAGCAGGGGAGGAAGCAGCAGGGGCAGCCAGGGATCCTCGCTCTCCCCTGAAGCTCTCTAGTGCAGAGATTGGGAACATTCTCTTGGACCTTGCAGGTACTGGTGGGTACCCCACCATCATGTGGCTCCCTTCAACACTGCCAGCTTGAAAGTCTCCAACTCACCCAGAAGCCCAGCCCAGCTGGAGGCAGCTGTATCAGAGGAGGAGGCACCCAGTTTAGACTAAAGGGGCAGTAGTGTAGTAAATATGTTCACCACCACATATTAATCAACACATTTTAATCACTAGTTGGCACCTCAGGTTGCCCGCTACCAATTAACATGTTTTCAAATACCACTGTCTTTGTCCTCACTGGGTGCCATGTGATTTCTAAGGACATGTTGATTAATACGTTAGGGAATATTTTTGTTAAGCACACTTCATTTTCCTATTCCAGACAGGGCTAGTGTGGACGCTTCTAATATCAGATCCTGGATTTCTCCAAATCAGCACCCCAGACTTCCAGCTGCAGTTGCCTGATCCAAAACTCATGACAAAGACTCCTATTGTTTTCAGTGGGCTTTAGATCAGGATTTTTGTGGACACTTCCTATATTACCATGCATCCTGCTCTCAGTCTCCTGACTCTAACATTCATACTTCATTCCTCTGCTCCTCTCTATTCCTCCTTCCTCATTTCTGCCTCTTGAGCCCCAGCATTCCATAAATACAAAATGTTCAAAAAAATCACCTCTAAAATAGACTGAAGCTTAAAGAACAGAGGAATAAAAATGGAAAAATAGGAAATTCTGTAATATAAATAGTAGAAACTGATACCCATCTGCTAATAAATAGAGGATAACAAACACAAATAACAGACTGCATACTGTAATGGATCAGTCAATAAACACATTGTAGTGGATCAGTCATTAAAACCATATGCTTCAAAGAACTTTTGTAGCTTAGTTTTCTAGAATAAAAAAATCTTAATGAAGGATAAATTTTCACTTTAAGTTCAGACACAATGTATCTGCTTTAGAAATCTCTGCCCTTATCGAGCATCGATTTCCAACTTAGAAGAAACAAAGACAACTTTTAATGTAAAAATCTAGTTTTGCTAAGGTATAGGGAAGAAATAAATACACCTCTACCTCGATATAATGCTGTTCTCGGGAGCCAAAAAATCTTACTGCGTTATAGGTGAAACCGCGTTATATCGAACTTGCTTTGATCCACCAGAGTGCGCAACCCTGCCCCCCTCCGGAGCACTGCTTTACCGCGTTATATCAGAATTCGTGTTATATCCGGTTGCGTTATATCGGGGTAGAGGTGTATCTGAAACTTTTTCATTCTTGTCTGTAATCATCTATGGCATTTATTCAGGAATATTTCTTTTTTTAGTTCAAGTCTTCCTCAGTTCATAAGTTTTACAGAGACACCATCGATTTAAAATATGATTTCTCTCTATACTTTTACCTACTATTGTTGGCCTTAATTGTATTTCATCCAAGGCCTGGGGCTTAAGCCCATGCATAACATTAATCTTGTGCATAGTCTTATTCAAGTAAATGAGATTACTTATGTGCTTAAAGTTACACGTACTTAATTATCAGTTTTCCTTATATTAATTTTATATCTGGGAAAGAAAAGCATTTTAAAAATAGGAATATGTAATTGTAAAACCACAAAAATTGACAAGGGAACTTGGGGGCGGGGGGGACTTTCAAGTTGACAGTGTCTCTTTAAACTAATGGAGACTAAAGGAAAGATTAAAAAAAAAAATTCAAATACCCTGGAAGAAATGTAGGATAGCACTGATAATTAACTAACAATTATTAATCTGCTTGATAGTCACTGTAATGACAATAATTATGATGCATTCATTTTGTTAGTGTGGCTGCTGTAACATTTAATTCCTTGGGTTCGTCATTGTAATTTCAATTAATTAATATCCACTTTCTGTCTACTTTTTCTACTGAAAGTTTACAAGATATGAACAGTCTTCAGTGCAGTAACAAATGCCATTCCAGTTGATGTGCTTAACTTAACTTAGGCCAGTAGTTCCATTAAAGCCAATAGGACAACTTGCCACGGACAATTTAACTTGGGAGTTCCCATGCTAAGTTGGAAATGCCACATGAGAGATTTCCCAGGAGAAAATGCTGGCAGAACCTGAAAAAGCTCCAACAACTCTGGTTTCATGGGCTGGGGAGTTCTGAGGAGTTTGCTGGATCCATTTCAGGATTTTTTTTTTTAAACTGTGATTTAGAAAACTAGTCCAAATTTCATTCTAAAAGATGGAAGAGATCTGTTACCTTCTAGGACAAGGCTAATATTGGTGTCCCATTGGGACAATATTATTTCCCAAATAATTATTTGAGTGGCTCTCAAAGATTGATTGGTGGATATTGTACTTAGTCCAGCTTCTTTATGAATTCTTGGAAGCATGTTTGTACTAGTACTTAATATCACTAGTTCTTCAGTGTGCTATTTATCAGTATGTCTAAACACGCCTGGGGAATTCTCTTTCTAATTCACAAAATCCTTTAGCATCCTTAACAATCTTCATCAGTGTGTATGCATTGTAGGTGGCACAGGTAGCAATGCCTATAGCTAAGGTTGTCTTACTCTTTCCATTATAAGAACCTGTTTTCTGTGGCATATATAAACAGGGTCTGAATGAGCTCTCCCCTGATATCTAGGGATGAGCTGGGGGAAAAGATTTCCGGAACACACCATGTTTGCATAGACACATCTACTCTGCCTAGGCGTGCAGTATGATAGAGCTGCTGTTCCATAATGAGCATTTTTGGCTGGTGTTGGGTTACAAATCACTGTTGTATTGAGTGCAAGAGATTGAAATGTTCTTGTTCTTATTGTATGAGTAAAGGGCAGCAGAACTTTACTTAGCCTACCCTGATGGAGGGGAGAGTCCTGTGGCACCTTTAAGACTAACAGAAGTATTGGGAGCATAAGCTTTCGTGGGTAAGAACCTCACTTCTTCAGATGCAAGTAATGGAAATTTCCAGAGGCAGGTATAAATCAGTATGGAGATAACGAGGTTAGTTCAATCAGGGAGGGTGAGGTGCTCTGCTAGCAGTTGAGGTATGAACATCAAGGGAGGAGAGACTGCTTCTGTAGTTGGACAGCCATTCACAGTCTTTGTTTAATCCTGATCTGATGGTGTCAAATTTGCAAATGAACTGGAGCTCAGCAGTTTCTCTTTGGAGTCTGGTCCTGAAGTTTTTTTGCTGTAAGATGGCTACCTTTACATCTGCTATTGTGTGGCCAGGGAGGTTGAAGTGTTCTCCTACAGGTTTTTGTATATTGCCATTCCTGATATCTGACTTGTGTCCATTTATCCTCTTGCGTAGTGACTGTCCAGTTTGGCCAATGTACATAGCAGAGGGGCATTGCTGACACATGATGGCATAGATAACATTGGTGGATGTGCAGGTGAATGAGCCGGTGATGTTGTAGCTGATCTGGTTAGGTCCTGTGATGGTGTTGCTGGTGTAGATATGGGGGCAGAGTTGGCATCGAGGTTTGTTGCATGGGTTGGTTCCTGAGTTAGAGTTGTTATGGTGCGGTGCATGGTTGCTGGTGAGAATATGCTTAAGGTTGGCGGGTTGTCTGTGGGCAAGGACTGGCCTGCCTCCCAAGGTTTGTGAAAATGAGGGATCATTGTCCAGTATGGGTTGTAGATCACTGATGATGTGTTGGAGAGGTTTAAGCTGAGGACTGTAGGTGATGACCAGTGGAGTTCTGTTGGTTTCTTTTTTGGGCCTGTCTTGTAGCAGGAGGCTTCTGGGTACATGTCTGGCTCTGTTGATTTGTTTCTTTATTTCCTTGTGTGGGTATCGTAGTTTTGAGAATGCTTGGTGAAGATCTTGTAGGTGTTGGCCTCTGTCTGAGGGGTTGGAGCAGATGCAGTTGTACCTCAGTGCTTGGCTGTAGACGATGGATCGTGTGGTGTGTCCAGGGTGGAAGCTGGAGGCATGAAGGTAGGCGTAGCTGTCGGTGGGTTTTCGGTATAGGGTGGTGGTAACGTGGCCATCGCTTATTTGTACTGTGGTGTCTAGGAAGTTGACCTCCCATGTAGATTGGTCCAGGCTGAGGTTGATGGTGGGGTGGAAGCTGTTGAAATCATGGTGGAATTCTTCCAGGTTCTCCTTCCCCTGGGTCCAGATGATGAAGATGTCATCAATGTAGCGTAAGTAGAGAAGGGGCGTGAGTGGACGAGAGCTGAGGAAGCGTTGTTCCAGGTCAGCCATAAAAATGTTGGCATATTGTGGGGCCATGCGGGTGCCCATAGCGGTGCCACTGGTCTGGAGGTATATATTGTCACCAAATTTGAAATAATTGTGCGTGAGGATAAAGTCACAGAGCTCAGCAACAAGTTGTGCTGTGTCATCATCAGGGATACTGTTCCTGACAGCTTGTATTCAATCTGTGTGTGGGATGTTAGTGTGGAGAGCCTCTACATCCATGGTGGCTAGGATGGTGTTTTCTGGGAGGTCACCAATGCATTGTAGTTTTCTCAGGAAATCAGTGGTGTCATGGAGATAGCTGGGTGCTGGTGGCGTAGGGTCTGAGTAGGGAGTCCACATATCCAGACAGTCCTTCAGTGAGAGTGCCAATGCCTGAGATGATGGGGCGTCCAGGATTTCCAGGTTTGTGGATCTTGGGTAGTAGATAGAATAACCCCGGTCGGGGTTCTAAGGGTATGTTGATTTGTTCCTGTGTTGGTGTAGGGAGTGTCCTGAGTAGATGGTGCAGTTTCTTAGTGTATTCCTCAGTGGGATCTGAGGAAAGTGGCCTGTAGAATTTGGTATTGGAGAGTTGTCTGGCAGCCTCCTTCTGGTAGTCAGACCTATTCATGATGACAACCGCACCTCCTTTATCAGCCTCTTTGATGATAATGTCAGGGTGGTTTCTGAGGCTGTGGATGGCACTGTGTTCTGCACGACTTAGGTTATGAGGCAAGCAATGTTGTTTTTCCACAATTTCTGCCTTTGCACGTCGGTGGAAGCATTCTATGTATAGGTCCAGACTGTCATTTCGACCCTCAGAAGGAGTCCATGTGAAGTTCTTCTTCCTGTGTTGTTGGTGAAAGACTGTAAATAACCACAGAGCTTGATACACATTATACTAGAAAATGGTTATAGCCCTGTGATGTTCATATAAACCCACACCAGTGTCTAAGCCATATCTTGGCCTGGGACAAAGACTCTTACTTAGGATTTACCACTGCTCTGTCTTGCATAGATTCATAGATTCTAGGACTGGAAGGGACCTCGAGAGGTCATCGAGTCCAGTCCCCTGCCCTCATGGCAGGACCAAATACTTTCTAGACCATCCCGGATAGACATTTATCTAACCTACTCTTAAATAGCTCCAGAGATGGAGATTCCACAACCTCCCTAGGCAGTTTATTCCAGTGTTTAACCACCCTGACAGTTAGGAACTTTTTCCTAATGTCCAACCTAAACCTCCCTTGCTGCAGTTTAAGCCCATTGCTTCTTGCTCTATCCTTAGAGGTGAACAAGTTTTCTCCCTCCTCCTTATTACACCCTTTTAGATACCTGAAAACCACTATCATGTCCCCTCTCAGTCTTCTCTTTTCCAAACTAAACAAACCCAATTCTTTCAGCCTTCCTTCATAGGTCATGTTCTTAAGACCTTTAATCATTCTTGTTGCTCTTCTCTGGACCCTTTCCAAATTCTCCACATCTTTCTTGAAATGCAGTGCCCAGAACTGGACACAATACTCCAGTTGAGACCTAACCAGCGCAGAGTAGAGCGGAAGAATGACTTCCCATGTCTGGCTCACAACACACCTGTTAATGCATCCCAGAATCATGTTTGTTTTTTTTGCAACAGCATCACACTGACTCATATTTAGCTTGTGATCCACTATAACCCCTAGATCCCTTTCTGCTGTACTCCTTCCTAGACAGTCTCTTCCCATTCTGTATGTGTGAAACTGATTGTTACTTCCTAAGTGGAGCACTTTGCATTTGTCTTTGTTAAACTTCATCCTGTTTACCTCAGACCATTTCTCCAATTTATCCAGATCATTTTGAATTATGACCCTATCCTCCAAAACAGTTGCAAATCCGCCCAGTTTGGTATCATCTGCGAACTTAATAAGCGTACTTTCCATGCCAATATCTAAGTCGTTGATGAAGATATTGAACAGAGCCAGTCCCAAAACAGACCCCTGCAGAACCCCACTTGTTCCCAATCCTGCTGGAAAGGTATAACCAACTATTCTGAGTACAGTTATCCAGCCAGTTATGCACCCACCTTATAGTAGCCCCATCTAAGTTGTATTTGCCTAGTTTATCAATAAGAATATAATGCGAGACCGTATCAAATGCCTTACTAAAGTCTAAGTATACCACATTCACTGCTTCTCCCTTATCCACAAGAGTTGTTATCCTATCAAAGAAAGCTATCAGATTGGTTTGACATGATTTGTTCTTTACAAATCCATGCTGGCCTATTCCCTATCACCTTACCACCTTCCAAGTGTTTGCAGATGATTTCTTTAATTATTTGCTCCATTTCCTACTCAGCGGAATAGCTTGCTTTTGGGCCCTTAATAGTGTCCCTTTGGAAAAACTGCCAACTCTCCTCAGTTGTTTTTCCCCTCAGTTTTGATTCCCATGGGACCTTACCTATCAGCTCTCTGAGCTTACCAAAATCCGCCTTCCTGAAATCCATTGTCTCTATTTTGCTGTACTCCCTTCTACCCTTCCTTAGAATTGTGAACTCTATGATTTCATGATCACTTTCACCCAAGCTGCCTTCTACTTTCAAATTCTCAACAAGTTCCTCCCTATTTGTTAAAATCAAGTCTAGAACAGCTTCCCCCCAGTAGCTTTTTCAACCTTCTGAAATAAAAAGTTGTCTGCAATGCAGTCCAAGAACTTATTGGATGGTCTGTGCCCCGCTGTGTTATTTTCCCAACATATATCTGGATAGTTGACGTCCCCCATCACCATCAAATCTTGGGCATAACAGAAGACAAATAAAAATGGCAAACCCATGCCCTCAAGAAGCATACAATGTAAACAGACCCATTGCAAGAGATGACAATACAGAAAGGGAGGATGTGGAAGGATGAAATATACAGTTATGACTGATCATGAGGAATGCTGATGGTAGTTACACATGCAGCTTGTTAGTTCTTTTTATGTTGTTCTACCAATAAAAAAAAATTGGGACAGTATCTTGGATGAAGGCCAGGTAGAAGGAAACTGATAAGGTCTTAATCAGAGGTCACAGTTCCCTGTTTGCATGCTAACAGCGAACAAATGAGTCGGTTGTTCTGGTGAGGAGGAGGCAGAGAGATGTCACAGATGGCCTGTTGTCTGTTACTACAGTACTTTGGGCATGACAGCTGAGCAATGGAGCTAATTATATTACTGAAAGGGGAGAACCATCTTTATTTCTGTGATCTACAGTACTCATTGTAGAGCTACAGAGTAGTAGGAGGTGCAACCAAGCATTAGGTGCTCTGTAGAACAGAAATAGATCAAATGTATACCTATTCTACAACCACACTAATATATAATATATTGCCTTTACCTGATAGTACATCAGCTGAAAAAAGGGACAGCTCGTGTAAATGGCATCAATCAGGTAACAGTATCTATAGTAGATGCTTCACACAATCTATGCATGAAACAATGAACCATACCAAGGAGTTATTTTCCTTTTCCCATGACTGTACAGGAGCTATTCATAAAACAAAACATAAAAGAACAATTCCAGCCGGCTGCACATTCTTGTTCTCATTATATTGCTTATAACTAGGTCATATGGTACAACGACATATGGAGAAGGGGCCACAGAAAAAAATCTTATCACTATTTGAATAATTAATCAAGTGATATACATACACACATAATGCTATTATCTGTAACTGTCTGAATTTAAAGGGATATGGCAGGCAATAGCTCTAATCCCATGAGTCTGTGCAAATCAATGACCCAGAGTGTGTCAGACATTGTACATGGTGTGGCAACTCTGAGAAATACACCACATTCCTTAACTACTAAGGTGGAAATACACATCTGTATATGTCAGGGAAGAATGGGGTTTGCTATATTATGTCTAGTACATTTAGTAAGTGGGCATTCTTACAGATCAGCTCTGTGCAAATAGCTTCCTTTTTGCAGCTTCTGACATCAGCTGTTGAAGTGCCAACCAGTTCCCCCGCATGTTATAGACAGTCCACAGATTTTTAGCAATTAGCTATTTATTTTGATTTATAAAGGTTAAAAGGGGCCCAGCCATAAATTACAAGAACTAAATAACTAGCTATTGGTGAATAATCAAGTGAACATGAGCTTCTAATGTGACATTTGTGGCCAAAAGAGCTAGTGCAGTCCTGGGATGCACATATAGGGGAATCTTGAGTAGGAGTGGAGAGGTTATCTTACATCTGTATTTGGCACTAGTGTGACTACTACTGGAATACAGTGTCCATTTCTGGTGCCCACAATTCAAGAAGAATGTTGATAAATTAGAGAGGTTTCAGAGAAGAGCCACGAGAATGATCAAAACATTAGGAAACATGCTTCATAGTGATAGACTCAAGGAGCTCAATCTATTTAGCTTAACAAAGAGAAAGTTAAAGGGTGACTTGATTACAGGCTATAAGCATCTGCATGGGGAGCAAATATTTAATAACAGGCTCTTCAATCTAGCAGAGAAAGGTCTAACACAATCCAATGTCTGGAAGCTGAAGCTAGACAAATTCAGACTGGAAATAAGGTATACATTTTTGACAGTGAGGGTAATTAACCATTGGGATGGTTTACCAAGGGTTGTGGTGGATTCTCCATCACTGGCCATTTTAAAATCAAGATTGGATGTTTTTCTAAAGTATCTGCTCTCGGAATTTTTGTGGGGAAGTTCTATGGCCTGTGTTATACAGGAGGTCAGATGAGATGACCACAATGGTCCCTTCTGGCCTTGGAATCTATAAATCTATGAACTAGCAACTAAGCCACATATACACAACCCCAACAAAAAACTTGTTCCCACCCCAACAGATGTTATTCCCCTCCAGATCCCTTTGGCTGCAAAAGGCTGAAGAAATATTTTGGTATATTGCATTAGAATAGATATGGCAGTGATGTAGTCTAACCTGTTTACATTCTGCCACAATAAATCTAACGCTGACATGCTATGCAATGGGATATTCAAAGGAATAACACAACTGCAGAAATATGTGTTTTTCAGATTTCCACTATGGATAAAAATCCTGTGACTGAATTAGCAATGAGAAGCATTTAATTTATGCTACACCTGAGGTTATTTTTTTAAAAATTTGCCTGGGTATGTCATTATGTGCATCTCTCCCATCCTAATTCACAACAGAAGTTTGTGGTGATTACCATGAAAATACTACACTCTGTGAATATTTCAAGAAGGTGAAGTATAGAATCCTAGCAAGACCTTTTTCCAGCTAAGCACTGACCCAAGGGAATTCCTATTGACTTAAGTAGCAGTTCTGCACACTCTAGGCTCACAGGATTGAGTTCTGAATCAAGATGTAATGGGACTTTGAACGCTTTTCTTTTTCCCTTTGAATTCCTTTAGGGATGGACTGTGCTGTTTGATGCAAAGGGTGATGTGGAGCCATTTCACTCCAGAGGTGCGTGGAGCAGCAGCTATTGTTTCGTAAGGATGTGGTTGTGACTACAGAGGCGAAAGATCGCCTTCCATTGGAAGGTGCCACGAGTACTCCTGTTCTTTTTTCCATTGGAAGGTGGGCCTCTGGACTAGTTGTCACCAGGCTCAAGTTGGTGTTGGGGCAGAGTTATCCAACATTTAAATAAAAATAACTTGGTGAAGTCACCGAGAGCTTGTAGTTAACAACTGAGAAAACCACACAAGAGGGAGCAATGCTGGCAGTCATAGCATTGCTCCTTAACAATTACAGACTTATTGAGGTTACTTACTGTTTCCCTGTGTGAGCATTTTATATTGTATTCCAGATTTCCATTCTCCAAATCACGGGCACATGAACAAAAATGCACTAACAAATATTAACAGAATGGGTGTCTATTAAGGGCCACAGAGGGTCCTGTGGCACCTTTAAGACTAACAGAAGTATTGGGAGCATAAGCTTTCGTGGGTAAGAACCTCACTTCTTCAGATTAAGGGCCAGCTTCTCCTCTCATACCAGTCTTACCTCTACACGGGGTACATCTTTCCCAGCAGCTGTGTAGGGGGTGTAATTCTCAGAACTAGAGCATGTATGTCTAGCTGACCTAAGATAACGCATTTAAAATTAGTAGTTTAACATGGTGGCCAGAGCCTGTGGCTTGGGCTAGCTGCCTGAGAACAACCCTACTTGGGCTGTTTTAGGTGTATTTTTAGAGATAGTTTCGGTAGCAAGTGTACATCTACCCTACCTGGAAATTATACTTCCCAGTTTCTGTGTAGACATAGCCTAAGGGAGCTCTTTGGGATTTCAGCTGTAGGTAGGGCCTAACTGACACCAATGTGAGAGAGAAGAGATTTAAGTCCTTAGATTTCAGATATACTCAGAAAATATGGCAGCCCTCCCAGTGGTTTTAATTGCCTGCTTGCTACTAGAGTTGGGAGCTTTTTAAAATTTATTTTGTGGGTGTGGGGAAAAAATGCAATTCCGGCGCTATTGAAACTATTCACAAATTCAGGTTGAATTCAGCAAATAGCTTTAGCCAAACAAAAAGAGATGGGGAAAATAGTATTTGGCTATTTCATTTAGAAACAAAGCCTTTCAAAATGTGATTTCATTGGATCCTCTTTTGGTTTCTCTCATTTCTATAAGAAAAATGAAAAAAATCAGTTGTGGTTCAAAACTAACTTTTTGTTTGTTTGTTTTCCCCCAATTTGGACACTGAACACACACAAAAAAATCAATTAATTGCTCAATTCTACTTGCTACCCACAGCTTCCACTGAAGTCAGTCTAAATTGGGCAATTTTGAGTGATTCTATCCCCTGTTGTCTAGTCCCAGCTTCTCACAGGTGGAAATTTAGGGACATTTGGAGAATGAGGTTGTGTCCCTGACTGCCTTGGCAGAGGATCTGGCCCTAGATCTTGAAAGCTGCTTAGTGCATTGAGACTGGAAGTTTTAAAGGAGTCTATGGTGTTAGTATCCAAACACCCAGTAAATTTTAATAGGATTTACATGCCTAACTGGCTTAGACCCCTTTGCAAATCCCAGCTTGAGTCTCCAATCTCTTCTCTATTACCATTAAATTAGCTTGTCAATTTCTTCCAGAATGTTTAGGGTTAGTGGGGTGTTTTTGTTTTTAATCAGTTTCTTCTCCTACATTTTCAATAGCTTGGGGCTTTTTTCTTGCTTGTCTTCATTTTGTTCTTCATCTTTTATTTATTTATTTTTATTATCCCTGAGAAGGATCTCAGAATATAGAATGACACATTGAGAACAGGAAAACTGATGAATCCCTGGGGCTGCAGTTCCCCACCCTGTATCAGAAATGAGAAAATATCCTTTCGAGAGTTACTGTGTACGTTACAGACAGCCTTTCCCTCTCACCCTGAGGAAGTGGATTCTCTAAATTGCACATTTGCATGTGCACAGAGATTAAAGTTTTTGAAAATCAAAATCCTGGGGAAAATCCAAATGTAAATTCAGACATTTTTTCCTGTAAAATAAATAACCCTGGGGGAAAAAGAACAATTACAGTGGGTTCAGTTTCACAGCACATATATAATGGGAAAACTGCTGAGCTATTTACAAACAAAACTGAGTATCTGTCAGAATTAAACTGATGCAAAAATATGGCCAATATGCATAACCAGTTATACCCTCTTCTCTTAAAAAAAAAATAGTTTTCATCAGCAATTATTCCTCTGTCTACCTGTGATATTAGCTAATAGAGGCTCTGTGGACTTTGCATTGCACTGCCAGAGTTAATAATAGGATAAAATGTTTAGGAACTTCAGCTTCTGTAGATTGTAGAGTCCAGATAGACAGATGAACCTTCCTGCGTTCGGTCTGAGGTATTTTGGAGGAGATGTTATCCCAGCAGGAAAAGCTATTTTCTCCAGAAACACTCTTCTGAGCACCTATTGCCCAACACTTGTCACGGTTTCACATTACTATGGCAAGTGCAAGCCTCTTCTTAGCATTCCTTTCTATCACCTTGAAAACAGAGTCCCAGCTGGATTTTGCTGAAATTTCTTTTGTAATCAGTAAGATGAAAAGCAGAAATTACTCAGATTCCTGGTCCTTAGAAGGGTTTTAAACGATAACTTTATACAGATTTATGTATTGATCATGGAGAAGTAGCATACCACAATCATTAGTGACTCAGCACTGCCAGCAAAAAAAACAGCCATGGGTTTTCACTTTGTGTATCGGAGACCTGCAATACATAAAAGCGCCACAATGTGGAATGCACATAGCCTGGGGGTTTGCTAGGGTGAGTGACTTTAACAAAGGGGATCTCTGACGTGGGGTCCACCCCACACAAGGCCTGAGTAGGTTAAAAAGGGCCAATTAACCTTACCGTCTGCACCTGAAGAAGAGCCAGGGCCTGACCATCTTAACTGAAGATGAAACCCACCTGGGCAGGGGCAGGCTGGGCTTGCATAAAGCCAGGATGTTGAGCGCAGCAGAAAGGAGTTCTCCAGTGAGAAAGAGAGTTGGCTAGGGACAAGGAGTACTTCTAAAGGGGGAGTGGAAGTATAACCCACACACCTCCTGGGTGTGGTGTTCTGTCCTATCTAGTGGCACTGAAACCACTTAAAGAGAGAGTTAAAATGAGTCTGCTCTACAGCCTTAGCTAACGGACGGTTGGCTTTTAGCTCATGTGGTAGAGGCTCATGCACTAAGCTCCAGAAGCCCCAGGTTGGATCCCGACGACGGGGTGTGTTGGTGTTGCATAAGCTCTGGGATGCTGTCCTGAACTACAGAGACTGGCAAGAAGCTGAGAGAGGAGTAGCTATGGGGAGCAGAGAAAGTCAGGTTGGTAAACCCCAGAGGTCAGCTACAAGATAGACACGAGGTAGGAAGGAGTCTAGGGAAATAGCCCCAATATCTGAGTTTGAATAGACTGTGGTTGCTAGGCATAGGGTGCCTGGGCTCAAAACTAGAGTAGTGGGCAGGCCCAGATTCCTCTCCCAGCCACTGGGAAAATGGCACTGAACCTGGTCTTGGACTGGAAGAGTGCCTGACATGGCATATGGACAGCTTGTCCAGTGGGACTGTGACACCCTGGAAGGTGAGGACTAAAGAATGACTTGGTCCTCTGGCCAGGTCAGTAAGAGATAGCAGGTGATGGAAAGGGGGCCAGAGTGGACAAGAACTTATCCCCAAATCCAGCCAGAAGAAGGTGCCCCTTGTTGTGGAAAAATGACCACGCGTTGTGTTTGGATCAGAATTGCCTGAGGCCTCTTTATTTTCACGCATGTACAGGGGTACCAGTGAACTGGCAATTCCCCTGACTACAGATTTTCAAATAGCTTATATAGCATAAAACCACAATTAAGTAATGCATACTTTCTTATCAACATTATTGCCATATTTGGAATATAGCTTAACAAGCTTTCCTGTTTTTCACAGTCTCCCCCTTGCGGTTTCTTGCTTTGTCACCTGACATCTATTAATCATAATCTGTTACAAAGGTTAATTCTACTTTTGTAATGTCTACAGTTAGTTCTGTTTTTATGATTTCTGTCTACCCTTCTCCTTTTACTCCCTCCCCCTCTTTTCTCCTTCCTCCAGGCCACACATACAGTTCACCTCACCCTACATACAGTTCACTTGACCAAAGTTTAGGCCTTAGACTATTTTTCCTCCACACCCTGCAATGAGTGAACCTCGTTACAGGGTCAGGCAAGGCATGAGAGGGGGAGGAAGCCAGTACAAATTACTGGGGCCCGGCGGACCGGAAGGGGGCCCAGGACCCGATTTCCTCGGCTGTTTAGCTGGTCCGCCCTTGCGGGGGGGCCCGAAAAAATTTTTTCACCGGGGCCTGAACCCGTTCTTGGCGGACCTGGGCATAACAGTTGTATGACTTGTGATATTTTTTTTTTTTTTTTTTTTTAAAGGATGTTTCCATTTAATGTCACAGCCCAAAGAAACAAATACTCAATTCATAGACATTATAAGATGCCTTGCTGGCACGGGGCTGGATTGTGCCCTATGCTCTTCTGTTAAGAAATGGCTTGCAAGGAGTCTTGCTGCCCCTGGTATCCATGCCTGGGGACCAGATCCAGTTCAGTTGGGCAGTGAAGACACTGTTCTAGGCTAGTGCTGTGCGTAATGCTAGCAAGCCCAAAGGTGAATGAGAGGCGCATGGTGAGATTGCTTTTGCTGTGAGACGCAGACACTGCATCATTGCAAGGGGCAGCTGCTGGAGCATGTTAGCCAGAAATCATCCTGATATTCCTTTGCACTGCAGGGCAGCCCACTTGTTGCCCAGATGTAGGCCGTGGCTTTAAGCCACGCTGTCTCCCATTATTTAATTAATATTCACAATTGCTTTATGGGAGAAGGTCTGTAAGTAAATATTGTCCCCTGCTGGGTCATGATCCTGCTGCCACTAAAGGAGCAGTAAGAGGCCATTTACAGATGGACAGAGCTTAAACGACTTGTCTAAAATCACAGAAGGAGCCAGGATCTGAACATAAGCTTCTAATTCCTAGTCCCAGGCTCAAACCATTTGACCACCTATCTCCTCTGAGTAGTTCTAAATCCATGAAATATAATCACTGCTCAGCCTCCGAGCCAGTGCACCTTAGAGCAGACCCCTACATACACCACGGGCCTAGCCCTGGAGAGGTGACAATAGTGGAATGATGATCATGCTTCGCCACCTGCTCAGCCAAAGGCTCAGTGGGCTTTGACCTCTTGACTTCTCGGGGGCTCTGTCTCACCCTGACTCCTCTTCCCTTTTCCTGATGAGGAGATCAAAGATCAGTGATGTGAGGGGAAGGAAGGTCACAAGAACTTGACAGCCTCTCCACAGCAGCACTGCTGTATGAGAGCCCTGAAGCTGTTTACAAATACTATAACTTTTTCACCATGACCAGACACTGAATTTATTTTAAAACTAGTGCAGCTAGATCCCTATATTTATAGCTTAACAATCTGGACTGGCTGAAGAGACACCGACTGATTTCTTTTTGCTTGCAGCCATTTTCCATGTGTATGATGGTAATTGCTAAACATGTAAAGAGTTGCCACACATGTTATCTGAGATCCTGGAGGTACAGCTACAGGTATCTTATTACAGATGTATCAGAAACCACTGTGTCATGACCGTATAATGGTGGCCATAGTAGTTCATATGTTCATGCAATGAACCAAATTCTGTTCCACTGGTGTGTGTACATCTGCAGTTATGTCAATCTGAGTAAGCAAGAGAATTTTTTCTCCATTCTGTCTCTTAAAGTGTGTGTCTCTACATTCTGCAGGGATAATAAATGTAATTAATAAAGCAATCCGTCTGTAACAGTGCTGAGAGCTAATAGCTATTCCAGCACTTGGGTCACTTAATCTTTTATTAGTCCCCCCTAGAGAAGACTTGATTGAGGAATGGTGTGCTTAACTATCTAATCAGACTGTGGGCTGGAGATGCTAAGGAGCTAATTGTCCAGTCCACTGAGAGGGGTAGTTAAAAAGCACAGGAAACAAATGCAGAAGGGAGAAGGCTAGCAGAGCCGAGGGAAAAGGTATCTGACAAGGGTGAGATTTCTCTCAAGAAAGGGCTGGCATCTGAAGGATGTTGGAGATAAAGCTGCTACGTGTGGTGGTGGTAATAATAAATCCCACAAGAGTGTTGACAAACAAGGTGTACAAGACTACCTGGGTGAGATCACAGGACAGGAGTGGAGTCTGCCCTGCTAAACAGCCCTGTATGTTTCACTACAGAAATAAGGAGGTAAGGGGACAGATTCTGATCTCAGCTATGGAGTCACTGTGGACTTACACAGGTGTAACTGAGAGCAAAATCTGGTCCTATTAATAGCAAGTGAATGCTACTATTCCTAACTTTAAATTTCCTAAACAAATATGATTCTGAAAATGATTTCCCTCCTATTACAAACCATAACTATGTCATTTACACCAGCAGCTTGGTCCATCTTGATTGTAGTAATTGTCCTACTCAGATGAAAATTAATTTCCAAATCCCCCAAACTGAGTTTTTCTGTTGTGCTTAGAACTAATTAAGACAAGGAGTATCTCTGTGTGTGGAATTTTTTCAATGAAAAATTGAAACCCATTTTTTTTCAGTTTCTCATTTTTTCTCCCTTTCTCTCTTCTCTCCCACCCCCCCTCCCTTTCCCAGGGATAAAATAGAGCAAGCGGGAAGGGAGGTATAAACAGAAAGAATGGAGTTAGAAGTAAGATAAATGAGGGTGTGAAAAATGAGAGAAATATATTTGGGCTTTATTTTTTTAACTGAAAGATGGAGGACAGAACAAATTTTTAGAAGAAAATGTTTTCTAACCAAAAAAAAATCTCAATCAGTTCCAGTTGTCTGCATCATTAAAAGGGTGGTGGGATGTGAAGTTTCATAATGACTTATCGCATCTTCTCTGTTTGCAGGGTTGTTAGGCCGTTGCTCAGATATAAATTCAGTTTTAGTATTGTATTTACAGGAAAATTGAAGAATGCTGTGAAGCGCAATTAGTGAAGCAGGATTTAGGAGGCTGAGGTGAAGAAAGATTAAGGGAATGAAATGTGTATATCTTAGGGAAACCTAATAAATTATAGCATTTATGACAGCAGAGCCTTGGCTATAGTAATGAATAATATCTATCCTGTTTGTAAAGCTCGAGATTTACTGATAAAAGCACAATATAGGAGCTAGGTGGTATTGATTTAATTGTTAGGGTTCTGGTATTTACTGTTAGGCTGTCTGCACCGGGGTGTGCACAATGGGGGGCAAGCAAGGGCATGCTCCCCCCACCATAATTGTCAGGGGCACAGAACTCCTCCAGACCCGGGCCAAATTGGCGGGGAGAGTGAGATCCTCCCGGCTTGGGGAGAAGAGCGAGCTCCTGCTGGAGCTGGGGTGGGGAAGGAAGAGTGAGCTGGAGTGGAGATGGGGGAGGGGGGAGAACATGCTTCCCCCCCAAAGGGGTCAAAGTAAAAAATCTGTGCATACCCCTGGTCTGCACTAGCTGTTTCCTCCTTCCAAAGTTCCCACTGTCACTGTGCCCCAATGTGTCATAACTGAGAATACCAAATTCAGGACAAGCTGCTGAGAAATAGGGCAAGCATACCCCAAAACTGGTGGTTATTCTTTCATAAGATATATGAAACCAGCAACACAGTAAACTTCTGTCTCACTGCACTAGCTAACAAGAAGTCAGTCATGCAGCCTCCTTAGGTATTCCAATCCTGGATTCAACATCTAGACACTAGACTTAATGATGAGTGGTTATTTAAAACCAATTTTATCAAGCAAAGGGTTCTTCTGATCCCAAAGAACCAGCCACATGCCCAGGTCAATATATAACTCAGATCTTACCCAATAATCAAGCTGTTGCCTGTCCTTTGGTAACTAATATCTAAAGGTTTATTTATAGAAAGAAAGAGGTAAGTTAAAACTGGTTAGAGGAATCAAATACATATAATAATTGCAAAGTTCTTGGATCAGGCTTGAAGAAGTGATTAAATAAACTGCTGGCTTGTTAAGTCTCTGGTTGCTTCCAAATGATTGGAAGGTCCTCAGTACTTTGGCTAGAATCCCTCCACTAGTATAAGTCCAAGAGCTTTACGAGGAGAGGCTGAGGGAACTGGGGTTATTTAGTCTACAGAAGAGAAGTGAGGGGGGATTTGATAGCAGCCTTCAACTACCTCAAGGGGGAGTTCCAAAAAGGATGGAGCTCGGCTGTTCTCAGTGGTAGCAGATGATAGAACAAGAAGCAATGGTCTCAAGTTGCAGTGGGGGAGGTCTAGGTTGGAAATTAGGAAACACTATTTCACTAGGAAGGTGGTGAAGCACTGGAATGGGTTACTTAGGGAGGTGGTGGAATCTCCATCCTGAGAGGTTTTTAAGGCCCAGCTTGACAAAGCCCTGGCTGGGATGATTTAGTTGGTGAGCAGGGGATTGGACTAGATGACCTCCTGAGGCCTCTTCCAACCCTAATATTCTGTGATTCTATAGTCTAGAGATCAGAGCAGGAAAGGGGCAAAATGGAGATGTTGCGAGGGCCTTTTATAGTTTCTGCCATGTGGAGGGAAACGCATTATTCCAAACAAAGTCCTCAGCCCAGTTTGTGGAAAAATACAGGTATTAAGGTGGAGTTTACAGGCACATGATTTAGTCATAGGCCCTTGCATGCTTCCTTTAGTCATAGCAGGGGCCATTACCCATATTCTAGCTAAAACGTCCAGAGGAAGGTCTATTAGATAGGGATAAGCCTCTTCTATGGCCCATTATGAGTTAAGTGTTCTTTGATGGACCATTTAACTTGAATAGTCCCTTCACAATGTGCTGGCTTGTTACCTGTAAGTACCTTGTGGGTGTTACCACAGGAGCGAACACATTTGAAATACAGGTACATAGTCAATATTCATAACTTCAGATATAAAAATGATGCATGCATATTAATAGGATAATCATATTAAGCAAATTATAACTTTTCCATAGACACCTAACATGACCTACTTTGTACAAGATTTATTGCAATTATATAACAGTGGTAGTAACGATCTACATTGTCATATTTTAATCATATAACATCACACCCACATTTGCTACTTCCAGTTCTGCTCCACTGTAGTGGTATAGTAATGGTAACAGACCTACAATGACTGCCGATGCCTTGTTTAGACTAGTGCTCCACCATTATCATGACCAGTGCGGAACAGGTGATAGCAAAAGTAGGAAATGTTAGGGAAGGCCTATGTGCCTCCAGAGATGCTAGAGCTGAGTGAATACTGAAATACAATGTTTATGAAAACTCCATGAAATTATGAATAGCTGTTCAGGTCACCAACATTCATGCCCCTTGTTATTCGCTATCTACAAACATTTCAGAAAACACGTTTGTGTTGATTCAGGAAGTAGGTGTTCTTCAGCAGAATCCCTTTATTTGCATGCAGACAAAGGTATTCATATGCAAATAAGAATAGTCACTATTCTCTTGTTTCAAAAGTCAGTCATCCAGCCACGGGAAGGAAACAATAGCATGTGACTTAGGTGACCAGTCACATACCAGGAATACCATCTAATCCAAAATCCACTGAAATCTATGGGAGATGTAATCATATATACTGTTCAGTGAATACTTACAATTATAACCAATTTATTCATAGAAATCAGGATTGGTTTGCAAACAATTCAATAGAAAAATGGGCTACATTCACTGTATGCTTCATTTGCAATGGACAATTTGACCAAGTGTAGATTATACAAAGAAGGAGGGTAGTTCATGTTAGATAACAATAAGAGAAGAGATATTAGATTTAAACTCAAACTAAAATGACCCATAACTTCAATTAAGGAATGGAGCTAGTATCCTTTTTTTGGAGGAGCGATAGTGTCATTGATTCATATGGTTTAAGGCTAGAAGGGACTACCAGATCATCTAGTATGACCACCTGGATATTACAGGCCCCTAAACAGCACCTGCACACCAAGTATTACAGCCATAAGGAGACTAATCTAGTGTGTGCTTCAGGCAGGGAAACAGAGGGACTGAGGTGCACCTAAGGCCTGAGGTCTCTGCAGTGAAAGGGAATTGATTAGTTAGAT